>NC_056737.1:218530896-218550896 GCF_019279795.1 Protopterus annectens
CGGAGGTCTGCTGTGGCAACCCCTAACCGGGATAAGCCGAAAGACACAACAACAACAACAACAACTCAATTGTGCTAGCTTGCACTGCATTTGAATTGTTTTTACTGCTGTTTTAGCTACTTTTCTGTAAAAAAAAAACAAACCTATAAGCCTGTTTTCTACCTTTCCTGTAACTAGTGTAGTCCAGATAAAGATTTGCTGTATCCAGGAATGTATGTAAGCTTCTGAGCCCACAAGCCTTTCTGTGTTGGAGGGAAGCCTTCTAACTTGTCAGTGGGAGTGGTAAACACTAGGTAACCTGTCTACCACATAAGGAGTGGTTCTGGCCCAGAATTGTAGTTATTGGCCGTCTGGGCAATCTTTTCCATCTCTCTCAAATTTCTGATTTGAAAGCCCACATTTGCACTTGTTTCTTTCCTGTAACTCATCTAGTGCAGACACAGATTCTTAGTTTTAGCACTTGGATTTGCTTATTTGTGCTCAGTACTTGTTCAGAACTTGTTGTAAGCACTAAACAAGCTACTAATTACTATAGCACTCAATATTCCTCATTACCTAGAGGAAAACAGTTTTTGCACTTTCTTTCCTCACTTGCTTAGAGAAAAACAGCTCTTGTACTCACTTTCCTCACTTATCTAGAGGAAAATAGTTTTTTATTTAGGTATGTCCAAGGTTCAGCTCCCAGTGTTCTCGCCTGTCTAGCTGATGAATCTGGGCATCTTGGGGCAATGTAGAAATTGTCTCATGTACACAGACAATGCTCTCCTCCTACCACCCAACACTACAACCTGTGAGAGATGCACTTATCTAGCCAAACTGGAGGTAAAGCTCTCTCCAACCAAGACTGAACTTGACATTCAAGAGGAGAAGGTAAACACTTGCACCACACCACACCTATCACATAGTCTCTCTTAATCTACACCACCAAAATCCACACATAGAAACACAAAAACATTCGAGGAGGCTCTCAGTAATAATCTGCCCAAGCAACAGAGACCTCCAAAGCAGAAACGCTAGCAACTTCCACCCCTCAACACAACCCAAATGACACATATCCCACAGACACAGTGTGCCACTCAACCACAGCCTAAAACAATGTATCCAACACACTAGTCATAGGTGACTCTATAGTCAGGCACACTGATGTCCCACTAACCAGGCTAAACAAGGAGAAGGTTACTGTCAGCTGCCTATCGGGTGCCAGGATCCGCCACATAACCCACACACTCAGGTCACTCCACAACAAGTACAAATATGACTCTGTCATTGTCCATGTTGGTGTGAATGACCTGAGACATTCCTCCCTGGACTACATGAAAAGAGACATGGAAGAGCTCTCCGATCTTGTAGCCCAGGCAGGTATGACCCTAGCACTGAGTAGCATTCTGCCATCGCCCAGAATGATACCGCAGTACAAGAACAAAATGATTGACTTCAACAATTGGCTAAGATTCTGGTGTCATTCTAAGGGGATCCAGTATCTGTCTGCTTGGGATGACATGGTCAACAGACCACGATGCTTTGCCAGAAATGGTCTGCACCTGTCGCCCCTGGGATTCCAGACACTGGCTAAGGCTCTTGCCGCCCCTATAGTGCATTTTTAGGCAAGGTTCAAATGACAAATTCACCACCGTAACAGGAACAGGTAAGCAAAAATTGAGGGTAATGCTACTCAATGCTAGAAGTCTAAATCTCAAAATGCACTCACTCGAGGCACTCCTTAAAATGGAGAACATAGACATCTGTGCAGTGACTAAGATCTGGTTCAAGGCTCCAGAGAGCACCCCTGCACTACCAGGCTATAACTCATACCACACGTTTCGGCCATGTAACCTGGACCGGAACCCCAAAGGCTGAGGTGTGTCCATATTTATTAAGGATATCCACTCCTCCAGGCTAGTTGCTCAGCATAATGCATTCAAGGTTATCTAAGTGCAACTATCTCTGGGCAAAACTGCAATCCAAATTGTAGCTTGCTACAGAACCCCCACCATGCCCCAGGATTCCCACTCCTCTTTTCTTGATGTACTGGAAAATATTACAATTCAACCAAACACCCTAATAATAGGTGATTTCAACTACCCCACCATTAACTGGGAAAACTACTCATGTACCAGCTCCTTCCCACAATGCTTTCTGGAATTCATAAATTCCAATGCCCTGGATCAACTTATCCACACCCCACCATGGGCAACAATATCCTAGACCTAGTCATTACCAACATGAGTGACCGGTGTTCCACACCTGAAGTCAACTCCTTGTTGGTCCAATCTGACCATAAGCTAATCACCCTTAATATCCACATCCCGCTCCCACTCCCCATTAAGGAAACCACTGTAAAAATTTCTCCAAAGCCAACTTCATGCTTCTTAAGATAGAAGTGGTGAACTTCATGACACCCATGCAGTTGAACAATACAGTTATGACTGCTGAATCCTACACAAATGCACTCTATAAGAACTTACATGAGTGCATGGATCGTGCTATCCCAAACAGAACCAAGACACTATCCTCCAAAAAAAAGAAGCCAATCTGGTGGTCCCCTGCCATAAACAAACTGTACAACAGAAGGAAGAAATTGTTGCAAAAGAGAGTAAAATCCCATGAGTGGAAGAGCTCCCTGGTCAGCCTCAGTAAGAAGCTGAGATCCCTTATAAGATCTTCCAAAGCTAGCTACGAAAACAAAATTGCCACTGATTCTAAGGACAACCACAAAGCATTCTATAGCTATGTCAAGAATCTAAATGGAAACACCCAGATCTGCTCTGAGTTACAGCACAACGGCACAAAAATTACAGAACCAACTGATATTGCCAACATCCTGGCAGATAGGTTCAGTGCTAACTTTACCCACTGCCTCACCCCCTAAAGGGCCCATATCTATACAGGAAGAATGCAGAGTCCCTGTAATCACAATTATGCAGGTAAAAGCTGCACTCTCTAAAGCCAAAACACAGCATCCATGGGACTGGACAACATACACAAACTACAGAATGAACTGGCTCCCCACCTAAGCACCATGTTCAGTCATAGCCTCACATCAGACTTTGTGCCCACTGAATGGCGTACAGCAACAGTTGTCCCACTCCAGAAAGGGGAGCCACCACTGATCCCGGGAACTATATTGAGCCTGGTCTGCAAGGCCATGGAATGTATCATCATGGAACTCATAAACAAAGACATTGGTAGCCTCCAAACTCTGGATCCCACCCAGTTCAGGTTTGTGAAAGGCAGATTATACCTCCTGAACCTGATCGACTTCTTTGAGGCAGTCACCAGAGCCATAGATGAGGGTAAGGTGGTTTACACAGCCTATCTTGACCTCGCCAAGGCTTTCGACACCATCCCCCCATTCTGGAATTATAGCTAAACTCACTAAAATAGGTATAAATCCCTGTGTCACAGGATGGGTTGCCAACTGGCTCACTGACAGAACCCATACTGTAAAAGTTGCACACTCCAAATCTGACCTCAAACCAGTGGCAAGTGGCGTACCACAGAGTTCAGTCCTAGGACCTCTCCTGTTTGGTATCTACTTCTCTGAAGTACAGGCTAACAGAAGGCCTCTAGCTAATGAAGTTCATAGATGACTGCAAACTAGGAGCCATAGTTGAGTCCCCAAGTGATGTGGAAATCCTACAGAAGAGCCTCGCTGAGATAGATGCCTGGTGTCAGAGCCATGGCCTCAAGCTCAATGCCAAAAAGTGCATTGTCATCCCCTTTGGTAAAAACTCTGTACCCATGAACTACTACATAGACAGCAGTCTACTTAACACCGAATGTGTGATAAGAGACCTTAGGACCCAGGAGGACAGTAGTCTATCCTTTGATAGTCACATTGCCACAGTAGTCAGGAAGTCCTTCTATGTGGCACACCTCATCATAAAAGGGTTCTCATCCAGGAAAAAGAGGTCATTGTTCCCCTCTACTTGACACTCATTAGACCCATTATAGAGTACAATGACCCATTTGTAATGTACCTCACAAGACATCTGCAGCATCTGGAAAGGCAACAGAAGTACCTCACAAAGAGGATTACTGGCCTCAAATAGATGCCCTACACTGACCGTCTCAAAAAACTCCAGCTTTACTCCATAGCATATCGCCTACTTTGAGGTGATCTCTGCCTAACATATAAAGCTATGTCAAACCCAGAGCTGTTGGACATGCTACACCTAAAGAAATCCCAATCCCTCCGAGCTACATGCTCTAGGGACCTAAACCTTGTCACCACAATAAACAGGGCATGCTGGAGGGATAGATTCCTGTCCCAGAGACTTCCCATACTCTGGAACAGGCTACCAATCTATGTCAAACAAAGTTCTTCATTAGCACTCTTCAAGAAAAATCTTGATGAGTGGATGGGAAATAGGAAATACACCCCGGGATCACTTCTGTGTCTCTGCTCGACAGTGGCACAGGAAAATAACTTTCTTGGGTGGCGTAAGCCAGGGAACCTTGTTGGCTAGGCTTACATAGGTCCACAGGCCGATAGCCTAGTACCTACCTATGAACCTATGAACCAACCTATTCACTTTAGAAGCTCAAAATACTGAAATATTGAAATTCAGTATTTCACGCCCATAAAGTGGAATCCTGAAAAGAACGAAAACTCAGAAGCATGAAATTCAAAACCTTGTATAACAGAGATTTTGAATTAGCGCTTCTGGTGTTTCGCTGTGGTTATGGATTCAGGTAAGTGTTTATGTTTTAATGGTTTTGGGTAGGGGCTGTGGTGTGTGTTAGTGTGTTTTGTTGCTGTGATGTGTGTGTGCGAGGAGAATGTAGCTTGTGTGGTGGTGTTTTGTGTGTTTTTGTGTGTAGTGCGACTTCAGAGTTAGAATATTTAAATAGGGGGGTGGGGGCACAGCCCCCCTGCTTTTATGTAGGACAGAGCTTGTGTTTGCGTGTGGGGAGGAAGGTGTGTGTTTGTGTACAGCAGAAGCGCTAATTCAAAATCTCCGGTATGCGAGATGTTGAATTTTGCTCTTCTGAGTTTTCGTTCTTTTCAGGATTCCACTTTATGGGCTCGAAATACTGAATTTCAATATTTCAGTATTTTGAGCTTCTAAAGTGAATTTATAAATATATATATATATATATATATATATATATATATATACACACACATATATATATATATATATATATATATATATACACATATATATATAGAGAGAGAGAGGGAGAGATAGATATAGATAGATATACATGCAGATATACAAATATATGTAAAATCAAAACCATTACAAAAAGAAACAAACCAAATTAATAATGAAAAATTCTCGATTGCAAAGAAATGAAACAAACCAATATGATAAATTAACACTTTCCTACTGTTAATACATTGGATGTTTTTGTTAAAGCCTGTGACAGAAATCTTAGAAATCTGTTTAAACATAAAAAAACAATGTTAATGGTTTAACCTATCAGAAGCAGAACACAAAGACTTATTTGAAATTAGTAATAACTGTAACATTAGAGTTATGAAAGTGGATAAAGCAATAGGCTTGGTGATCACTGAACAACAAATATATATATATATATATATATATATATATATATATATATATATATATATATATACACAAGATGGAAGAATCCCTTTTGAAGGATAATTGTTAGAAAATTATATCAGAGCATGAATTGCAACTTAAATTTAAAAATATAGATTTTTATTTGCTGGATTAACTAGGGCAGGGTTTCATCACATTACAAGAATACAAGTTCATGCTTGTGAAAAATCCTTGTATAGGAAAATTGTTTGGGATACCGAAAATTCATAAGAATTAAATGAATCCCCCATTCAGACATATTGTATCCCTTAAACAAACCAAGACAGAATATATTTCTGAGTATACTGAATATATTTCTGAATATATTGATCAATTTTTAAATCCAATAGCCCGAAGTACTACATTTTGTAAAAGATTCATGGTTATTTCTTAATGAATTATTTTTATATAAATTTAGCAAGGAAGATAATTTTTTGGGCACATTCAATATTTATTCTTTATCTACTAACATTATTCATAAAAGGGGATTGGAACTAGTAAGACAATATTTGAGTGGACATGGCTTAATCAGTAAGAAAAAATATTAATAAAATCTGTGGTTTGATAGACCTTGTACAGAATAACATTTTTTTATGTTCAACAACAAAACTTAGCATCTGCAGCAGGGCATTCCTATGAGTGGCAAAATGGCCCCTGCAGTTATGAAAGCAGATAAAGCAATAGGCTTAGTGATCATGGAACAACAAATATACATATATATATATATATATATATATATATATATATATATACACACACACACACAAACACACACACACACAAGATGGAAGAATCCCTGTTGAAGGATAATTTTTAGAAAATTATATCAGAGCATGAATTGCAACTTAAATTTAAAATATAGATTTTTATTTGCTGGATTTACTAGGACAGGGTTTCATCACATTACAAGAATACAAGTTCATGCTTGTGGAAAATCCTTGTATAGGAAAATTATCTGGGATACCGAAAATTCATAAGAATTAAGTGAATCCCCCATTCAGGAATATTGTATCCCTTAAATAATTCAAGACAGAATATATTTCTGAACATATTGAATATATTTCTGAATATATTGATCATTTTTTAAATCCAATAGCTCAAAGTACTAAATTTTATTTAAAAGATTCATGGTTATTTCTTAATGAATTATTTTTATATAAATTTAGCAAGGAAGATAATTTTTTGGTCACATTAGTTATTGATTCTTTATCTACTAACAGTATTCATAAAAGGGGATTGGAACTAGTAAGACAATATTTGAGTTGACATAACTTGATTAGCAAGAAAAATATTCATATAATCTGTGGTTTGATAGACCTTGTACAGAATAACATTTTTTTATGTTCAACAATAAAACTTAGCATCTGCATCTGCAACATGACATTCCTGTGAGTGCAAAAATGGCCCCTGCATTTGGCAATTTGCTTCTCAGTGCATGGGAAGTAGATTGTTTAACTAACATAAAAGGTTTGAAAAAAATAGGATGTACAAAAGATACACAGACAATATATTTTTTATTTGGCAGGGCACAGAGGATGAATTAAATATGTTCCTTGAAGACATTAAACACAGTATTTGATGTTGTCAATTTTCATTTTATCCTGGAAAGTATGGGTTCGGTTCTGAACATCAGAACCAATTTGGCCATTATACTACAGCTCATGCTGGCCAAAAATGTTTAACCTTTACCCTTACCCCCTACCCAGAACGCTCCTCTCCCAATTACCTAAGATCTTGTTTGCTGTTTTCCCTGACAGACACATTCACCATTGCTCTCGAGCTAAGTCTTCTTCTTCTTCTTCTTTCGGCTATTCCCGTTAAGGGCCGCCAAAGCAGATCATCTGTTTCCATTCCTTCCTGTCCTCTGCATCTTTCTGTCACACCAACCACCTGCATTTCCTCTCTCACCACATTCATAAACCTTATCTTAGACCTTCCTCTTTTCCTCTTACCTGGAAGCTCTATCCTTAGGATCCTTTTCCCAATATACCCAGCATCCCTCCTCAGCACATGTCCAAGCCAACGCAATCTTGCCTCTCTGGCTTTATCTTCAAACTGTCCAACCTGAGCTGACCCTCTAATATACTGATTCCTAATCCTGTCCATTCTCATCACACTCAATGCAAATCTTAACATCTTTAACTCTGCCACCTGCAGCTCTGACTCCTGCCTTTTTGTCAATGCTCCAGCCCATATAACAAAGCTGGTCTCACTACCGTCTTGTATACTTTCCCTTTCACTCTTACTGATACTCGTCTGTCACAAATCACTCCTGAAACTCTTGTCCACCCACACCATCCTGCCTGTACTCTCTTCTTCACCTCTCTTCCACACTCACCATTACTTTGAACCAAGTATTTAAACTCATCCACTTTTGCTAACTCTACTCCCTGCATCCTCACCATTCCTCTTTCCTCCCTCTCATTCACACACATATATTCTGTCTTAGTCCTGCTGACCTTCATTCCTCTCCTCTCTAGAGCATATCTCCATCTCTCCAGGGTCTCCTCCACCTATTCCCTACTCTCACTACAGATCACAATGTTATCTGCAAACATCATAGTCCATTGGAACTCCTGTCTGATCTTGTCTGTCAACCTGTCCATCACCATTGCAAATAAGAAAGGGCTCAGAGCTTATCCTTGATGTAATCCCACCTCCACCTTAAATGCATCCATCACTCCCACCACAGACCTCACCACTGTCGCACTACCCTCGATCATATCCTGTACCACTCTTACATACTTCTCTAACACTCCTGACTTCCTCAACAATACCACAACTCCTCTCTAGGCACCCTGTCATATGCTTTCTCCAACTCCACAAAGAAGCAACGCAACTCCTTTTGACCTCTATGTTTCTCCATCAACACTCTCAGAGCAAACATCGCATCAGTAGTCCTCCTTCCAGGCATGAAACCATACTGCTGATCACTAATCATCACCTCCCTTCTTAACCTAGCTTCTACTTCCCTTTCCCATAACTTCATGCTGTGACTGATAAATTTTATCCCTCTGTAGTTACTACAGCTCCACACATCATCCTTATTCTTAAAAATCGGTACCAAAACACTTCTACACTCCTCAGGCATCCTCTCACTTTCTAAGATTTCATTAAACAATCTGGTTAAAGACTCCACTGCCACCTCTCCTAAACACTTCCATGCTTCCACAAGTATGTCTATGGACCAACAGCCTTTCCATTCTTCATC
This sequence comes from Protopterus annectens, assembly GCF_019279795.1. Taxonomy (NCBI): domain Eukaryota; kingdom Metazoa; phylum Chordata; order Ceratodontiformes; family Protopteridae; genus Protopterus; species Protopterus annectens. Next base: position 218,539,663 of record NC_056737.1, read on the forward strand.
CACTTCATAGCTATCCTTACTTCCTCCTTGCTAATCTGTTGCACTTCCTAATTCACTATCCCCACATCATCCAACCTTTTTCTCACTCATTCTCTTCATTCATCATCCCCTTAAAGTACCACCTAGTGCCTGTCTTAACTCTTCCCTGAACTCCACCTCACAATCACCCCTTTTCAACTTTCACCATTTGATCCTTGGCACTGCCCTCACACTCCTCCTTCTCTTCTTGATCACCAGGGTCATCCTACAGACCACCATCCTATGCTGCCTAACTACACTTTCCCCTGCCACCACTTTACAGTCTCCAATCTCCTTCAGACTGGCCCTCCTACTTAGGAGCTAAGTAAAATTTATAATATAGTTTTTCTGTTGTTTCACTCGCTTAGTATTTCTCTGTGTAGTCACTTATTTGAAAACCTTACCTGCTGTTATTTCTGTATTGTCTGAAATGTTCCTCTCCCTTCCCTTTTTACATGTTGGTGTAATCTTTTCTATCATTGCTGATCTGTTATTTCTGTCTAGTCTGAACTTTTCCTCCCCATTCCTTTTCGTATTTACATGTTAGTGTAATATTTTTTGTCATCGTTTATAGAGTTTTCTCCTTCTATTAATTTTTTTACTTCATTTCTTATATATTAAAAAAAGGCTTTCTGTTTATTTTTGTTTAATAGCATGTGTGTGTGTGTGTGTGTGTGTGTGTGTGTGTGTGTGTGAGTGTGTGTGTGTGTGTGTGTGTGTGTGTGTGTGTGTGTGTGTGTGTGTGTGTGTGTGTGTGTGTGTGTGTGTGTGTGTGTGTGTGTGTATGTGTGTGTGTGAAAGAGTGTCCTAGTTAACTGTTTTTCTCTTTTTCGCCATTGCTGATAACTTCTGTTGTGTTCATTTGAATGGAGGATAAACCAAAGGTCCCATTGGGTTTCAAACAATGCCAGAAATGTGGACATAAGAACATAAGATAACAATGTCAGATAATCACCAGCTATGCACCTAGTGCCTAGGTCCTGTCCATCTGCAAGAAGACTTTTCCATTTGTCATGGTTACCCACAGCCTTCAGAGAAGCCAAATCTGGGCCAGACAAAACAAGGAGCAAGACTGATGTCTCCTCCCCTTCTTCTTCGTCATCCTCAAAAATTTCAGACAAGTCGAAGAAAATGAGTCTGTCTGTGCCTTTTACATCCTCCACACCTAAATCTCTGGCCCCAAAAGATCTTATGGAAATGAGTGTATCAACACATAAATTACTGGTGCAAATGTCTACCTTAATGCCAACTTCTTCAGCACTGAGTTTACAAGCTGACGAACCAAGTATTGTGACTCTTCCAAGAACTTTGTATTTCCCCTCAATTGGCCCTTTTTCTGGGAGACTACCTTCTCCTTTCTTGGAGAGACCAAAATGGCCATCTACCATTTCTGTGCATTCCACCAAACGTTTAACTGAAGGGGACATTGAGAGACTGGTGAATAAAATACTCTGGGTATGAGGATTGTCCTGTACTTCCTCAACTCCAGTCCAATTGAGTGTTATAGCCGAACCTTCCTTCACCCCCTCCAGGTTTTTCTCCTCTAACTTCATCTGAAGCTTTAGAGTCTTCAGCTCTGGGTCTACCGGTGCTGACTGCATTGGCTCCAGGGTTTTCCACATCTTTGGAAATTATTTTTCACTCTGAGGTTTATGGTTCAATCAGATCCAGAGACCTCTAGGGGCTGAGTCTGTTCTGTCGGCTCTGAGGGGCAGGAGTCAACTCCTATTTTTTTTTGGAGTCTTCTTTGTACCTTGAGGCATCTGCATGGATCAGCTTGGCTCCAGTTTCTGTCTTGGGGGCTGTCTCTTCAGAGCGGGGAGTGACCACGGTTCTAAGGTAGACCATCTCAGTTCCAGGCTCCCTTTGCTCTTCAGAGGACCCAGCTTTTGAGGTGATGGAGAGAGCTCTGACTGCCATAGTCAGATGGCAGACTCCTACCTCAGAGTAAGTATCTCTTTCTTCATCATGCCCAGATATTCAACCTGCACTCCCACTGAGTCAGTGGATAACGAAACCTCAGGAATCCCAAATAATAGTTCTTTCTTCTACTAATACCTCCCCAGATCATCCCACTGAGGAGGTCCCTCAGAAGAAAAATACTTGGATTCCCCGGAGGAATCTATCAGTGAAGACACCAACTTCGATGAAGCAGAAGGATCCCCAAGGTCACCCCCTAATGATGTCTCCGTTGGAGATATCCTGGAAATACTGAATTAGACACAAACATATATGTGCATATATCTACATATATATATATATATATATATATATATATATATATACAAACATGCATACACATAGACTCGTAAACACACACACACATATATATATATATATATATATATATATATATATATATATATATATACATCTATATATACATACATCTATATACATACATCTATACATACATCTATATACATATATATATATATATATATATATATATATATATATATATATATATATATATATATATATATATATATATATATATATATCTGCATACATATGCACACACACATATATATATATATATATATATATATATATATATATATATATATATATATATATATACAGATAGACACACACACACACACACACACACATATATATATATATATATATATATACACATAAACATATATATATTGTTTATATTTGTATTACATACACATATATAGCTCATGCTAAACTTACACTAATTAATTTCTAAGTAGTCTCTGTCTATCTCTATAGTCAGTTATAATGCTTATCTAGTGTCAATTTCTGTTTCTGTATCGAAAGTTGTATTTTTATCTAATGTCAAATTTTGTTTTTGTATAGAAAGTAGTATTTTTATCTATTGCCAACTTTTTGCTTCTGTATAGATGATCATATTGTTATCATATTGTTCAACTATTTGTTTTTCTGCACTGAATGTGGAGCTTTTCCCCCCGGGCCTCCTCTGTAAATGGACATGTGTCCAGTCGGACTATCCTGGTAAACAAATGTAAACTATATATATATATATATATATATATATATATATATATATATATATATATATATATAAATAATCAGCCCTGGGAAATCTCAGTTTTTATACACAAGCCTTCCAGTAGTATTAATTATTAGGTGAATGTTATTGAATTGTTTTTAACGATTTTCTCTTACTTTGTGACTATCATTGTGAGGTGAGCACAGCTGCATTGAGCCCCATTCAGCTTCCAACTTGGAAAACTTTAAAGAAGTCAGCCACTAGGTAGGAACATACTCTATGAATTGTACAAGTTCCTTATTCCCTCTGTATGCAAACAGGTGAGCTCCAAAGTCTAAAGTTAAAACTATTCCAAATCAAACCTTTAGTTCAGTCCCAATTCCCTTAGCTCTACTCATCCTTAAAGAGCTTGCTAGCAACATTTGGTTTCTCTAAGCTGAAAAGCTCTAACATAGTGTATTGTCTTACATTTCCTGGCTCCTGATTGTTTTTTTCTTTTCTTTTTGGACTGTCTCCTGCTGGGGTTGTTCTACACTAACCACCCAGTCTCACAATGATAATTGCTACCTGCCTCCCCCAAGCCATTCTCATAGGAGGCTATATCAATACCTACTCCTCTGGGAGCCATCTTTAAAATGTAGTAAGGCAAATAACTTACATCCCCATGTTTTACTTAATTTCTGTATAAATTTTGTGGTCCAGTTTAGCCCCGCTCTGCTCACCCTCGCTGCACTCAGGTTCGCTCTGTGCCCCACCCTGCCCCTATTCTCACCCGCCCCCAGTACTTTTAAATTTATACTGTCGTAGCCACTACCCCTGCTTCTTCCTCCCAACCAGCATCTCACACATCACCAAGTGGCCCTCCATCTCTACAACCCAACTTTTCCTCCTTCCTTTCCTGCCAAACCCTGGTTGAAAACTGTGCCCTATAATGGCCAGGCCCTTTGCTATGCTAGCATCAACAAAAACACTAGTATTTTATCTACTTCCCTGATGCTCATCCTTTATCTCCTCACCCCCTATGAAAACCAGTACCACCACAGATTCCACTAACCAAAATGTCAAACTACCACCCCAGACTTCTCTTACAAGTTAGCTCACCTAACTATCCCCCACACATCCAAACCCTCATCCCCTTTACCTCATCACCCAATTAAAACCTTAAAATCTAACCCAAGGGACAAGCACTATCTAAGACTTATTCGTAAGTTTCTAAAGCTCCTAATCAGATTTCAATATAACCTCATTACAGATGGGGACATCCATCCCAACCCTGGCCCATCTCCACCTGGTGACAATAGTGCCTACACCACCAACCCCATCAATTAACTACCCCTTAATAGTCCTGCAAATGTTCTCCTGACATTTCACTTGAACATTCGAAGTATAAATAATAAAATCCCCAACCTGCATGCCCTCTTAGCAGTTTATTCCCCAAATACAGTGTGTCTTACAGAAATCTGGCTTAAATCTACTATTGCCGATAATGATGTATTACCCCCGGGCTACAACATACACCAATTAGACCGAACAGCTAAGAAAGGAGATGGGAATAGCAGTTCTTTACAAAAATACATTAAGTGTTAATAGAGATCTAGTTCAACCGTCCCCATTTAATAACGCAGAAATCCTCATTACCAAACTGCAAATTAACAATAATAAGAGTATAAATATTGTCTGTGTCTACATTCCCCCAGGCAATAAAATAAGCACTCTGGAAGATATCTTCCAATGGTTATCCACTACCTACCCCCAAGAAACCATTGTTCTTGGTGACTTTAACACCGACTGGTGCACCTGCTAATCCCCTGTCACCCATATAAATCTGTCTGGGTTCACACAAATAATAACCTCTCCCACTAGGATTAGTAAACCTACCAACAGGGAAAGTATCTTAGATTGGGTACTTATCAATAGCCACCCAAGCTTGTATATCGCTGGGACTCTACCCAATGACCTAAGTGATCATTCACTAACTTATGTTATTAACTATAAGGCAGAAATCCACCACAAGACTACGTACAAAACAATCAGAAATAATAGAAACTTCAATCCTACTAACTTCCTAAATGAACTTAAATCGGTCAACTGGTCTGTCCTAAAAAATCTACCACTAGAAGAAGCCATAACTTTCTTTAACAATAAATTCCTGAGCATCCATGACTCCCATGCTCCTGCATGTACTATAAAGACTAAATCTAATACTGCTCCATGGCTCACAAAGGAAACTAAGATAAAAATCAAACTTAGAAATATAGCCTGAACCAAATGGCGAACAACTAAAGCCCCCCTCGACCAAGTGAGATATCATCAACTTAGAAATGATACAAAAAAAATCATTTTGGTAGACAAAAAAAAACTACTACCAGAACCTCCAATTTAAACACCAAAACAATCCCCAAAAGTTTTGGGCAGGTATTAACCGACATCTTTATCCAGGACAATCTACTACCTCAACCCCATCAAACTATACCCATAAATCCCAAAAAAACTGCTGCCACTGCCTTTAATAACTTTTTCACTGAAACTATTCAGTCCTTAACTGATCCCTTATCAAAAAACTAAAACCAACCACCCTTTCTGCTGACCTACTTCCTGCCGAGTACCTACAAAAAGCTGCCGACGCCATAGCATTCCCCATCTCTATCCTAATCAATGGAACACTAACTGATGGAACTATTCCCTCAATCTGGAAAATATCCCATGTTATCCCACTCCACAAAGGTGGAAGTTCAACAGAACTGTCCAACTACAGACCCATCATCATTCTCTCACCACTAGCCAAATTAACGGAGAAGTGCATTCATAAGCAGCTTATGGACTATCTCATTCAGAATGGTCTGCTTGCCAACTCTCAGCATGGCTTTAGGCCACATCACAGCACCACCTCCACCCTCCTTTCTTTTACAAATACCATATTCCAAAATAGGGACAACAGCAGGCTATCTTCAGACCTATTTCTAGACCTGTTAAAGGCCTTTGATATGGTCAACCACAAATTACTCATCCATTCCCTAAAATCCATCTCCCTAGATAACCATGCTATTCAGTGGTTCCTAGCCTATCTGAATGGCAGACAGCAGGCTGTATTATGGCAAGGCAAACTGTCCATCCTACTACTTCTCACCCTTGGTGGCCCTCAGGGCTCTATTCTAGGTCCTCTACTCTTTTCTGTCTTCATCAACAATCTTCATACTGCAATCCCTGATGCAACCTGCATTCAATCTGCAGACAATTCTACCCTGATCTGTATTGCCTCCTCCCCTTTAGACCTGCAAACCTTAACACAAAACACATTTAACACAGTTGAAAATTGGCTCTCTAATCCCTGTCTGTTGTTAAATCCCAGCAAAACTAAACTGCTCCTCTTTACCCCCACTAGTAAATCCACCCCATTTTCTCCATAACATCCAACAACGGTACCTCTATCTCACCAGATGACCATACTAAGCTTTTAGGAGTAATAGCGGACAATAATCTCAAATTTGATCTGCATGTCAATAAAACTATAAAAACCATTAATAAGAAGCTTGGCTCATTATATAGAAGCAAACCTTTTCTAACTCCATTAGCTAGAACTGCAATCACCCACTCACACCTACTCTCTACCCTTCTATATGCCTCTCTCATACTCTCCAATTTGAGCAAAACTGAACTTAATAAGCTCTGTCACTGTTACAACCATATTGCCAGATTTGCCATAGGCTCAACATATAGGACACATCACTGTCAAAACCTCAGTTTTCTTGGGTGGCTAGAACTGCCTAGCCTACTTTTGTTCAATCAGCTTATAGTAGCACACAAAATTCTATACCACCCTGAAAATACTCCGGCACTCAAAAATATCATAAAGCCTTATGGTAATTCAAGGCAACTATAATCATCCAATAAACTGTTGGTCCAAACCCACAAAGCCATTAACTCAGCCAGCGACTCCCTGTTTGCCAAAATTGTTGGTAAAACTTGGAATTCACTTCCACTTAACCTTACCCTCGAACTTTCTTTAAGTCTCTTCAAAAAAGGCCTCAAACAGTATTTTAAAGAGCACTGGCTTTGTCCCTGTACTAACCCTGACTAATCACTACTTATTCAATGCCTTATTTAAATTAATATTTTACGCATCTCTTGCTAATAATAGCTTGCTGCAACCTGTTGTTTTTGTATACTATTATGCACTGTGTATGTTGTGAGTACCTACTAGATGGCTTTGTAAATATGTTTGACTCATATCTGTTACGTTCTATCAGTGTTATCTGGAGCTTTTCTCCCCTGGCCTCTGCTGAAAATTGACATATATCCAGTCAGACTATCAGACTATCCCGGTTAACAAATGTAAAATAAAATAAAATAAATGTATGTATATATATATATATATATATATATATATATATATATATATATATATATAGTTCCCCTTTAGAATCTCGAATTGCTAAAAACTCGAACTTCAGATGACCGAACCCAGAAGACTGAATTTTCAGCAACTCAAAATTCTAAAGGGTACAGAAAAGACATTGCAAGAATGTCTTTACAATGTTTTTGCAGGGGGGCAAGCCCCCCTGCACCCCCCACACCCCCCCTACTTAAATATACCAACTCCGCGATCTCACTACAGCGGGGTTGAGGGAAATCTCCCGTTCCAAGCTGTATGCAGAAGCGCACAATGGGAAGATTTCCGTTCCTCCACTATAGTGTGGTCACGGAGCTGATATATTTAAGCAGGGAGAGTGCAGGGGGACTTGGCTCCCTGCAAACATGTAAGTGAACTGTTTTTTTTTTCATTTTCTTCCCTTCACAATTTCACGTTACTGAAAACTTGTGATTTTGGGCTCGAGCTTATGAATTTCGAGCTTTCAGTAATTCGATCTTGTGAAGGGGAACCATCTCTACATATACATACATATACATAGGTTTACTATCAAACAGTCGATGTTCAAAATAAATTTCTACCTGAAATATCGGCACATGTTCAAAACGGAATGTCAAAAAGGTCAAAATGTCACAAACACACTTCCTTAAGTGAATTTGACCTTTCTCGACATCCGTAGACTACAGTCGGACAGTATACATCATGTGACGTAACTATTATGCAGAGGTCAAGCCTCCCCTTCACCTCCCACATCCCCTGCATATTATATATTCCAACTCTGAGATCACACTACAGTGGGGAAAAGGGCAAAGTTCCTGCTCTGCACTGTACCACAATCTCTTGTCATAAGGTCAACCACATATTTCCGAATGCACAATGCATTAGCTGAACCAGGACTCACACAAATGAAGGGTCAACAACACGGATTCAGCCAACCAAATTTCGACATCCCATGGTCATTGAACCTTCACTCACAATTTTGATGACATATACAAGCAGAGCACAGAAAAGGCAAGGTATTAAACATCAACAGGTTGCAAGCTAGCCCCATTCTACCCCCATTTAATGATTGCATTTTCAATCTCACTGATCATCCCCTCGATCCAAACCTTACAACCATGCTTAACAAAGGCTTGAACTTTATTCCTTCTCAAAGAGCAAAAAGCACAGAAGTCATCCTCGATATGAAACTGTTTTACAGAAAATTAAATTTAAAGCATTGATTTCAAAATAAAGCTAGTAATTCCTTAAACAAGGGCATTTACAATGTTTCTGAGATTGATACATATATCAGTGATAACCCTGAACCTGTTTTACTGATCGTTTTCAAAGTGGTGCGAATTCCACCGGAAACAGTATTTGCAACACAGATATTACCTCTGAGTACCGTGATTGTTACAATGTTTCAATTGTCCCAGAAAGGGCAACTGCAGATGAAATATCAAATATTGTAATGATTCTTACAGTGATAATGTGTTTACAGATGATGCCTTGTTTAGTCTAGACAGCATCAATTTTACACCTAGCCACAACTGTTAATTTATTGCACCTGAAAATAAAACAGTACCCAGTGAAGCATTGTCTCCAGGAAATAGCTGCTATGAAATTTTTGATTACCGGTCGAGATTCAGAGGGCTAGAGGGTGTCAATAATCAAGAGAGCACCAACAATTCTAACATTTACCTCTCTTTTGACAGCACTAGGGAAAGCTTTAGCTCAGAGGAAGAGGACAATCTAGGGCCCCCTCTTCTAAGAAGGAAAAGCACCTTCAACCCTACCCTCAACACCAACCTTAACATGGTTTCTAAGGTTTGTGAATGGGAAATAAGAACTGCCTTAAACAAGGCACCTCAAACCAAATGGTTTAACCTAAATAGGACAGAATGGATAGCACTACGGATGATTCAGCAGTCCGCAGATGTTAGGGTGATGAAGGCTGACAAAGGAGCCATCATCATAGTAATGAACCATGACACCTACTCCAAGAAAATGCATGCAGTACTGGCCAAAGACGAGAGTTACTGCACCATTATGAAGTTAGAAGTTCTCAATAGGTTCAAAGCAATTGACAAAACAATAAAGGATCTCCTACACAGTGGAAAAAATTCCACGGAAGAATTTGATTTTATATTTGTGGACTCCCACAAGTCAGCATACTTTTCAGCATCCCAAAAATCCACAAAAGTCCCACAGACCCCCTACCAAGGCAGATACTGTCCTCCAAAAGAAGCAAAACAGAATACATTTCCGGGTTGCTTGAATTTTTCCTAAACCCAGTCGTCCAGATCTCCCAATACTACATAAAACACTTGTGGGAATTCCTCAATGAGATATTTAGGTGGCAACAATAACAGAGCCATAAAAACCCCATACTAGTCACATTAGGTAGTGTAGCGCTATATGCCAGCATCCCCCACAAGGAGGGGATTGGACATGTAAAAGACTACCCTGTAACACATAGGAGTTTCTACCCCTGCCATGCAGACACACTGTGTTTGCTAATCCAAACTGTGCTTGAGAATAATTTCTTTACTTTTGAGGGTACCATCTACTGACAACTTAAAGGCGTTACCATGGGGGCTAAAATGACCCCTGCATATGCCAACCTTGTGATTAGTTCATGGGAGGCCAGCACTTTAACCAAAACCAGATGTTTCCACGAAGTGGCAATGTACAAAAGGTACATAGATGGCATCATTTTCCTGTGGGAAGGGAACATGCAAGAACTTATGCTTTTCCTAGACAAATTCAAACAAAGCATTGCCTTCCTTACCTTCACAGTGTCAGATATTGGAATGAAAGTTAACTTTTTGGAAATTATGCTCACCCTGAATGAACACCAAACAAGATTCACCTCAACCATTTACCACAAAACTACTTACAGGAACAATTTCCTGAGCTTTAGCAGCCAGCACCCTTGCTCTATTAAAATAAACATAGTGAAGGGGCAATTTGTGAGACTCAGTGGCATCATAACAGATGACCTCACATTCCTAGAAGAATGCCAGCTCCTAACTAAACTTTTCAGACAAAAGAATTATCCTGAAGAACTCGTCACCTCCTGCTACCTCTAAGTAAGGGATAACAAACAATCCTGTCACCTCCCCATTTTAAAATATGGGTTCCACAACCACCAACCACCTGACAACAAACAAGGTGCCTGTTTTCCCCTTCCCATTTCCCTTGATGCTCATAGCATCAAGGACATCATTATTAAGCACTGGGGAATTATTTCAAGCAAGTCTGAGCTCCGGAAAACACTAGGTGACAAACCCCTCTTCTGTTATAAAAAACAAATCTCTAAAAGTGCTTTTAGAAAGGAAAGATATTGCCTACCCCCACACTCAGCCCACTGCCTTTGGCTCTACCCCTTGTGGCTACTGTTGCTGCTGCAAATACATTAATACCAGTAGCAGCTTAATCCAACTCATTATTTTCACACAAAAGTATGACTGCAACACCACCAATGTGGTGTACATTGGGGAGTGCCAACATTGTAAACTTTTTTACATGGGTAAAACCATGTGGAAACTCAGTGATAGTATGAAAGAAGATCTACATGCAATGCGACACTACGACATTACAAATGCTGTGGCAAGACACACCAGATCTTATATGCATATATACATATATATATATATATATATATATATATATATATATATATATGTGTATATATATATATATATATATATATATATATATATATATCTACACACATACACACACACATATATATACATATATATGCATATATGGGTTACCTTCAGTTTCCTGAAAGACGACTTCACCGACACCCATTCCACTGACACGTCAATTCACCGACATTTCCAAACCCGACGTTAACCGCACGGTTAGTAA
>NC_056737.1:218555896-218570896 GCF_019279795.1 Protopterus annectens
GGAAGCAAGACCCTTACAAAGCACTGGTGTGATCCTTGAAGGCGAATTGCCTAGGTACCAGATCGCTGTTATTAAAGTATACTGGTAAAGTGCTGGCTTTTGTGTTTTTTTCTTATTTTCTGCTGTGGTGTTTATTGATCCTTACAAAGCACTACCCAGGCATAGTAGGACCTGATCCCAGGTCTCCGGATTCCAATTTGTAGCAAATGAAAAATCCACAGATTCCCTAGGGATTACCAATCCCCTTTGGAACACAGACACCTTACTGCTGGTTAAAGAGTTAAAATGGCAGATATAACTGCGAGCAGACACACCCCCAGGACTAAATGAAAACTTGAGCATTAACCAGTTAAATAATAAGCCTAGGTTAATGGATTAGGGAACTGCTTAACCCATCCCCTGCTCACCACACAGTTAAATAATAAACCTAGGTTTAGTTTATGTTATTTTCTGATGAAGTTCAACTGAAAACTTTAGAATAAACGAAAGTGCTCAAAATGTGATTTAAATGAATAAAAGACTGACCAAAAAAAATGATGATAGCCTAGCGTCTATGTTCCTTCCAAAATAGCAAAAGATTCTTACGTTTATAGATATATATATATATATATATATATATATATATATATATATATATATATATATATATATACACACATACATACATATATTTTATATATATATATATATATATATATATATATATATATATATATCATAGATATATACACATATGTATGTATATATATATATATATATATATATATATATATATATATATATATATATATATATATATCTATATGGAGCTACTTCAGATGTTCGACATTTCAAAACACTGGCTTTCATTGGCCGGGACCATATGATCGACAGTTTGAAATGTCAAACATCTCTACATAACGTAAAACACACAAAAACACTTCACTAACTGTGTTTAACAGGGGCTGTGCCCCCCATGCCCCCTGCAACTTAAATATTCCTACTCTGAGATCGCACTACAGTCTAGAAAAGGGAAATCTCCCAGTTTCGTGCTATATAGGGATTTCCGCTATACATGTTCGAGATTTCAAAATGTCGATCATATGGTCTCGGCCATATGAATGTCGGCGTTTTGAAATTTCAAACATCTCAAGTAGACCCATATATATATATATATATATATATATATATATATATATATATATATATATATGTGGTGGTGCTGCAGTAGCGCTGTCACCTGATAGTAAGACGTTGTCCAGTTCGATTCTCAGCTAGCGCATCTTCTGTCTGGAGACATGCGTGAATGGGCGTACTTTCATTGAAGGTTGTGCGTCAGGGCTGGCAACTCGGCACATAAAAATCTACTGCCAATCATTAGCGGACCGGTGTTCCGCTGTGGCGACCACTAACCGGGAAAAACCGAAAGTCACAACACATATATATATATATATATATATATATATATATATACATACACACACACACACACACACACACACACACACACACACACACACACACACACACACACACACACACACATACATATATATATACATGGGTCTATGTTACACTACCAAAATTTCAAGTAATCGAAAATCAAACTAGGGAGACAACTTCTCAAGACCGAGCTGGAAAGTTTTAAAGCCCCCCGGGCTAATGGAAAAATGGTACCCAAACCGCAGAATCCTTTATAAATGCACTCTATGAGCACCTACAGGAATGCATGGATTGTGCCATCCCAAATAAAACAAAGACTCACTCCTCCAAGAACAGGAGGCCAGTCTGGTGGACCCCGGCCATAAACAAGCTATACAACAGAAGGAGGAAGCTATTACATGACAAGGCAAAATCCCATAAAGGAGAGGCATCCTTGATCATTACCAGTAAGAAACTTCGATGCCTCATAAAATCATCAAAGGCCTGCTTCGAAAGAAAAATCGGCAAAGACTCTAAAGATAATCACAAGGCATTCTTTAGCTATATCAAAAATCTGGGTGACAGCTCTCATATCTGCTCTGAGCTGGTGCATAATGGCACAAAATACACTGAAACACAGGAACAATTGACCAGCACCCGAACCTGCAAAACACCATCAACCACAACCAACGATTTGACCTAGGTTTCGTCTTTATTCAGACGTCTTCAGAACAACATTAAACAAATCAATACAACCTATCCCAGCTTTATAAGACAAAAATCATGACATCATTACTTAATTGAATAACTAACATCCAACTTACTTAAGGTAGACTGAACATACTCAACAAAAAAATTAGTTAAAAATATATATATAAAAAATATATAAAAATATATGTGGTTAAATAAGTTAATGCAATTTTAGGCTCTTACTTAAAAAATACTAAAAAACATATAAATATATATGCATTGAGGAGCATATAAACTCATCACCCAAGAATATGCTTTAGTTTTAAAATGGGGGCAATACTAATGTGGTCATTAATGCCAGGAAATACCGTGGCATTCAACCTTAATTGCCACTTCATCTCACTGATATCAAGATGGATATCTAAAACATTACCCTGCACATCCTTAACAATTTTTGTATCACACAGAATTTAAACTCATGCCCACTGTGCGACTCAATGTGTCTATACAAGGCATTTGTCTTTTGCATATGCCTTATATCCGACATATGTTCATTAATTCTATCTCTACAGGCTCTGCTGGTTTTGCCAACATAAAACGCTGGACATTGGCCACATTTTGCTATATACACCACATTTTTAGAATGACAATCAAAATGTCCATGTAATCTAATTAACACACCAGCCACATACAGCTTAGAATCCGTGGGCAACACAAGGTGACACACACTACATCTTCCACATTTAAAATTTCCAATTGCCCTACCAGTAGGGTTAAATGCAAAATTTTCACCCTTCTCCAATAATTGTTTAAATGATCTTGCCTTTCTAAAAACACATTTTGGGTGACTACTAAGTTTTTCCCATACCAAATTGTCAAGCCTGAGCAACTTCCAATTATTAAACACTATATCCCTAATATTTAACGCATCAAATGAATAAGTGGTAATGAAATAAAGGTCACATGTTGAAGCTCCCTTAATGGCATTAACCAATGATGATTGATCATCTCCAATATTAGAATTAACCACTCCATTGTGAACCTCAGCACCCATAATCATAGGATCATTACCCACCATCCCCTTTAGCAATGACCAATACGTGCCATCAGCTCTCTTTCGCTTTACCTCATCTGCCATGGCTTGACACAATCCCTGAGGATAGCCTCTCCTAATAAACATACTATTAATGAATTCTATCTCCCTTAAAAAATCCAAGTCATCACTAATCATTCTGGCAGCCCTGACCATCTGACCTTTAATAATAGCTTTTTTCTGATGGTCAGGGTGCCAGCTAGAGTAACTAAGATATGAATTGGAAAAGGTAGCTTTCCTATGAATAGTAGAAATCAAAGTATGCTTAATGGGATCTATTTTCAAATTCACATCCAAGTAGGTGATCTCCTGTTTGTTAAAGGTATGGGTGAACTTCAAAAAATGCACTGTGTTGTTAATGTACTCAACAAAACTGTTGACATCTTCGACACTACCAACCCACACAATAAACAAATCATCTAAAAAACGGGTGTAGTGCCGAATGTTAGACTTAAACCTACTGGTAAAAACATATTCCTGCTCCCAAAAAGACATAATATAATTTGCATAGATGGGGGCACAAGCCGCCCCCATAGCTACACCTGTGACTTGCTTAAAGTAATGCCCCTCAAAGAAAATATAATTATTGTTTAAAATTATTTCCATCAAGGAAATGAACACATTAATATGATCCTGATCATATAATCGGGTTTTGAGAAGTTGCTGCTCCAACCATTCCAAACCTATATCATTAGGTATGAGAAAAAAAGTTGACTACATCAATGGTTAAAAAAATGATATTGTCATTAATTTCAAGTGTTCTTAGTTTATCCAAAAATTGCCAAGAATCCTTGGTAATATAATCAAATAATTTAATCCCTTTTTGCAAGTGGAAGTCCAGAAATTTACTTATAAAACAGGTTTTACTATGTTTGCCATCTACAATAGGCCTAAACTTAACATCCTCTAATCCCTTATGTATATTAGGGACACCAAAGATACTACTCACCACAGGATGTTCATTTTTTTATAAACAAATACTCTGATTCATCAATTTGCCCTTGCATTAACAAATCCTCAGTTAAGAAGTCCACCTTAGAAAAAGCTATATTCACTTGGTTTAAACTGCTTTCCTCATAGGTGTCTCCACTTAACATAATTAACATGTGATTAATATAATAATTCCTATCCATGACAACTAAACCACTGCCCTTATCGGGCTTCATGAATCTGATAGACCTGTCACTAATCAACTCATTTAAACGGGCAGATTCATTTTTGGTTAAGTTATTGGCCTTACTAAATGCCTTAACCCCACAAGCAGTTTTACTCCTATTAATGTAGTGCCTAATATCAAGCTCACAAATCTTCTCAAATAACCCAACTATATTATTAGAAAGGGGTATGAACTTACTAGGCTTTCTTAAACCATCCCTTCCCCCTTCTGCTACACCTTGAAACATCAATCTCAAATTCATCTTCCTTGTTAATAACTTCAAATCAATGAGAATATCACTTAAATTACCCCTGACCAGGGGAACAAAGGTGGATCCCTTTGATAATAATTCCACGTGACCTTTATCAATAACCTTACTAGAAAAATTATATACTCTATAATCACCATGTCTGTTACAAACAACCACAGGATTACTAATAGTAGCCTCATTGCCAATTCTTAATTGTTCATCCACCAGCTGAGTGAACTGTTCAAAATTTCCCCCAATAGCCCCTTCAAGACTACTAATGGGTACATCGGTGGATACACAAGAAGTAATAATTGGCCCACCATCATTTTCAGGTGAAATGCCAGGCACCCAATAAATACTAAAATCAGCGCTCGACTCAGCCAATTCACAATCAGTCAAGAGTTCTAAACAGTTGTTATTATCACCAAACAGACCAACACTAGTAGATATTTCGTTAGGCTCAAAAATGGTATCAATAACCAAATAAAAAAACAACCTATTGATCACATTGTTGAGCATCTAACTGCAAGCAACAAATACCGCCTGATCATTAAACAAATATTATATTTAGTCAATCTAAAAACATCTGGAATAATGGCAAACATTCAAGAAACTCAGCTTTACCAACAACTTATTTCCTGTCTACAACAAAAATCTAAAATGCTATCAAACACATACAAGCTAATCACACCAGCTAAAAATCACAATGAATTATTATTTTCAAAATACTGGGGGACCAAAATTGTAAATCTGTCTATGGCTCAAAAACTAGCCGCGATACGCATAACCACAAAACTCACACCCTTTAAAAAACTCATATATACTCAAATCATGATTAATAACAATGCTTATCATACACCATCTTTTTTAAATAAAATAAACCCCAACTCCTCACCATTTTGCTCCATTTGCCCCAATGAAATCGCCGATACTCTCCACATTTTCTAGTCCTGTAAAACCGTCTATAAATTATGGTGCTCTCTAAGAGTGAAATTCGAGAAATCGGGCTATATGAAATCCACCTTATCATGGGAAATGACAATTCTAAATATTTTCCCAAATGTCTACACATTAGAAACCAAACACATTATAGTAATGCTTAGCGCACTACTTAAATCTTACATTGCCCTAAATTGGATTGATAGAGCTAAAATCTCCTGGTCAAAATTCAAAAATATAGCTATCGAATATGTACTGGCAAATAAATTAAAAACTGTGAGTAAAAAGAAACTGTCATATTTCAAAAGTTACTGGGGAAAGCTTATAGAAATTCTATCATAGATTAAGTTAAGCCAAAATATAATTCTTAACCCTTTGCTACATTCAAATCAATTTGATTCCTAGTCCCTCATCAAATCAAGCGGAGACAGAATAAAACATGCACAAGCAGTAGGTATGAGTTGAGTGCCAGACATACAGATGTTCGCTAACACATGTACATCTTAACTCAAATTCACATCTTTCTATACCTTAGTGAGTGACAACCCAATGTAAATATGTGTAAATATTGTAAATAGTTCTTTAATAGATAGTACTGACTTATGTTTCATTAGCTTCTCAACATCTGTTAGGCAGTTAATGTATTTGAGCAGCATCAAATGATATCATAACAGCTTAATGTGAAACAAGGTTTATCAATCTGAACTTTCTTCATATTATAGTTTCATTTTGTCTCTTTGTAATTTTGTTATCAGAATGCTTATACATGTACTAGTAGTCCACAATAAGGATTGTATTGTGTATTTCACTTTATATGCCTGTGAACTGAAATTGAAATAAAATAAAAATTTAATTTTGAAAAAAAAAAAAAATGGTATAAATAGCCCCATTTGTAAGAATATCTGTGACCTCATTAACATTCGTATTGATCACATTTAATTCATTGTTAAAAGCATTTGGCCCATCATTAATTCCAAATGAATGTTCAGGGATGGAATGAACACTAAAATCAACAAACGACTGAGCCATTTGGCCCTCAGTAAGAAAACAAAAGGAATTATTAAACACATCAATTTCACCTGAGAGCCTATTAGACTCCATGTTAATGTCACTACTTTCATTAAGAACATTAATAAGAGGCACTTTAACATCCATATAAAACACATCTGCTTGTTTTTTAAAAAAATTGTCGTCAGGAAAATGTCCATCAAAATCAACAGCATTAGTCTGATCACATCGGGAACCACCCGAACAGGCATGTCTTTCAATGTCAATACTACTCCTTTTTAAGCGGGAATTAAAAATACAAGTCCCAATCATATTGTCATTATTTGAATGACTAAAAACCTCACCTTCGACCAAAATGGACCTATTCAAAACTGCCTCCTCCATTCGGTTCGACCGACATTGCGCTGCTGTTGAGAGTAAGACCTCCCCTTCGGCCTTGCACCCTGCTTCTGAAACTCGTTGTATTCGCTGATTCCATAATGTTGGTCCATTTGACTGCAACCCTTTAGTCTCTCCGACCTCCTCAGACCCCCTTCTAAAGGGGATTCCTCCTCTGCTGCTCCCATATTTATACCACCAGCTCTCCCTGTCACTTCCGTTCTACTATCCGACTCCTGATTGGTTGAATGCCCCCGATGACGACAGTTTCCCTCGGAAAGCGGATACACTCTTTTCTGCTTATATTCGTTAGTATCACAAACTATTTTATGAGATTTCCTCTCATAAATAATCACACAATGTGAATCAATGCTGGCCAACATGTTCATGTAATTAGTGAAATAATGTTCAAAATTAAGATCAGCCGTAAAGAACTCATTTTCACCCTCCAATTCTGCCAAATACCGAGCAATCAACTGATCATTGTATTTAATAATAATATTCATGTGCTCCAGCCCCGTTCTATCATACAGTTTGTGAACTTCTTCTATCATTTCATCTTTACCTTCAATACCATTCAGATACTTCCAAGTCCGCAAACCTCGTGGGGCCAAGCCCAACTCAATGTTCCCCCAGACATCACAGACACACAGGTGAAAGCAGCCCTTTCCAAAGTAAAAAACACAGCATCAATGGGACAAAATGGTATCCCGGGCTGCGTCTTACACGAGCTCCAAAACTAACTAAACCCTCGCATGAATTCACTGTTCCAACTCAGCCTTACCACAGGTTATGTACCCAAAGAATGGCGTACAGCAACAGTGATCCCGCTCCACAAAGGTGGCGCCACAAAGGATCCCGGGAACTATCGCCCTATAAGCCTGACTAGCCTGGTCTGCAAGGCTATGGAGCGCATCATCATGGATCTCATTAACAAAGACATTGGGAACCTCCAAACATTGGACCCCACCCAATTCGGCTTTGTTAAGGGCAGATCTTGCCTTTTAAACCTAGTTGATTTCTTCGAAACAGTTATCAAAGCCTTAGACGAGAGAAAGGTAGTCCACACAGCCTACCTAGACCTCGCTAAGGCCTTCGACATAATACCCCACTCAGGTATCATAAATAAGCTTACCAGCTTAAAAATCAACCTATACGTCACAAGATGGGTTGCACACTGGCTCAGAGATAGAACTGACATGGTCAGAATTGCGGGTGCCATATCCGACTCTAAACCAGTCACAAGTGGCATCCCACAAGGATCAGTCCTGGGACCACTCTTGTTCGGTATATACTTCTCTGGGGTACAGGCAAACACGGGAGGACTGTGGCTGACCAAGTTCGCAGATGACTGCAAACTGGGAGCCATAATCGACTCTCCGGCTGACACAAGTATCCTCCAGAAAGGCCTTATGGAGACTGATACTTTGTGTCAGAACCATGGCCTCAAGCTAAATGCAAAAAAATGTATAGTCATCCCTTTGGGAAAAACAAAGAGCCCACAAACTACCATATAGGAGGAAATCCACTAATTACGGAAGAAGTAATCAGGGATCTGGGGACCCAAGTAGATAGTAACCTCTCCTTTGACAATCACATTGCCAAAGTGGTTAGAAAGACCTTCTATACAGCCCACCTAATCACAAAAGGGTTCACATCTAGATCAAGAGAGGTCATTGTGCCCCTCTACTCATCACTTATCAGGCCCATAATTGAGTACAATGCCCCATTTGGGATGTACCTTACCAGACACCTGCAACAGCTGGAGAGACCTCAAAAATACCTCACCAAGAGGATCGTGGGCCTCAAACAGTTGCCCTATGCAGCTCGACTAAAGAAACTCCAGCTCTACTCATTTGCTTACCGCCTACTCAGAGGTGATCTCTACCTGACATACAAGGCCATGTCCAACCCGGAATTGTTCGACATGCTCCACCTCAATAAAACCAAATCTACTAGAGCTACACGCTCCAGGGATTTAAACCTTAACACAACAATAAATAGGACATGTTGGAGGGATAGATTCATATCCCAAAGGCTTCCCGCACTCTGGAATAGAATCCCAGTCCATGTTAGGCAGAGCCCCTCACTGACCCTCTTCAAGAGAAATCTTGACGAGTGGATGGGTAATCGTAAATTTTCTCCTGGGATCACTTCTATGGCCCTGCTGGACAGAGGCTCAGGAATCTAGTCAAAAAGGGAAGCGAAAGCCAGCAAATTCTGGCTAGACTTATACATGCCCTAGGGCAGATAGCCTAGTACCTACCTATGAACCTATGAACAAAACCGAAACAGCATGTATATATAGGTCTCGACAATAAGAAAGTCAACATTTTGAAAGTTCAAAATTTACAAGTAGATCTTGTGATGCCCCTGCACTGGCCCAGTAATCAAGGAGCCTCAATCCTTGCCACTAGCACCAGTGAGGGACGTGCACATTGGGAGGATGATAAGTACACAGACAGTAAAGTACAATTTCCCTTAAGAGCACATAGAGATCACAGTCACTCTGGGGCTGGTTTCTCCCTCTCTCTCCAGATCCTCAATAAGACTCCCCACTGGCACAGCTATAGGGTTAAGATCTCAGCCGAGTGGTCAAGCCAAAACCTCCAGCACCCTCTCTGTCCAACCAGTGATTCGTGTCCCTGCCAAGTAGCTCACACACACACACACACACACACACACACACACACACACACACACACACACACACACACACACACACACACACACAGACGCACACACACACTTTGAGATTTGATTTATAGACAAACACACAGACACTCCTGGAGAAGGCTGGCACAAGTTCAGTAGCTATGCCCCCTACTGTCCAGACTATAAGGCAGTACCAGCTGCCACCAACCACTCTTATCAGCTACTATAAGGCCCTTCCCAAATGGTGACCAGTTCTGCTGTGTAATGTTACTATTTTCCAAATGGTAAGTGTGACCAAGGCCAAGGCTATTTAAGAGTATATATATATATATATATATATATATATATATATATATATATATATATATAGGTTCATAGGTGTGTACTAGGCTGATGGCCCTGGGGCCTTTACAAGCCTAGCCATAGGGTTACCCTGGCATTGTGCCACCCGATCTTAGTTCCCAGTGCCTCTGTCGAGTAGAGCCACTGGAGTGATCCCCAGGGTGAATTTTCTATTTCCCATCCACTCATCAAGATTTCTCTTGAAGAGGGTCAGCTAGGTGCTCTGCTTGACGTGTATGGGAAGTCTATTCCATAGCATGGGCAGTCTCTGGGTTATGAAACTGTCCCTCCAGTATGTTCTGTTTATTGTGGTAATGAGGTTGAGGTCTCTGGAGTGTGTGGTGCGGAGGGATTGGGATTTCTTTAGATGTATCACTTCTAACAGAGCTGGGTCAGACATGGCTTTGTAAGTCAAACATACATCGCCTCTAAGTAGGAGATATGAGACAAAGAATAGTTGGATTTTTTTGTCCATATACAACAAGTGTTTAAAGCCTAGGATCCTCTTTCTGAGGTACTTTTGCAGTCTCTCCAGTTGTTGTAGGTGTCTAGTGAAGTACATGCCAAATGGGGCATTGTACTCGATTATTGGCCTAATAAGGGAAGAGTAGAGGGAGACAATGACCTCTTTCTTCCTAAATGAAAAACCCTTAGTAATGAGATGTGCCACATAGAAGGACTTTCTGACCACAGTGGCAATGTGGTGATCAAAAGAGAGGTTGCTGTCAACCTGTGTTCCCTGATTTCTTATAATGCCTTCTGTGTTCAGTGGATTACCATCAATGTGGTAGTTCACGGGAACGAGGTTTTTCCCAAAGGGGATGACGACCCATTTTTTGGCATTGAGCTTAAGGTCATGGTGCTGACACCAGTCGTTGTTCTCAGTGAGGCCATTCTGTAGGATGTCAGCATCATTTGGGGAGTTAATAATAGCTCCCAACTTGCAATTGTCTGAGAACTTTGTCAGCCAGAGTCCCTTCTTGTTGGCCTGGACTTCAGAGAAGTAGATACCAAACAGGAGAGGACACAGGACCGAACCCTGTGGGACTCCACTCATGACTAGTTGGCAGTCTGACTTAGAGTCAGCTACTTTCACACTGTGGGTTCTAGCTGTGAGTCAGTTTGCAACCCACCTAGTGATATAGGGGTTGATGCCTAGCTTAGTGAGTTTTTCTATGATTCCTGAGTGGGGAATAGTATCAAAGGCTTTGGCCAGATCAAGGTAGGCTGTATGAACTACCCTGCCTTCATCCACAGCTCTGGTGACTGACTCAAAGAAGTCGATCAAGTTGAGCAGGCATAATCTACCCTTCATAAAACCAAACTGTATGGTATCCAGAGTTTGGAGATTCCCTATATCCTTGTTTATTAGGTCCATAATGATGCATTCCATAGCTTTACATATCAGACTCATCAGGCTAATGGGGCAATAGTTCCCAGGGTCTGTCATCACTCCTCCTTTGTGGAGAGGGATGACTGTAGCAGTGCGCCATTCAGTAGGGATAAAGCCTGTGGTGAGGTTGTGATTGAACAGGGCACACAGGTGAGGTGCCAGGTCACTCTGCAGTTCATGTAGAACAAAGCCAGGGATATTGTAAGGTCCCATAGAAGCTGTATTCTTGGCCTTAGACAGTGCTGTTTTAATCTGTGCAGCAGTAATACTGGGTACCTGGCAATCTACTGGTATTGTGATTGATCCTTTGGGGGGAGAGGGGAAAAGTTGACACTGAATCTGTTGGGCAGTATATTGGCAATATCTGTTAGCTCAGTATTGTGCAGTAGCTCAGAGCAAATCTGGGTATTGCCTTGGAGATTTTTTACCTAACTATAGAAGGACTTGTGATTGTCTTTACTATCTGCTGCAATTCTGTTTTCATAGCTAACTTTAGAGGATTTGATGAGGGATCTCATCTGTTTTGTTGAGACTGATAAAGGAGTTTTTCCAGTCTTGGGACGTCACCTTATTCTGCATCAGTTTCCTCCTTCTGCTGTAGAGTTTGTTTATGGCAGGGAACCACCATACTGGCTTCCTTTTTTTGGAGGAGAGCATCTTGGTTCTATTGGGTATGGTGAGATCCATGCATTTGTGCACGTGTTCGTACAGTGCATTGGTGTATGATTTGGCGGTCATGAAAATATTCTCCATTTGCATGGGTGTCATGAAGTTAGCCACCTCTGTTTTTAGGAGCTCAAAGTTAGCTTTGGAGAAGTTTTTCATGGTGGCTACCTTTGCGGGGGGGGGGGGGATTTCCAAGGTGATTAGTTTGTGGTTGGATCTAACCAGGGAGGAGCTGACTATTGGTGTAGTGCAAGGACCACCCATGTTAGTAATGACCAGGTCAAGGATGTTGCTATCTGTACTGGGGGTAAGAACGAGCTGGTCCAGGGCATTGGAATTAATGAACTCCAGGAAATGTTAGGCAAGTGTATTGGTACATGAGTAGTTTTCCCAGTTAATGGAGGGGTAGTTGAAGTCACCTAGTATGAGAGTCTTAGGTTGGACCCTAATGTTCTCCAGGGTGCTTAGGAACGTGGAGTGTGAGTTTTGGGACATGGATGGGGACCTATATCAGGCTACGACACCTGAATCGCTGTCTTACCCAATGTTAGCTGCACCTGAAGTATCTCTGATGCGTTATGTTGGGCTACCAGTCTGGAGGTGTGTGCATCCCTTAAGAATATGGAAACACCACCGCCTTTGGAGCTTCGGTCCAAGTTCTGGGGCCGAAAAGTGTGGAAAGAGATATAGCCTGGTAGTGTAGGGGTGCCTTCTGCTGCCTTGAACCAGGTCTCTGTTACAGCACAAATGTCAATGTTCTCCATTTTAAGGAGCGCTTTGAGCGAGTACATTTTAAGATTTAGACTTCTAGCGTTGAGCAGCATGACCCTCAGATTGCATTTGTTTGTAGCTGTTACAGTGGTAATTTGGTCTTTGGAACACCACCTAAAAAAGGCACTATAGGTGTGGCAAGAGCCTTGTCCAGTATCCGAAAGCCCAGGGGTGACAGATGCATGCCATCTCTGGCAAAGCATCGAGGTCTGTCAATCATGTCATCCCAGGCAGACAGATGCTGGATCCCCTTAGAATGACACCAGAAACTTAGCCAATTGTTGAAATCAATCATTTTCTGCTTGTACTTTGGTATCATTTTGGGTGATGGTAGAATGCTGCTCAGGGCTAGGGTCATATCCACCTGGGTTGCATAATCTGAGAGCTCCTCCATGTCTCTTTTCATGTAGTCTAGGGAAGTACATCTCAGGTCATTCACACCCACATGTACAATGACTGAGTCATATTTGTACCTGTTGTTGAGGGACCTAAGTGCATGCATTATGTGGTGAATCCTGGCACCTGACAGGCAGCTGACTGTTACTTTTTCCTTATTCAACCTAGTGAGTCAGATATAAGTGTGCCTCACTATTGAGACACCTATGACCAGTGTGTTGGGCATGCTGTTTTGCCTTAGGGGCTTTGGTTGAGTGGCACACTGTTTAGGAGAGTTATTTGTCTTGTGATTAGTCTTGTGTTGTGGTGGTCGAGTGCATTTCTGCTTTGGAGGTCTCTGCTGTTTGGGTAGATTTATATTAAGAGCTTCCATGAAAGTGGGTGTGTGGTTTGTGTTTTTATGTGAAGGCAGTGCTGGTGTGTGTTCCAGAGTGCTATGTGTTCCATGTGGTGTGGTGCAAGTGTTGACCTTCTCCTCTTGACCAGCTATTCCAGTCTTGGCTGGAGAGTGCGTGGCTTCCAGTTTGGATATATAAGTGCATCTCTCACAAGTCTAAGTGTTGGGAGGTAAGAGGAGAGGGTTGTCAGTGTACATGAGGCAGTTACTACATTGCCTCAGGATGCCTAAGTTCGCTAGGTTAATAGGAGAAAGCACAGGGAACTGACCTTTAGATATGCCTGGAGGGGTGGGCATTAATAATAAGTACTGGATCTGTTTCCTTGTAGAACATTTAGTGCTAGTAGCACTTTTGTGTGCTTCAATAATTGCTACAAGAAGTCAGGTAAAGTGCTAGAGTAATAAGCTAGTAAAAGTGCAGGAGAGGAGAGAACTACTAGATCTAAGGGAAAAAATTGAAGAGCAGACTTTGGCACCACTCAGATGCTTGTAAACAGTCCTGGATACAGCGTCTGTTTCTGGACTAGACTAGTTACAGGAAAGACAGGAAACAAGTGTAAACATGGGCTTTTAAGCCAGAAAGTTAAGAGAAATGGAAAAACTGCCCAACCAGCAAATAAACTACAATTTCTGGGCCAGAAACCACTCCACTTGTGGTAGATAGGCTACCTAGTGCTTACCATTCCCACTGCTAAGCTAGAAAGCTTCCCTCCAATACAGAAAGGCTTGGGGACTCAGAAGCCTACATACAGTCCTGGATACAGCAAATCTGTATCTGGACTAGACTAGTTACAGGAAAGGCGGGAAAAGCGCAAACGCGGGGTTTTAAACCAGAAAGTTGAAAGAGATGGAAAAACTGCCAAAACTGCCAATAAATTACAATTTCTGAGCCAGAAACCACTCCTCTTGTGGTAGATAGGCTACCTAGTGCTTATCACTCCCACTGACAAGCTAGAATGCTTCCCTCCAACACAGAAAGGCTTGGGTGGCTCAGAAGCTTACAAACAGTCCTGGATACAGCAAATCTGTATCTGGACTAGACTAGTTAAAGGAAAGGTGGGAAACAAGCACAAATGCGGGCTTTTAAATGAGAAAGTTGAAAGAGATGGAAAAAACTGCCCAAACGGCCAAAAAACTACAATTTCTGGGCCAGAAACCAATCCTCCTGTGGTAGATAGGCTGCCTAGTACTTACCACTCCCACTGATAAGCTAGAAGGCTCCCCTCTAACACAGAAAGGTCTGGGGGGCTCAGAAGCTTACAGTCTTGGATACAGCAAATATGTATCTGGACTAGACTAGTTACAGGAAACGTGAGAAACAAGCTCAAATGTGGGCTTTTAAACAAGAAAAATTGAGAGAGATGGAAAAACTGCCCAAATGGCCAATAACTACAATTTCTGGGCCAGAAACCACTCCTTTTGTGATGGATAGGCTACCTCGTGCATACCGCTCCCACTGATAAGC
>NC_056737.1:218575896-218675896 GCF_019279795.1 Protopterus annectens
CTAGTAATGCTCACATGGGAGAAAAATTATCTCTTCACACCAAAATTCTTTAAATATTGTAAATTATATCTATGTTTTTTGGATAACATTTTTATTTTAGGGAGAGGAACAGAGGAATGCATCCCATTGCTTTTGGACTTGGAAAAAAAATACTGAGTTTTTAGTTTACTTATGTTCATGAGTTTTATCAAATTAACTATCTTGATCTGACAATAATAAAAACAGAATTTGGATTTATATCCACTATTTATAGGAAGCCAACCTTTTCAAATATTATGTTCATTATACGACCTGCCACCCATATAGTTTTAAGAAAAGTTTAATTAAGGGGCAGTTTGTAAGGTTGTCTAGAATGATATCCGATAGGAATTTATTTTTTAAGGAGTTTAAGGTGTTGCAAAATATGTTTGTCAACAGAGGTTGTCCAAAACATATGGTTAAGGAAATCAGTGACAACATATTTAAGAAATGGGCTAGTCTTTATGAACAATTGCTAGGTAAAGAACTTGTTAGACAGCAGAACAACAGGAGAGGGATGAGTAAAAGGGACAAAAATTGGTAATTAACTTAATAATGATTTCAATAATTACTTTAATAAAGCTCTAGTAGTACAATAGAATTCCATATTAGTTAAAGTAAAAGATATAGCTGAAAAAACTGGAACATTTTTAACATTAGTATGGATGTGAAAAGTGTTGTTGAGGGGAAGGCACATTTTGCATATAAAAAGAAGACAATATTAAAAATGTCAATTAACCAGTCGATGCCAACAATTACCAACCAAAATAAAATGCATTAACTGGTAATTCAATGGTGTCCGGTTCCAAAAGATGAGGCGAACTGGATGCAAAAACTTTTATTTAATAAGACATCAGGTTTAGCGCTTTCATCTACTCTCTGTAGACTTCCTCAGAACACCATATTAAAAACCAACAAGCTAATGTAACTACATTAATTGATCTCATTAATATTCATTACTTGATCCTAGCTGCTAATATATTGCAGAACAAATACATATAAATAATGTAATCACAATCAAAATTTTTATTATAAAACATAATAAATAAATACACTCGATATATATTATATTGATATGTTGAAAATTAAAAAGTTAAAATATTAAAAACATTTAAAAAATATAGTAATTATATACACCGTTACAGTGGGAAACTGTAACATAATAAATAGTAAAAGGCTAATAACAAACACCTATGCAGGTGTTTTAAAATTACATCTGTACATACCCATTTCATGCCCTTATAAGGGGTTTGGTGGAAATACAGTCATTTAATCCTGGGGGATTAGCTGCGTTTAATAATATTTGCCATTTCACTTCTCTTTCCCCCAGTTTAGCTTTCATGTCTTCTCCTCTAGGGTTGGTCTTCACATACTCTAATATGCCAAATTTGAAAGTATTACAAGTCTCACTATCTTTTAAAGTCTATATAGGGCATTATTTGTATCCTGTTTTCTTATACAATAGAGGTGGTCATATATACGATTTCTTAACCTCCTCTCTGTTTTCCCTATGTAAAAACTTGGACAGTTAGTACAGATAGCTAAATAGACCACATATTGCATCTGACAATTGCCCTTTTTAAACCTGATAACTTGTTTTATTAATATTATCTAAAGTACGGGTATGCTCTTCACTTATTACATAACACTGTTTACATTGTCCACATTTACTTGTGCCTTCAGTCCTGTGATTCATTATTTCCATATATTTATCACTGTTTTCGGTTTTTGTTTTCAAATTCAGTCCAGTTTTGTAAACAAAATGGGGTTCTTCTCCTAATTTATTGTGCACCCCTTCATCACACTGCAATATATTCCAGTTCTTGTGTATAATATTTTTAACTTCCTTAACATAAGGATTAAACTGTAGAACACAAGCTCTATTAAAATTCATATTGGTATCCATATCTTTTATATGTTTTGTGTGGGTGGACCCTTTGCTTGTCTCCATATCAACACCCAACAGGGGTTTATACTTTTTCCCCCACTCTCCTTTAACATACCCAGTGACATCATTAATAAGTTCATTAGGATACCCCCTTTCTCTGAACATATTTCCTACGTATTCAATCTCTTTTACCATCTCAGAATAGTCTGAAGTCATCCGGGCAGCTCTGATACATTGTCCCTTAATTATATTTTTCTTCTGATTCCATGGGTGGTTACTGGAAAATTCTAGGTATGTATTACTAAAAGTCTCTTTTCTGTGTATTTTGAATCTAAAACCCCCGTTGGTAGAATAGATATAAGTATCAAGGTATGGAATACCTGTACTATTATAATTATAAGTACATTTTAAGTATGTACTAGAATTATTGAGATGTTCTAAAAACATTACAATTTCATCCAAGGTACCAGTCCACATAATAAAAATGTCATCCAAAAATCTAATGTAACAGCTAATGAACTGGTACCATTGGTTTTTGAAAATACACTCATCTTCCCAATCTAATAATACAAGGTTCGCGAACACAGGGGCACACGCTGCCCCCATGGCTACCCCTCGTATCTGTCTATAATGTTCTCCTTCATAGTATATATAATTGTTATCTAGCACAATACCCATAAATTATTCCAAGAGACTAACTTTATCCCAGTCAAATGTTGTATACCTCTGTATACTGTTTATAAATCTAATCATACCTTCTTCATTAGGTATACAAGAAAATAGGTCGACTGCATCAATTGTTAAAAATATTAGACTATCTTTCCATAGATAGGGTTTAATCCTACTAAGAAAATCCCACGAGTCTTTTACTATATGTGGGGCCCCATTGTAAATGTTTTTTAACCATTTATCAATAACTTTTCCAAAGGGGAAGGTTTTACTTATAGATGTTTCTTATTAACCTTTTACTATTTATTATGTTACAGTTTCCCACTGTAACGGTGTATATAATTACTATATTTTTAAAATGTTTTTAATATTTTAACTTTTTCATTTTCAACATATCAATATAATATATATTGAGTGTATTTATTTATTATGTTTTATAATAGAAATTTTGATTGTGATTACATTATTTATATGTATTTGTTCTGCAATATATTAGCAGCTAGGATCAAGTAATGAATATTAATGAGATCAATTAATGTAGTTACATGATTGGATGACTGGTAATATTTAAAGCTTGTTGGTTTTTAATATGGTGTTCTGAGGAAGTCTACCGAGAGTAGATGAAAGCGCTAAACCTGATGTCTTATTAAATAAAAGTTTTTGCATCCAGTTCGTCTCATCTTTTGGAACCGGACACCATTGAATTACCAGTTAATACATTTTATTTTGGTTGGTAATATTAAAAATGTATTAGAAAGAACAAATACAAGAAGGTCGCCCAAGTTAGAGAAAAAGGGCACAAGAATATGTCGTTCGTGTAATCAACGCCAATGTATCCTCGAACATGAAGAATTACATCTAGAAAATGGTATTCATTCAAAGATATGCCTAGAATTTGGTAATTGTAAGACTAAGAGTGTTATATATACAGCTATTTGTGCATCTTGTCCTTCTTTTTATATTGGAACGACAGAGTGGTCTTTTAGGAAGTGTATATGTGAATAGCAATATAATGAAAGGACATGCCAATAATGCACTAAACAGGCACAAGGAGTCCTGTAAAGCATATGATACATTTTATTTTGCTATTCTGGGAAAAATAAATTTGAACCTGATCAGTGGTTCTTGGGGAAACTATGACTGAGTACAAGGGATTATCTTGACAATTAAAATTGAGAGCTAACCAGACTACAGGTTTGAATGACTGCATATCCCTTTTACCTGTTTTAAAACTAAGAGTTGAAAAACTGTAAATACTCAAATAGAATTTTTAATTTATTTTTATGGGTTGTGGTGGATATTTATATATTTAACCTTGTGTTTTTTATCAAACACATTTAACCTTTTTTTATCAACTTATTTTTATTAAACATTTTTTTAAGATTTGTAGGGGATCTGGATGAATGTAAAGTTTGTAAATACTGGCATTTAATACATGAAAGGTTACTGAAGATGCAAACAAAATATTGGTATAGTCACTTTAAATGGATTGGAATTGAGTTTAGTCATGTGATTCCAACTGCATCACAAGTTGTATATATTCTAGTTTAATTAAATGAAGTTTAGTTCTGAAGATGTCCATAAAGTGAGTTGGATGAAAGCTGTAAGCTCAACTGGAACTGGATATTTTTTTTTTACTGATTTAAATAAAACTGGTTGCCCCATTATTTTGGTCTCGATACATGCTTCCTGGTTGTTGTTTACATATATTTCCTCTTTTGTGGTGAAGTAGAAAGAAATGTACCACATGTAGCTTCTTGCAGAAAAATGTACCACATGACATGCAGCTTCCTGCCGCCAGCTAATTAGCATTTAAAACTATGTAGCCCATATATGACATCCTCATTTTAGAGCAACAAATGAAAACTCTTTCAGCTTTTTCTGGTTAGGGGTCGCCACAGCGGAACTCTGGTCCGCTCATGATTGGCAGTGGATTTTTAAAGTGCCGAGTTGCCAGCTCGATGCCCAACCTTCAATGAAGGCACGCCCATTCACGCTCGCACCTACCTGCATGTCTTTAGCGTCACTCGACCACAGGGAGGACATGCAGACTCCACACAGAAGGTGCTCCAGCTGAGAATTGAACAGGAGAACCTCTTGCTGTGAGGCGACAATGCTAACCGCTGCACCACCGCGGTGTTTAGAGCAACAAATACTAAAATAAAACTCTGAAGTCTGCATTATGTTTATTTAATCAAATCCAAAAGAAACACAAGGATCTGAATCAGTCAGACTCAAGATAAAATAAAGAATAGAAAAAAAATAAAAATAGAAGAACTTTTGTTCATCAGGATGTATGAACTTAACCAGACAATTACAAATTAATACTTTTAAATACGCAAATAAATACTATATAATTAAAATTCATTGTTAGACTTTTCTCTGTCAAATATTAACTGAATTATGTACAAAACTATAAAATAAAATCAATATTGCACTGATCCCCTCTTTAAAAAGCAGTTCAAATGTGCATAACCATTCTGCCCTGGATGTACATATACACTGAACTAAAGTTGCCTAAACAATTAATGCCTGTGTATTCTTCTCCTCACACATTTTCCCTAAAATTCTCTTTCACAAAATGTGAGGTCATTACTGACTGAAAAGAGTATCATCATCATTTTTAAACCCCTATTCTACTCAGCCGCTTGAACTTTTACCAATATAGGAACAGCTGTAAGACGGATTGTGTACATAACAAATCACATTCATTTTTCTGCACTTATATTTCCCTGCTATTCCTGTGGTCCTGTATTTGTAACTATTAGTCACATATTGGGTATTGTTATCAACCTGCACAAAAATCAAGAATGTGTTCCATTCTTTTTACCACAAACATTTGAATCCCTCCTTGTGTGCTCTGTTTCAAAAATAGTCTTTAGATTATTAGCCCTTTTGTCCATGACATGTGGTCAACAATCTTCTGTAAACGTTCATTAGCCAACAAGTCCTCCCAGTATTTCCTAATCAATCACATCTTTGATTTTTGGTGGAATTATCATGTGTATGTAAGTGCCATAGTCATCTGTTCCATAAAATCATTTTCATTTCTGTTCTGTTGACATTTATTAGTGTTTAGTGGAGTCCTATATCTGTAATTCTGGTATACCTTTCTCTCCATTTTGCCACTGTTTAATTCCTTGCCTTTTCAATTAAGTAATAAACTAGTTCTGAAAAATGCTGTTGCATCAGCATATTTTCTTCAAATTCATGACTCTCTGACATCAACCATGAGCTCTAACTGATTTCCTCTCACACCTCTTTTTAGCACACTACTTTATTCCAAATACACATCTCTCCTTACTTCTTTTCTGTAAACCTTTATTGACAATCTGTTTCCAGCCTTAATTTTATAAATTGTAATATCCAAATAATTCACACTACTAAAATCAAAATTAATTTCTGAACATAGAAGAATATGAATTCACATAATCCAAAAAAATCCTTAAGCTCATCAGCACCGGAAATCCACAAAAAATCATCTATAAATAGAACATAAAATACATATCTGGAAAATATGCATTATTGAAAACAAACTCTTCCTCCCATTTTGCCACAACCAAGTTTGAAAATGTAGTACTATAATGGCAACACTACTGACTTACTGAAACATTTCTTTGTTCGAAGAAACAACTCCCAATAAAGTGCGAATCAAGCTAATACCCAAGTGATGCGAAGTAGAAAACATATTCAAATACTGTTTCAGTGTGTCAACCCTTCCTGCTGAGGAATCATGGTCTATAGGAAGTCTACACTGACAAGCTTAATCTCTGTGTTGATATGTAGGCTCCTAATCTTAATGATAAAATTATCTTTCTTGCATGTGTTGTCCAAATGGTTGTGTTTCAAAACATGTTTGACCATAAGTGCAAGGCTCTCAGACATTAGCAGCAACTATAGCTCTGAATGGGGAGCAGTCAAACTCTTGTAGACCTTTGGTATACCAAACAGAACTGGTAATCTAGGGCTTATAGCCACAAAAAAAACAAAAACAAATATATATATATATATATATATATATATATATATATATATATATATATGAGAAAATGTACAGTTGTGTAAAATCTTACACATAACAGTACATGACCTTCTCTTCACTGTTGCAGTATTCCTTACAGTAAGGATCCCTTGCCTAGGGAAGCCCAATGTCCAGCTAGTATACCAAAGCCATAGGTGTAATAGGGATGTCATATGTCACAGGCATACTCCCCGCACTTGATGTAGCACATAAAAGTGTAGTGCAGACACATCTTTCTCAGGACTAAAAAGCCCCAGGAGGAACAACAGATGAATGAGAAAAGAGGAACATTTGTATCCAGAAGAAGAAACAAACAGGGGGAGGAGGGAGGGAACGAATACTGCAAAAGTGAAGAGGAGGAGATCTACCATTATGGTAAGATTTTACACAACTGTACTATGTTCTTCCATATCACTGCTGTAGTATTCCTTACAGTAGGGAGAGTACAAAAGCTCAGCAAGAAAGTTGGGAGGAGGAAGGGCCAGCAGAGCCCTCGATAAAGCCATGTAGGATAGCCCTGTCAAATCCGGCTCTAGCACTAGAAACTACATCTAGCATATAGTGCCTGGTAAATGTATGCACAGAAGTCCAAGTAGCTGCCTCAAGAATGGAATCAGTACCGACCCTTTGAAAGAGGCACCAGAAGCAGCCGCAGCCCTGGTAGAATGAGCTTTACCAGAAGAAGAGAGGCATTTCCCAGGAAGATAATAACAAAAGGAAATGGTCTTAAATATCCAGGAAGAAATAGTTTGCTTAGAAACAGCCAAGCCTAAAGACCTAGGATGAAAGGTAACAAAAAGCTGCTTAGATTTATGAATGACTTTAGTTATATCCAAATAATATCTGAGTTACCTATGTAAATCCAAGGTGTGAAGAACCTTCTAGCAGACTGTGGAGAAGGGAAAAAAGTGGGCAAATGAATAGACTGACTAAGAGACAACTCATTAACCACCTTGGACATAATAAAGAAGGATTAGTATGAAGAGACACCAGGGTGGCCACGGTGGTGCAGCTGTTAGCATTGTCGCCTCACAGCAAGAGGTTCCCTGGTTTGATCATTGGCTGGGCTGCCTTCTGTGCAGAGTCTGCATGTCCTCCCTATGGTCACGTGGGTTTCCTCTGGGTGCTCCAGTTTTCTCCCACATCCCAAATACATGCTGTAGGTGGATTGGACACTCTAACTTGGCCCTAGGTGTGAGCGCATGTGTGTGTGTGTGCCTTCTGTGGAAGGTTGGGCGCCGGGCTGGCAACTCGACACTGTAAAACTCCACTGCCAATCATGAGCAGACATGTGATCCACTGTGGTGACCCCTAACTGGGAAAAGCTGGAAGAAGAAGTATGAAGAGTCACCCTGTCCTTATGAAAAAATAAAAAAGGAGGAACAGCCATAAGTGCCTGCAGCACAGACACCCATCTGGCTAAGGTAAGGTCCAAAAGAAAAACAATCTTCCAAGAACAATGCTGTAAGGAAGCTGAAGCTGCAGGCTCAAAAGGAGCCTGAGTCAATATTCCAGGACAAATGTAATGTCTCAGGAATGAGGAATAGGCTTCCTGGTTGGCCTGCTGTGAAGGACACCTTTAAGAAATTGTTTGACCTCAAATCTAGAAGCCAAAGGAAGAGTCAAAGGCAGACAAGTAGAAATGGCTGACAGAACAGTATTCCAACTCAGCATTGAGCAATTCACACAAATAAGGGAGAAACAAAGGAAATTCCACAGAAAGTGGATCCAGGTTACAAGTAAGACACCAAACAGAAAACCTCTTCCATTTGGATAAATAAGATTTCTTGGCATTGGGTTTTATGGCCTCCTAAAGGACCCAAAAGTACATCCTCAGAAAAAAGGAAAGGTGTTTAAAAGAGATCAAAACCCTGTCACCCAGTGTTAGACGAAGAGTGGAGATGTGGGAATGGATGAGAGACCCCTTGTCCTGCGTGAGAAGGTCCATTCTGTGAGGTAACTTGTGATGATTGCCCTCAGCTAAATGCAGAAGAAGAGGGAACCAATACTGTCTGGGCCAAAAAGGAGTCACCAAACACATTGTGAGAGTCCTGTTCTATCTTGAACAGAACCTGCAGTATAAGAGGAAGGGGAAGGAAGGTATAAAGAAACATCCCCTTCTAGGAAAAAGATAGGGCATCTATCTTCCAGGCCAGAGGACATGGGACTGCAAAAGAGAGGAAGTTATCTGTTCAGAGGGAAAGCAAAATGATCTACTTGAGGAATACCCCACTGGTGGACAATGTATAGAAACACATCCCCGTGAAGCATACACTCATGAGTTTGTGTTATGGACCTGCTCAGAGAATCTGCCGCAATGTTCTGAGCTGACGGAATATAAACAGCCTGAAAAGTCACCTGATACTGATCAGCTAGATCCCAAACCTGAAGAGCAAGTCTACAAAAGAGATAAGACCTTATCTTCCCTTGCTTGTTGATGTACCACATCACTGTTGCATTGTCTGTGAAGATTTTGAGGGGCCTTGGAAGAAAAAGAAAATGAGAGGCCTGTAGAGCCAGGAGTAGAGCTCTCATCTCTTTGATACTGATATGGTCCTTCTTTTGACGAAGACACCAAAGGCCCTGAACTTTCAGAGGGCCAATGGAGCCCCCCCCCCCCATGTCCGAGGCGTCTGTTTAGAGTTCCTGAGTGGGGACTGGAGGTTGAAAAGGAAACCCTGGCTTGAGGGGCAATTGATGAATCCACCACTGAAACTCCAACTTGAGGCAAGAAAGAATGGAAATTGGAAAGCCCAAAGGATGAGACTGTTGAAACTAAACTGACTTTAGGAACCACTGGAGCTTTCTCATATGAAATCTGGACAGAGGAAGCATAAGGATGGTGGAAGCCATGTATCCCAGAGACATTAGAAACTCCCTGGTTGTAATGAATGCCAGAGCAAGAAGGGATTGAAAGAATGTAATCAGATGTAAGGCCTTTGGAGGAGGCAGAGATGCCAGCATTTGAATGGTCTGGAGCCTGCATCTGAGAAAAATATGATCCTGAGAAGGAGTCAGGAAGGACTTTTGGAAATGCATGGTAAAACTTAAGCTTTGCAGGAGGCAAATAGCATAGTGATGATGCTACAGCAAAATTTCTGGAGAGGAAGCCTGAATGAGCAGGTCATCCAGATAAGGAAAGATCTGTATTCCCCTCATCCTGCAAAACGCAATCACAGGAGCAAAGGATTTGGCGAAGACTCTTGGGGCAGTAGAAAGACCGAAGGACAAAGGAGAGAACTGTAAATGCAATGAAGCAAAACAGAAATGTAAAAACTTCCTGAAAAGAGGATATGAGATTAGACATCTTTGAGATCCAGAGAAACTAGGAAAGCCTGAGGAAGAACAGAGTAAACAAGGTTTGAAGGGATAACATCTAAAAAGGAGGAACCTTCAGAAAAGTGTTGAGCTGAGAGAGATCCAGAATTGGTCTCCAGGTGCCTTTTTCCTGGGAACCAGAAACATTCTGGAGTAAAATCTCTTCCCCTTTTGAAGAGCCAGAACTGCTTGAATTGTTCCTTTAGACAAAAGGCTCTAAAGAACATATGGAAAAAAGGACAGTTGTTCCTGAGAGGGTTGAGGAATGTCTAAAGGGGGGGATTTCCAAACCATGTAATACCCCTAACAAATGATGGAAAGAACCCAAGAATCCTGAGTGATTTTTTACCCAATTCGGAAGGATCAGAGAAAGAGGAAGAGATAAGGCAACTTTAATGATGAGGGAGGAGGGAAGAAGATAGAACTTAGCTTATCTGGAAAAAGAGGTTTCTGAGCAGTAAGAGTTTGAGTAGACTTAGGTGGAGAAGATCTTCTATCACCCTTTTTACCCTTGGGAGAAGCACTACACTGTCTATGGACAAAAGCAGATTTAGTAGGGTAACTCTTCACAAATTTGGGAACGGGGAAACAAAAATATGTTTTAATTCTTGAATAGCTTTATCATTTTCCTGAAGTGATTTAAAAAGTTCAGCAGCTGCAGAACCAAACAGATTTTTATTATTAACAGGAGCATCCATAAGCTTTGTCTTAAAATCATGAGCAAAAGCTGAAGGTGAAGCCAGGAATACCTTCTCAAGACAGAACCAAAAACAACAGCTCTAGCTGAGGTATCAGCTGCATCATAGCTACATTTAATGGAATGGCAAGCCACTTAAGAAGAGGACCATAATAAAGAAAGAGACAAAGTCTTCCTGTCAGAGTCAAGAGGGTCTGAAATAAACTAAAAAGCTTGAGAGAGAAGGAACAAAATATACCTGGTCATGTGGGTCTAGTAATTCACAGCCTAAAAGCCAAAGTAGCAGCAGTATAGATTTTCTTACCAAACCTCTCCATGGTTCTGCTGTCTGTGTCAGATGAGAGCAGCTTAGAAGAAGGTAAAAGCTTAGATAACTTATCAGAAGAAACTGAAATAAAGAAAGGGTCAGCAGAGGGACACTTGTAAAGAAATTTACAATCCTCAAGCACCTTATAAAACCTATCAGGCTTTCTAAGAACAGAGGGCTGGTTATCTAGAGCCTGAGAGACTACAGAAAAAGTATCCAACAAGACAGAAGAACAGGAGGAACAGTAGAGGGTTTAGGAGAATTCCTTTGAAGGAGCTCATAATATCTTTTTTTGGACATCATAAAACTGGGTACAGTTCCACTTAAAAAACTCCATCATACAGGAAACTGTGTCCCCAGAGGAAATCTCCTCAAAAGGAGAATCAGGGCTAATAGAATCGTCTTCCTCAGAACCATAAAAGGGAGAGGGAATCTGGGAGGGATAGGGCAAAGATTCCTCATAATCTACCTCCTCATTAGATGAAACATGTTCCTTATGCCTCTTAAGAGGAGTAGAAAACCAAGGGGGAGCTGGGACAGAAACCCCCTGAGGGGGCTTCAAAGCCATAAGGGCATTGAACAAACCCTGAGTGAAATCCTGCCATTTACACTGAGGATCCTTAGGAGCAGGTGAAATAGGCTTAATCTTCTGCTTCGTTTTCAAGGTGACATCAGCCCTAAATATCTTAGGTGGCTCAGACCCCTGCCTACACTCAGTAGGCGTAGTGGCAATCTCCTTCCTAACAAGGATTTGTGGAACACCCCTAGGACCTTCGGAAATAATCAGCCACAGTTCCCCCTGATCAGCCAAAATGGACATCTGCAGAGCCCCCGGAGACATGCAAGAAATCAGATTCATGCCAGCCTCTTAACAGGTCGTGGCAGAGGAATCTGATTGAATAACCAGGTGGTTATCCGGGCTTTCACTAGCCCTGAGAGAAATGTCTGGTGAAGGCAGTATAGCTGAAGAATCCAACTGAGCTTTCTTGGCTTCCTTCTTCAAGGACAGCTGAGCCTCAGGCCAGGACAATTCTGCCATAGTACCTGGAGCCGACAATTTAAGACACTGGTTCTCCAGGTAAATACCTAAAGAGGAAAGACAACTACATAAGGTTTTCAGAACAGATGCCTGATAAACAGGACAAGATATATGGTTGTGAAAAGCACCTAAGCAAAACAAACACTGCTCATGACAGTCATTATGGGGAATCTGTCTCCCATACTGGCATTTCCCCTTTCTGGATAACAGGAAACCAACAACCACAAGTAAAAAGATAAGAAGAAACCCCCCAAAGGGGCACTTATCTGAAAAACAGCTTGG
This sequence comes from Protopterus annectens, assembly GCF_019279795.1. Taxonomy (NCBI): domain Eukaryota; kingdom Metazoa; phylum Chordata; order Ceratodontiformes; family Protopteridae; genus Protopterus; species Protopterus annectens. The sequence goes on from NC_056737.1 coordinate 218,588,136, forward strand.
CAACCAGCAGACAAAAGAGCATTCAGACCGACAATCTGATATCAAGTTTGGAGTGGCAGTGAAAAATTACTAAGAAAAGTATGCCCGTACGTCACCTTTATGCCCTTCATCAAGTGCGTGGAGCATACGTGTGATGTACGACATCCCTATTACAACGTAAGGCTTTGGTATACTGGCCAAATGTTGGGATGCCCTAAGCAAGGGACCCTACTATAAGGAGTACTGCAACAGTGATATGGAAGGACTTCAACCCATTCAATATAAGTTCAGCTAGTACAATGTCAATACCTTCGTAACATTTGTTAATGAACACTCTTGTCCATCTTCTTCTAACTGGTGACATCTGATAAAGTTTTAGTCACCCATTTTATATATTTTCCACAATCTATAATAATCAGCAGATCCACTTATTAGCCAGCATTATCCTTATAGTTTTGCCTTGATTTAATGAGTGGACAGCTTCTCATTCAGCAAGTGTTAAATTAATATGTAGTTTTATTTTTACTTTTCAGAATCTACTTTAGAGCTGCTTTGCACAACAGCTCAGATACATTAATTGTAAAATCTAGAAAGGATTCCAACTACTTGCTTTTCTTAAAACATTCATTTTTTTTATATAATCAGAGACTTAAAAAAGAAAGCTTTTATGTTTAGGTCCCTAACAGTCAATTTCAGGACAAGACTACATCCACTGTGTTGGCACACCTGCTAGACATAAAGGTGGGCTCCTTAGTTAAGATAAGTCATTCATTTTCAGAAACAAATCAGCTAAAATCAGTGATGTTACTAGTTCCTTGCTGATGTCCTAAATCCAAAACAAATGGCCACTTATAGCATTCTTGATAACATTGCACCTTTGCTTTTAAATGGAAATCCCTGTTTGAAGCAGACATGCTTTTCATTCACTTCAGAAGCTTCATTTTGTGAATTATAATTTCATGACATTATTTGTGACCAATAGCATCACCCCAGTGTCTCTCCCTCCTGCCCCAAATGAACCCATTCATTCTTCTGTCAGGGTGAGAGCTTTCCAGCCCACTCATTCACTGCTGGGTGTGAGAATTGGGTGATTTGGATCAGGCCAGTCTGTAAATCCAGTAGTTTGTCCTATGTCCACCACTTCCTATGAAAACCTGAGTATTCTGCAGCAACTACATTTATAAGATACATGCAAACATCCATGTATGTGCAACCTCCTGACCCATCAGCACCTGCTTGCACTACAGGCATGCAAAGTTCTTTATGCTGCAGGTGTACACTGTGAAGTGCTGCCAGTGCAGCAAACCAAGCTGCCTCCCTCCCCCAAGGAAGGGTGAACCATTGTTGGCTACTAACTCCCATCTGCCCCTATGCAGTCCCTTCAGCATTTGTGCTGCAAGCCAAGCATGGGTCATCTGAGGTGCAGTCAGGACATTATCCCTCTGTGTCACGGGGTCAGTAAAGTACTGTTTCACATTCTTACATTCTCTTCAACACGACTGGCATACTTTCTTCTGAATGACTCCAACTGGTGTAAAATCCAAACTACACCTGTTTAAAGACCTTTCTATTGATCTGAATATAGATGAAACTGCCTGTTGTTTGGTTTTGTAAAAATGAATACTTATGCCTGTGGACATTCCCATTGGACACTAAATTGTGATGCTTTTTTTTATAAATGTGTGATTGTGGTACTAGTACTACTTGACCTGATTGCAGCAGAACTTGTTCCCTTTTTTGTTCATTATAATTAATTAATTAAAGCTCTTTTAAAATCAACTCCTTTTATGAAACCCTTCTGTAAGTATTACTCAACATAGCTAACTTAGAATTCTTAGCAACGTGGCTTCTTTAGCACTCAGTTTTTAATTACATTTGCAACAACTCAAGCTTTGAATCCACATTGTGCTCAATAAGCATTCTCAGGAATTCTTCACTCACCTGATCACATGCTGCAATCCATTCTTTGACTAAGGTGGCATTATCACATTTATCTACTCTCATGTGATGTCAGAACAAACGTGTTCTGAAAAATAAAGTACTTACCCAATGCAAAGTCTTGTAAAGAATCAATCAAATCAAAATATATTCATAATCCTTTAACAAGCTAGAAACATTAGTGTCTGTTGGTCCATTAGAGTTTACTAAGGTGTGTTCAGCAAAAGGATTGTTTGGTGCTTTAAAAAAAATCTTGGAAGCTCCTCGACTCCTTTGTATCCTGCTTCATTCATAGTAGTAGAGATCGGCTTCTTCAAGACACTCGGGAGGAAGTTATTCCTCATATCTACCTTTTTCTTCTTCACAGACTGCAAATCATTCATGAAGTGTAAGGCAAAATCATCTCCTCAGTAATTAAAACATTTAGAATCAAGCTCAGCATAATTAGTGTGTGGCGAATTACAGAGTCCAAAAGCAGCAAAGCACGTTTTTTTTTTTGCCAGGTAAAGTGCACGCCTTCTACTGAAACTGACTCTGTAGTAGATTAAGTAAAATCCCAGGCTGAAATACCTAAAGCAGGAAGCATGCATTACATGATGTTGATCATTTAACATCAACCTTAACTGTGTTCTCTTTATACATCTTCAGAAGGGATTTTAATAAACATGCCTCTTCAGTCTTTGTTTCAAGATCAGTTTCCAGATGAACTACAAGTTTCTTCAATTCATTAAATGGCTTTCTAAGTTCAAAGTATTTAATAGGACTATTCATGCTGGACAGTTAATCTTCCGTAGGACAATATTTACTGCAGTAAATCTTTTTCATGAAAAATCTCTCTCTACAATTCATGGCTATCACAGCTCTTAGTCTCTATTTTCTTGCCACAGCAATTGTTGTGACATTTATTCACCTACATTGAGCTCTGATACAGTCATCTTACTTATATGTCCATGAGCTCCCCTATATAGTTTTTCTTCATCACTATAAACAACACTTTATAGTGCAAACTTTCCCAAGGATTTTGCATTCATAATATCTCCTGCATGCAAGTCTGGGAGTCCACAGCTACATTACATTTTGTTAAAACAAGTATTTCTACTGATTTTCTTCAGGATTTCCTTTACTTTAGATTAATATTCAGACATTAGCAATGAATAAAATGCAGGTTTATAAGTTCATACTAGGCTGACTGCCCTTGTGGGATATTTTAAGCCTAGACAATTACTCAATGTGAAAATCAAACCCTGCACCTTGTGTCTGTAAGGTAAACCCCTTAACCATTGTGCCAACCTCCCACTAGATCATTTAAAAAACAGACTTTGAAATGGAGTATTCCCACATTCCAAAACTATTGCTACTACACTTTCTTGTGAGGTTTTTGTTTACTTCATGATAGTTTTCAACATTTACTCATGTTTTAAGTGTAGCATATTTTTGTATGATATGCTCAACCTGTCACTCATGCACAAATTTTCTGAGGTCTAGACTTTTATACTTTGGATCTTTGTCAGATGTGACAATATCAGGTGTTGCCTGTCTCAAGAATATGGATTTTAATGACTAATCACACTAGCACTAGGTGTGTTTGTTAGTCTGATTTTTTTTCCAAGATATTGAAATAATAACCTGTACATTTGAGACATAAAGATTCTTTAGATTTGAACAAATATGTGACCATGTTGTTCTATAGACAAAGATGCACTTCACTGCCAGGATGACCATGGGATATAACTAATGTGTCTTCTTCTGGACTGTTGTTATGGCAAGCACGGAGCACAACTTGGTGCTACTTGCTCCACTTGATCCAACATTTCTGGAGAATACGTACTACATAGCTCTTGCTTTATTGCTGCACTTTATTATAGGTTCATAGATGTATACTAGACTAATGATCAGAGGTAAGCCTAGTCATGCACCCCAAATATATCCCGCAAGTCTTTTGAGCCTTAGAGGTTATTGTAAGGGATGTATGTAAGCTAGGGTATGATTTACACACTGCCTCTGTCCATTAGAGAAATAGATACTAGATCTGGGGTGAATTTCTGATTTCCCATTCACTCATCCAGGTTACACGTGAATAGGGAAGAACTCTGCTTAATGTGCATGCAAAGCATGTTTCAGAGGACAGGAGAGGAATTCTCTGAGACACATACCAGTCCATCAAGCATGTCCATTTTATGTCACAAGCAAAGTTCAAGTAGTCCTGATGATAATGATTATTTTGTGGATGTACAAATGGTCCATCATAGTGTGATCCAAGGATGCCTTGTATGCTAGCACATAGTGCCTCTCAGCAGTCTGTAGGAAACTAAATATAAAGACAGGGATTTGAGGTGAGCTGCATAGGACATGATGTTTACAACTTCTGTTCTTCTTTTGGGGAGCCTCTATGAACAGTCCAGTTGTTATATCTGCCTGGTCAAGTACATACCAAAGGGGGCATTGTACTCAATGCATTTCATGAGGACCAAATACAGAGGAATGATGACCTCCTTGGACATAAATGGCATGGCGTTGATTATAAGTTGAGCAACATAGAATGATATTCATACTACTTTAGACACATGCTGGTTGAAATCCAGGTTACCATCCACACATGTCCCCAAATCCCTGACCACTGAATCTACTTTTGGCAGGGAGGGGGTGTTATCAATGAGGTAACCTCCTAGGGTAGCCAGCTTACCAAAGGGTACTATTATGTATTTCTTGACATTGAGTTTTAAGCAATGGCTTTGGCACTGGTCATTTGCCTGCATTGATCCTTCCTGTAGGATACTAGGGCCTTGGGGGGATTTTATGACTGCTCCTAGTTTACATTCAACTACAAACTTGGTCAGCCAGAGGCCTTTGACATTGGCTTTGACTTCCGAAAAGTAAATCTCAAAAAAGAGTGGGCCCAGCACAGAGCCCCGAAGGACTCTGCTAGTCACCAGCCTCTTTGTTGAGGTGGTCTCCCCTATCCTAACATCCTGGGTCCTATCTGAGAACCAGCTGCTATGTAGAGCATAACATAGGGGGTAACACCTAATTCTGTGAGTTTGTTTACAATGCCTGAGTGAAGTATTGTATCAAATGCATTAGCCAGGTCTAGTTAGGCAGAATGCACCATTTTGCCCTCATCCATTACCTTGGTGAGCTTTTCAAAGAGGTCTACCAGGATTAGTATGTATGAGTTGCCTTTTACAAAATCAAACTGGGTTGGAGCCAGTGTCTGAAGGTTTTCTATGTCATTATTAATCATACCCATAATAATTCCTTCCATGGTTTTACAGACAAAACTAGTCAGACATATGGGCCTGTAGTTTGCAGGGTCTGTTAATGATCACCTTTATGCAGAGGGATGACCTTTGCAGTCCTCCATACATGTGGCACAAAGCCTTTCTGGAGGCTGTGATTAAATAGTCTCCAGTGATCCAGATAAGTCATGCTTTCAGCTCTTTAGGAGGCATCCTGAGATACTATCAGGACCCATTGATGCAGCATTGTTAGCCTTAAAGAGCACATTTATTACCTGTTTTGTAGTGATAGTGGGAGGGTTATGTTTCATGATATTACTTGGCTGGGGCAGGGGGAGAGAAGGGGAGATAAAACTGGAACTGAACTTGCCAGCCAGCAGACTTGCTATATCTTCCAGCTCTATGGAAGTGGTTCTATTAACAATCAGTTCTGGTCACTTTGATGTATGTTTCAGACACAGCTAAAGAAAGAAGACTGAGAATGCTTCTACGCCTTCCTCTAAAGTACATCACTCTGGTAATTTAGCACCGAGTAGTGAGACCCCCGTTAGTTGTGAGACCGAAAACACATCTGGGAGTGAACTAAAACTGTTTGAAAGATAATACTGCTCCTGCACCTAGCCTTTTAGTCAAGGATTCTGTTTTTTTAGAAAAGGCATTACCGATACGACAAGAAAAAAGAAAAGGTCGCTCTCACAGCAGGGAGAGCAGGCCCAGGATGAGATTGGATACACCAGCGAAATGGAAAAGGAACTAGTTTAATTTTTAATTTATCTTCTTTTCCACTGACATTTGAACAGACTACAGTCCTGAACAAAGGACTTTCATTCATTCCAGGCACTCAAAATAATCTAACAGATGTACTTTTAGATCTACATTTGTTTGCAAGAAATATAATGTTAGGAGTGGTCTATCCGGAGAAAAATGCTGTGTATAATATTTTTAAAAAACCAAGTACTTTTACACCGAATTTTTTTACCAGCATTAGAAGCTTTTATTGACTTATGTGAAAAAGAATTGAGAGATGGGTATGAATCTAGGCATGGTGGTACTAAGTTTTATAATTTGACACCTAAGGAGATGGCAGCCCTGAATGAGCTAACCAATATACAACAATTTACCATCAGACCAGCAGACAAAGGAGGAGGGATAGTTTTACTGGACAAGAGTGACTCTATAGATAAAATGATGGCTTTGCTTAATGAGGACGCTATCTATTTGAGGTTGCAGAAATTTCACAACAGGGATTAATAATAGGTTAACTTTTTCTCTCTATGATTTGTTAATGACGGGTCAAATCGATTATGATTTGTACACTTACTTTTCAGGTGACCACCTTTTGATACCTGTCATATGTGATTTGCCCAAGATTCATAAGGACGCAGTGAATCCACCTTTCCGACTGACTGTGTCTGGGAAGGGGTGGTTGACAGAACCACTGTCTATTTATGTTGAGAACCAACTTAGGCAGGTATTGGATTCTGTTGTGAGCATTTTAAAAGGCTCTGAACAGTTTTTACAAGATTTATTCCAATGGTCCTATGTACTAGATAGCTTAGGAGATGTCATTTTTGTAACCTTGGATGTAAATTCACTTTTTACGGTTATTCCTAATCATTTAGGAGTTGACAGCATTAGAATGTTTTTAATATCTGAAATATGTTTTTGAACTCTAAAACTGAGCTCATCTGTGCTTTATTGGATTTGATTTTAGAAAACAATGTTTTTACCTTTGAAGCAGAGTATTTTTTGCAGAAACTAGGAGTTGCTATGGGGACAGCGTGTGCCAACTCATATGCTAACCTAGTTCTTGCTCAGTGGGAGAAGCAGTCAGTTTTTCCTAATATCCTCTATGTCACTTATGTGAAGTTTTACAGGCATTTTGTGGATGGCATCTTTTTTATTTGGCAGGGACCATCTGACTTATTAACTCAATTTGTTGACTATTTGCAGAACACAACTTCCTTTCTTATGTTTGCTATGCACTGTTCTGTGGAAAGCATTGATTTCTTTGATATATGTGTCAGTATAAATGATTTAGGTATTATGTATACTAGTATGTTTAGGAAGTCTTGTAAGAAAAATAATATTTTACATAACACCAGTATGCATTGGCGACATGTTGCCAGATATGTGGTCAAGAACCAAGTTTTTAGGTTAATGCATTTACATACTGATGTAGCGTCCTTAGAAAAGGCACTAGATACCTTATGTGTTGCCCTGTTAGAACGTGGCTACAGTATTGGAGTTATAGAATGGGCTATTGAAGAGGTTGGTAGGAAAGAAGTCAAACTCTATTTCTCTTGTAAATCTGAGTCTCAACAAGCTGATTTACAGGCCTTGAAAAATTATAGCAATAACAGAATGGTATTGACCTATTCAAGCAATATTAATTTTGTATGTGATATTTTAAAGAAAAATTGGCCAATTTTAATGACAGACGAAGATATAAGTAGAATAACTGGAGATACTCCACGGTTTGCTTTTAGGAATAATAAAACTTTAAAACAGTGTTTATGTTACAAACAACCAAGTTATGTCAGGATAGAGCTTGAATGTCAGGGCACTTATGTCTGTAGATCTTGTAAGGCATGCAGTTATATTTGGTCTGTCACTTCATTCACCCATCCCAGAACCCATAGGGTGATTAGGTTTCGATGTTATGCTGACTGCAATAGTAAAAACCTTGTTTAAATGGCACAATGTGTAGCATGTGAAAAGTTTTACGTTGGGAAGACCAATCACACTTTGAAGGAGTGTATACTTGAACATGTTAATGATATACGCAATGTTAAACTCAATAATGCACTAGCTAAGCATGTTTTAGAACAAGATGCTATTCATCAGTTCAAGTCCTTGGTCTTGCAGCAATTAAACGTTAACACCAGAGAAGGTGACATTGTTAATGAAACTGAATTTTTGGAATTAAGATGGATCATAGATTTTAGAGCAGATGTATTTCCAGGACTCAATAATGCTGTATCTTTAAAGCCTGCTCTAAAAAGGAGAGGCTTAGGTCATTAAAATGCACCATGTGACTTTAATCTGGTTTTGATTGGCTAGGGAGCATTTAAATGTGTTTCATTATAGTCTATGTTTTAATGGTCTGAAGAAGTGAAAGTTTAGCGAAAGTGCTTACCTGTTTTTATTTATTTTGCATTAAAGTGATTTTATATCCATTTCGGCCTGGAGGACATCTTTTGGTTTACATATTATTTATTTTAGATTTGTCCTGGTCCTGATACTCTTATTTATATTACAGCTAAAGAAAGCCTTGGAGTTGTCCTTGGCCTGAATGGCTATCTTTACTTCAAAATTGACTTTGGTAGACTTAATTTCCCCTCTTAGTGTTTCTTTAGCCTGATGAGAGAGTTTTTTTGTTTTGTTTTATCTTGCTGAGCATTGCACTTCCTAATTTAAGCTATGACTTTTTTCCCTTTTGTTGTATGATCTTTTTATAGTTGGATTCCACCAGAGTGGTTTGTTTTTTGTTTTTTCGATTTTTTTCTGTGCTTGTTTCTGGTGGGCACATCTGTCTCTATGCATCTAATACCATGAGTGTGTATAATTCTGCATAAGCAGCTGTGTTCTCAAGGTTCAGAGGAGCTTTAAATGTTTTTCATGTAGTCACTTAAGAATAGGTAGTTTGTCTTAATTTTGTCAGTTAGTTCCTTAATAATAGGAACTACTCTAAGGCAAACTATCTAACTGTTATAAAATTTGGTGGGGTCACAGTAGTGAGATGTGATCTTACCAGAGAGGGCACTACACTGAGCGGCAGTCTTCTCCCACATTGGTGAGTACCATATCCAGTAAGTTTGCACCCCCAATGGACTAACTAGTCCAGACTGTTTGTGTTTATAAAGCCCTGGAGTCTCTGGGCTTTCATAGGTTCATAGAAAGTTACTAGACTAATGGCTCTACAGTTCTTACAAGCCTAGCCATATTTATCCGAAGTTATCCCAATTATCAGTGGTTAGGTGAGTGAAGTTTGCAGAGATAAGGGTCTATAGTAGTTAATACCAAACTCCTCTGTCCAGAAGGGACATGGGTGCCACCCCAGGAGTGAATTTGTGGTCACCTATCCATTGATCTAGGTTATGTCTGAAGACGATCAGGGAAGGGCTCTGTTTTAAGTGAACTGGAAGCTTGTTCCAGTAAAGTGGCAGTTTCTGGGAGATGAATCTATCTCTCCAGCATGACCTGTTCATGTCAAAGGCTAGGTTAAGATCCCTGGAGCGAATGACAATAGTGCAGTTTTATTTACAAATGTGTAGCATTTTTATCAGGGCCAGGTCGGAGACTGCCCTGTTAGCCAGGTACAGGTCATCCCTTAGCAATCTGTAGGAGACAGAATACAGTAACAGGAATTTCAGTATTTCCACATAAGACTTGTTTTGTGTACCTTGTCATTTCTAGGTGAGAAACCTCTCTTGTATCTCCAGTTGTTGCAGGTGTCTGGTGAGGTACATGCAAAAGGCAGCATTGTACTCAATTATTGGTCTGGTGAGGACTGAGTCTAATGGAATTATAACATCCTTAGATCTAGATGTGATGTTTTTATTTTTAAGATGTGCCACATTGAAGGATTTCCTTACTTCTGTGGATACATGATTATTAAAGTTCAGATTACTATCAAACTGAGTACCAAGATCCCATACCACTGGGTCTACACTTAGGGGGTCCTGTCTGTAATGCAATTTGCAGGGATGTCAGCTTTCCCAATGGGAATAATAATGCATTTTTTTGCATTTAGCTTTAAATCTGTGGCTTTGGCACCAATCATTTGCCTGCATTAACCTTGTCTGTCGTATATTAACATTGTTGGGGGAGTCAATGATTGCTCCCAATTTGCAGTTGTCAGTGAACTTGGTCAGCCACAGGCCATCCAAGTTTGCCTGGACATCTGAGAAATAAATTACAAACAGTAAGAGGCTCAGTACAGAACCCTCCGGTACTGCACTGGTGACTCGTCTTTTGCTAGAGGTGACATCACTCACAGTTGGCTACTCATCTGGTAATGTAGGGGCTAATTCCCAATTGGGAGTGTTTCTCTATAATACTTGAGCAGAGGATTGTGTCAAATGCCTTGGTTAGGTCAAGATAGGCAGTATTCACTGTCTTTTCCTCATCCAGGGCCTTGGTGACTTTCTCAAAGAAGTCAGCCGTGTTTAATAAGCATGATCAACATTTAACAATTCCAAAATGGGTTGGGTTCAGAATTTAGTGATTACCTATGACCTTGTTAAAAGGTCCATAATGATTATTTCCATGACCTTGCAGATGAGGCTAGTAAAGCTAATGGGTCTATAATTCCCAGGGTTGGTTGATAGTCCCCCTTTGTGCAGAGGGATTACTGTTGCTGTCCTCCATTCTGCCAGAACATAGGCAGTTTGCTAGCTGTGGTTAAACTGGGATACAAGTGGGCCTGCTAGGTCATGTTTTAAGTTATTTAAAAGGTGACGTGGGATATTGTCTTGTCCCACTGATGCCATGTTTTTGGCCTTGGAGAGCACTAAGATGATCTGCTCTCTTGAGGTAATAGGTTGAGGAATGGCGACAGGCATACTTTGAGGGATGACTGGAGGGGGCAGGGGGTGAAAGTTTGCTCCAAGTCTGTCAGCTAACATTTGGCTATTACCTCAAGTTGAGTATGGGTGGTGCCATCCACAGCCAGTTCAGTGCATAGCTGAGTATTTCCTTTCAGATTTCAGATGTAGTTAAAGAATGCCTTGTGCTTATCCTTAGCTAAGGGTGATATTTCTGCTTCATAATTAGCTTTGGAGGATTTCACAAATCTCTAATTTGCTTGTTTAAGCTAGAGAGGGATTTCTTCCTCTGCTGAGCCAGTTCCTTCTTGTTCTTGGACACTAGTTTCTTTCTCTTGTTGCATAGCCTGTTTATACTAGGGGTCCACCAGGGTGGCTTATTTATTTATTTATTTTTTTGAAAAACCTGGTTTTAATCTCATCATGTACAGCTGACTCTGTACAACTGCTTAAGTGGCTATACAGGGCATTGGTGTGCACCTCTGCATAGGACTCTTGTTATCTGCATTTCAGGGGTCTTTGAAACTTCTTATACCATCAGTTAGTAGGAAGTAATTTGTCTTTGAAAAATTCTTAAGCATTATTGAGCTTGATGTGGTATCTGGTCTTATAATTACATTGAACAAAACTGATTTATGGTCTGAACTTACTGGGGGGAACATCACATGGGGGGAGGTGAGGGGATTGCAATGTCTCCCATGTTAGCGAGTACTATATCCAAGACATTTGAGCCTCTTCCAGGTGTGCTGACTAGCTGTTCTAGAGCATTTGCAATGAGAAAGTCCAAGAACCTCTGAGCCAGCATGTTTGTGGTCATGTCTGTTTTCCAGTTGATGGTAGGATCATTAAAATCACCCATGAGTAAGGTGTTGGGCTTTATGGCAGGTGACTCCAGTAAGTTTAGGTATGCAGTATGTGTTTTCTGTTTCACTGTGGGAGACCTATAGCTAGCTATGATGTGGTAGGGGGCTTTGCCTATAGTTAATTGGACACGGAGTAGTTCAACACAGTGATACTATCTGACCAGTCTCAAAGTGTACTTATTCTTAATGAAGATGGGTACACCTCCTCCTTTGGTTCTTTCATGCTCAGTTTATGGTCTGAATGTATGGAAGGCATTGTAGCCCTGCACAGTCATGGTGCTTTCCATGCCTTTGAACCCTGTCTCAGTGACTGCACAGACATCAGTATCTTCCAAAGTGAGGAGTGCTTCCAGGGAGTGCAGTTTCTTGTTTAGACTCCTAGCATTAAGCAGCAGTACCTTGAGTTTATCCAGAGAGGATTTAGCTATGTTGGGATGTTGGTTATTTTGACACTGCCTAAAAAAGGCACAATAGGGGTAGCTAGATGGGCTCCAAAAGCCTAGAAAAGACAGGTGCAGACCATCTTTGGCAAAGCAGTGTGGCCTGTCAACTATATCTTCCCAGGCTGACAGATACTGGATCCCCTTGGACTGACACCAGAAGCTAAGCCAATTGTTATTGTCAATCATTTTTGTTTGTATTGTGGCATCATCCTTGGAGAAGGTAGAATGCTGCTTAAGACTAGGCTTATAACTGCCTGTGAAGCATAATCTGAGTACTTGGTTATGTTTCTCTTCATATAGTCCAGTGAGGTATGTCTCAAGTCATTCACGGACAGAGTCATACTGGTACTCGTGCTTGAGCAACTTGATGATCTTGGCACCTGACAGGCAGGTAGCCATAACCCATTCCTTATCCAGCCTAGTGAGGGGAACATCCATGTGTCTCACAATGGAGTCACATATGACCAATACATTAGGTTTTGTGGTGTTACTCCTTATGGGCTTATTTGTTGAGACACTGGTGTTTGTGCTACTATGTGTTGCGGTTGTTTTTTGCATTGATATGTGTGTAAGTGGTTTCCATTTGGGAAGCCTTTGATCTTTTGGTAAGTTACTAGTGAGTACCTCTGCATATGTGGGTCTATGTGTCATGTCCTTATTTAGAAGTGTGTGTGTGTGCTGCTAACCTGTTTGGCATTCAATTTGTCTTTATGTGAGAGTCTTAACTCCAGTTTCATAGAGTAACTATATCTCTCACATCAAGTGTTTGTTTCAGGAGTAAGTGGCTGTCAGTATATGTCTATCACGCTGGCCAGAGAGATGATGGGAACTGCCCATCCATGATAGCAGGCTCTTACTGTATGTTTTATTAGGGAAGAGAATGGGTTAATTTGACAGGACTGTGTTGGTAATGCCGAGAATACAAGAGGGATCTATACTTTGTGTAGGCTAAGGATGATTAATAAGGCAGCACTGCTCAGTGTGCAACTGAGTTACTCTTACATTAGCAGAAAAGCTTGGAAATGGTTAATCTGACAGCTGTTTAGGGAAAATGGAGCTTCTGCGCTTTTCTGTCTTTACAGAGCACTGCTAACTGCTGCTGCATGAAGAGCAATTCAGCTCAAATGTGTAGCTTAAATATGAGCAAAGAGAAACAACTTTTAAGCTAACTACCAATTAGGAAATCACACAATAAGCCTTCCATCAGCAATCCTCAACTTAGACAGGTTAGAGCAGCACACTTCTGTCCCAAGGGTGCAGAAAAACACCTTGTTAATGTAGAATAACTGGTTTAGAGTCCAAGTATAACAAGACCACACAAACTACCTACAACAGCCCTATAACTAATAGATACAATGTAATATAGTGCAATTAACTACTTAAAGCAGCAGCAGACAGTACAGTTTGAAACTGCAAAAGTACAGTCACGGTATATATGAGAAGTGCAAAAAAATACTTAAGAACCTTTTGTGTGCTTCCCAGCTAAGATAAACCAGGTAAACCACTACTGCCACAAGATGAATAATCTCAGTTCTCTTAATGTAAAAGCACAGTAAAGGAGTGTCCAGAGTGAAATGCTATGACAAACGAACTTAAAGGATATGAAATTTTACCACAAACAAACTTAAAATATAGATACAGTAGTGTATTTAAACAACTTATACAAGTGTGATTATTCAATAAAAGTACCTCACTTTGTATAACTGAGCCATGAGCCACTCAATTGTACAGAATTTATAAAGACACTAAATACAAGATAAGATGATTAATAAAACCTCCAGCCAATAAAACTATATGCAGAAATCTCGAGTGTTTCCCTAACCTAAACAGACCAGGCTACCTCCCATTGAACTAGATGGAAAATCCACTGACCTCTTGATGTAAAAACAAGTGCTTGCTAGAGTGTAAAAATACAATACTTTATCCAACAGCTAGCTAGTTAATGAATTCAGAGCAATTAAATCAGTAGAACAGGCAATGAGAGGCAAAACACACTTTTTCCTATATATGCACAAGGAAAGGCAAATATTAAAGTATTAAAACAATATGGTATAAAATGCATTTTAAGTTTATTAGTTTTTTAAAAATATTTTTATAAAGTATTTATTATTTGATTGAATTATTGGATTGTTTAATTGATTATGTATTATTTGTATAAATGTATGACACAAAGATGGAAGTTTTATTTTGAAGAAGTCTACTGGACGAAAACATTGAATAAATTGTTTTACGTTATTTCTGCTCTCGTTCCTCTGTTGCTCCAGTGTTTGGTTGTTACAAATAAATAATTCATGATATCAACAGCATTGTAGAAAGGGAGGAGTTTATTAAGCTCAATTTACAGTAGGGGTGGGTAGCTTAAATCACCAGGTTTAACTAGCAGGGAATCACCAGCAGTGCTTTAGTTTATGCAGGCTTAAAATCTATTCAGAAAAAGACAAAGCCCCAGAAAATCACTGTGTATTTAACTATCACTCAAGAAAGCATTTAATAAATGAAAAAACATGTGAAATGTGCAGCCTAGATAATTTAAGTGCCTATCTCTCACAAAGAACAAAAACACCAGGCCAAGCAGATTTCTAAAGAAAACAAAATGGAACAGGTAAAACAGAAAAGCAACTGCATCACTCTCAGACAAAAGAAGATATGGGTTTACTTTTCTATCTCAGCAAGGAATCACCAGCAGTGCTTTAGTTCATACAGGCTTGAATTTTTTTCAGAAAAAGTAGATTGTATAGAGGGGAATTGAAAGTCCTCGTGAATATGATATTGACATGAATAGTAAATGTATCTAGTAGGTCTAAGTATGAGTTATGGGTTTCATGGGTCATAGAGGGTGATCTATAGCTTGCAAGGAGATGATATGTGACTCTACCTATGGTAATTTGGACAAGGAGAAGCTCAAGTGTGTCATCATGTTTGGCCAAGCTTGAGTTAAGTTTGTTTTTGATGTAGAGTGAGATATCATCACTTTTAGTCCCTTTCTGTGCAGTAGCTGGTCTAAATGTTTGATAGGCATTGTATCCCTGCACTGCCAGGTTGCTCTCCAAGGCTTTAAACCATGTCTTAGCAAATGCACAGATGTCTGATTTCTCCAAGGTGAGAAGAGCTTGGATGGAGTGAATTTTGTTATTTAAGTTCCTGGCACTGAGCAGTAGCTCATTTAGATTTTAAGTTGGACATTTTGTCAGTTTGACGTTGCCTTAAAAAGGCACTGTAGGGGAAGATAATGTTCTAGCCAATATCAAAAACCTAGTGAGGACCAGTACAGACCATCCTTGGCAAAGCAATGTAGTCTGCTGATCATATCCTTCCATGTTAAAAAAATTGTGCCCCTTTGAATGACACCAGAAGCTAAGCCAATTATTGAAGTCAGTCATCTTCTGTTACTATATTAGCATTATCCTTATTGAGGGTATAATGCTGCTCAGTGATAGTCTCATACCCACCTGGATACACAGTCCGAGAGGTTCATAAGGTCACTGTTCATATAGTCCAGAGAGGCAAATCTCTGGTTATTTACATTCACATGAACTATGACTGAGTCATACTGGTGCTTGTGGTTCAAAGACCTGAATGCATGAGTGGCTTGGTGGATCCTGCTCCCTGATATGCAACTCTCCTTGTTCAGCCATTGTGACTGTAGCATCTGTATGTCTCACAATGGAAATTCCAATGACTAGAGTACTGGGTAGTGTGTTGGCTTGCTTTATGGACTTTGTAGTTGAGGCTCCATTAGGTATGGCTGTATGTGTGGTGTTGGGTGTGGTTTTTGGTAGAGCGTTTTTGTGTTTGCTGAGGATAACTGATGTGGTTCACATGTCTGGTAAGTCTTTGTGGTTTACAATTGTTGTTTTTTTTTAGTGCTGCAGCATATGATAGTCTGTGTGTCAGGTGCATACTGTGTGGTGTATAGTGTGTTACTAACAATCTGATTGTTATTTTGAGTGTATGCGAGAGTCTTATGTTCAATGACGTAGTGTAATCAGATCTCTCACATAGAGTATTGGTTTCTCTAAGGATTAGTCAGTTATCAGTGAAAATGAGACAGTTGCTACATTGCCTCAGGATGCCCATATCCACCAGACTGATGATGCAAAAATTGTGAAAATGTATATCCATGATGCCAAGTCCTAGTTAAACTATAAGGGTGTGGTATAACAGGAATTAAATTAGGCTAACTTGTGTGCTTTTGAGGCTAGAAGCAAAAACTAGGCTATGCAGGAGTAGATTCATGGGGGCAGTGCTCCTCACTGCAGACTAGTTGCTTTTTGTGCAACTGTGTTAGTGGGTACAGTTTTGAGGTAGTTTTACAGGGAAAATTTAGACACTGTTAAAATATCAATAACCCTCTTGGCAATAAAATAACCTCACTTTAAGCCTTCCTGTGTGTTTCCCAATTCAGACAGAACAGGCTTCACCATACTTCCACTAGACAAGTAATCTCAAGTCTTCTTCATGTAAAAAGGCACAAAGGTAAGCTAAAAGTGAAAAGTTAACAGAAACAAATTCAACAACTACCTAAGACAACACTTTTATGCAATTTTCAAACAGTTAATATAGCAACAAGGAAAATGGAAAACAAACTTTGCAGCCTTAAAATGCAAATAAATGCAATAAATAATTCAAGAGAAGTGCAATTTTTCAAGTAAAAGTACTTATCTCAGCCTGGATTGCACTAGATGCAGCAAATCAGACTGAGTACTCAGGGTAGGATGCCAAGCATTGCTGAGCTCTTTCGGAATGAGCCAAGAGCTGTGTAATGCACCAAATTTATGCACGCAATTTATCAGTGGGGGTTGGGGCAGACAGAAGAATTTAGGAAAACAGCGATGTAACAAACAGTATGGTACTGGAATGCAATTTTAAGAATGCAAATATTATGCAGAATATAAGACTCTCGCAGCAAATCTGTAATTTAAACAACTATATAAGTAAATAAGTAGAAACCCTACAGCAAAAATTTCAATATTGCCACTATCACAATCCCACAACAGTCTAAGGCACCAGGCAAGGCAGAAATTTACCAGTAACAATGTTTATGGAAAAAAATGCAATAATAAATAACTAAATGAGACGAAGATCTGGCAGTAGTTCACAATTCTCCCACAAATGTGAAGGAAACTACAAGACTAAGGTCCCAGACAGAGCTCAAAATAAACTGTCTTTCGGCTTTTCCCGGTTAGGGGTCGCCACAGCGGAACTCTGGTCCGCTAATGATTGGCAGTAGATTTTTACGTGCTGGCTTGCCGGGCCTAATGCACAACCTTCAATGAAGGAACGCCCATTCACGCATGTCGACACACAGAAGACACTCTAACTGAGAATCAAACGTGCAACATCTAACTGTGAGGTGACAACGCTGCCGCAGCACCACCACTGCAGACAGAGGTCAAAATACAAACAGTTAATTTGTTCATGTAATTTTACTTATGGAGATAGAGAAGTGCAGCACAATGTATAAATGATGCTCATATCTTGCAGTAATTCACAGTTCTCCCAAAAGTGTAAATAAAGCTACAAGATTAAGGCACCAGAACAAACTAAAAAATGCAAGAGATAACGTTTTTGGCTAAAACGCAGAGAAATGCATAAAAGTACAAAAAGTAAAAATTACCACCACATAGGTCACTAGTAAATGCAACTGAAAATATTTATGCAGACTTGAAATAAAATCCATTTTCTTCCCTTTTGATGAAAAGCTTGTTTCTCACAGTTCAGGGCTTTCCACATTTTTCAGCAGTCTTGCACAAAACATCCTTGGGAGAGCATAGATCTGGGCTGGTTATAGCAGACTTGTTAGGGAGGGGTCCAATCAAATAAAGTTAATAGTGGAGCTTTGTGACTTCAGAACTTGTAGCAAGCTATAGTTTATTTAGTCCTTCTGATTATGATCTGCAGGTCAATGATTCCAGGTAGGTTAGAATTTCAGAAAGTTTAGCTTTTGCAATGGAGGCAGGAAAAACTGTAATTAGTGTGCAACTAGTAAGGAGCAGCAGGAAGAACAGCGCTTAATGTATTGATGGGGACCGGCAGACAGACAAATGGGAAAAACAGGAAAGCATTGGAATGCAACTTTAAACTGCTAAATAATAAGCAGACTATAAGACTCTAGCAGCAAATCTGGAATGTAAACAGCTGTTTAAGCATGGAATCACAAATCATGTAGCAAAAATTACAATACTGCCACTACTGCAATTCTACAACAGTCTAAGACACCAGACTAAGCAGATATTTATCAGTAACATTGTTTATAGAAACATGCAGTAATAAATGAGCAAATAATGCTAATATCTGGCAGTGGTTCACAATTCTTCCACAACTGTTAATGATACTGCAAGAATAATGCCACAGACAGAGTCCAAAAAAGACAAAAACATAGCTTTTTCAAGTATAGCTGCATATGGATGTAGAAGTGCATACAATGTATAAAGGATGCTGATGCACTTGCATCATTCACAATTCTCCAAAAATGCCAAATGAAGCTTATAAGACTAAGGTCCTAGAACAAAACAAAATCCAACAGATAACTATTTTTTTTTTTAGTTAAAACATGGAAAAACTGCAGAAAAGTGCAACAATACCAAAATTATCACCACACAGGTTACTATAAGTGTAATTAAGCAAACTTGAAATAAAAGCCTTTTTCTTCCATTTTTGATAAGAAGTTAATTTCTCACACTCTTTCCATACTTCTCACAGTCTTTAACAATAAAACCAGATGTGATTCATGTAGCTTCTCAAGAATTTGCATATTTATTTCATTGGAAACTGCCTTAGATGCAGCTTACTTCTTCCATGAAAGGAATTGAAGAGTGAACTTCTTTCCTTACTAATCAGTTTTATACAGACCAGCATTGCATTGTAAGGTCTTCTAGTAACTGCATTTCAAAGCTGGCATCAATATAGCTCTGATTTCTTTTTCTTTTATTATTAACTGCAATATTACTAAAACATTTGTAGCTCCTCTTCTATCAGTTCATCATGCTTCTCAAGTACTTACGTTCTGCTTAATGTACCTGTTTAACAGTTCATTTCTTAGTCTGTATTTCGCTTTCAGATCATATTTATGTGGGTTAAGTAGCATAGTCTGCAGTCTTGTCTTTTCATTGCAAAAAGATTTTTTTGAGCATACTTTACTTTGTTACCCTTAAGTTCTTTGCCATAAACACAAGCATGGAATTTCTAACAACTAAACACTACTTTTTCTATCTGAGCATATATTCTTTACACAGCTATAAATTTTCTTGACTCAAACATATGGTGTCTTCTCTTTTAGGACACCACCTCTTACACTATTCTGACTGGAATCTACTTGAAAGAGAGCCATCTAACTGATATCATAGTATTTTAATGTTTGTGCTTCAGTAACTATTTTTTAAGCATTTCAAAACTTATTCCTATACCTCTCAACTGGACAGATTTTTGCAGAATGTCCAGATTTTGCCTTATAGGTTCATAGATTAGTACTAGACTAACTGCTCTTGCAAGTAATTTTAAGCCTAGCCAGTTATCCCTTGTGGGACTCAAACCCTGCATCTTGTGTTTGTAAGGCAAACACCTTAACCATTAGGCCATCCTCCCACCTTTATATTTTTGGTCTGTTTTTCATAAAATTGTGGTTTTCTGGCAAATCAGTGGAAAATCATTGAAGATTGAAATCAGAAAATAATGACAGACATTTGATTTTCAGACTTCATACCCTTCAGAAAATTCATGCTAATGCAAAGCCTGTTATTCTGTCAACTTTCTAAGTTTGTAAGCGCAATATTTTTAAAAAAAGTCCCTATTTTTTGGCCTTTGTCCAGATTTCTTGCTATAAGACGTTGAGAGTTATATGCTCTAGCCTCATTTGCAGCCCTATTTCCAGGCTATCTTCTCTTCTATGCTAGGAAGTTTAAGGTTTTGTTTTAAAATATTTAGCAAAAGAATACACAATTTTTCTTCACAGTTTTATATAATCCTATGTAATAAAGCGTCTTGTTCACTATTGCTTCTTTACAATTTTTTAAAACTTGCATTTACTGTAATAAACTATCCTTGGTGCATAATTCTCTCTAAGAGATTAGTTAATCCATTGTATAGGTTATGTTTAACATTTAAATAATTCACTAATAGGTTCTACTATAAGATATGGAGTACTATTACCAGGCACAGTATTTTCCTGGTCATAATGGCTTGACTGTGCACTACCCTAACTGTTGTTGCACTTCTACCTTTGACTTGCATTCAACAGCTCATTGACACAATATTTGGTCATCATAACCCCATACAGTGTCTCCTGAATGGTTTACTATCATAATTTTGAAGACAACACGGTCGACCGCACTATGTTCAAACACAGAATGTCAAACATGGCAATGTCAAACTTCAAAAGCAAGCCTAGGAATGGGTTTAACATGGGTCAAAATAGGGGTTCACTGCTATTGCCAAACTACAAACCTCACCCCTATCTCAATCCATGTTAAAACCCGTTCCTAGGCTTGCTTTTGAAGTTCGACATTGCAATGTCCGACTTTCCATGTTCGAACATAGTGCGGTCGACCGAGTTGTCTTCGAAATTATGATAGTAAACCCTCTTGAACATGTATCACACAGCATGACTGCAGAGCCCCATGTCAGCATAATCCCATTTGGAGAGTTAGTGAGGGGTATTAATGATGTGACACATTTATACAGCCCAGTGACTGCAAGGACACGAAATCTTGCCAGACTTTAAAAGCTATCTTTTAGTACTAAACCTAGAATCTGCTTTTTACTGGGTCCTGCTAGATACAGCTGACTCCAATCCCAGATAAAGGCCAAATGTCAGGGGGTAGTAGAACAAAAACAGACAGCTTCTGGATTGGAGTCCATTGAAAAATAAATTGAGGAGAAGGAGAGTAAGGAGGTGACTGGACATCTGACCTGCAGCTATACCATGGAAGTGGAGCTGACAGACGTCACAACATTGGGAATACCAGGGCAGATATGCATTAGGACAAAAATGTAGGTACAGGGTAATCCAAAACTGATTAACTGATCATTGAAGGCCACCAATGTTTTGTGGAGAAGACAGTGAATATACAATGATATTGGTGCTGTACCAAAAATATGTCAGTTTTTATAAAAAGTACAGCTATGTAAAATCTTACCATAACAGTAGATGTCCTTCTGTTCACTGTTGTAATATTCCTTATGCAAGGGACCTCCTGCCAATGATAACCCAAAGTCAAGGCAGTATACCAAAGCCTTTAGTGTTTGCAGGTGTCGTATGTCACATGTATACTTCCCCATACAAGGGGTAGGGCATAAAGGTGGGGTAAGGATGCACATATACCCCAGAACTGAAAAGACCCCAGGAGGAACAGAATGTCCCTAGGGACTAGGAGGAACATGTGCAGCCAGGAGGAAGAAAAGGAAAAGAATCGCTGAGCAAAAGAGCAAAAAGAACAGGGCAGAGCATTGGGGGTAAGGAGGGAGGGAGGGAGTGAATACTGCAACAGTGAAGAGAAGGACATCTACTGCTATGGTAAGGTGTTACACAACTTACTATGTCCTTCCATATCACTGTTGCAGTATTCCTTATGTAAGGGAGAGTACCAAAGCTCAATAGGAAACCTGGGGGGAGAATGCACTGAAGAGCCCTCTATAAACCCATACAGGATAGCCATGGCAAAGCCAGCTCTTGCTCTGGAAATAACATTCACCTTGTAATGCTTAGTGAAGGCATGGACAGAAGTGAAAGTTGCGCCTCAAGGACGGAATTGGTATCCAGTCCTTTGAAAAAGGCACCAGAAGAAGCAACAGCTCTACTAGAATGAGCCTTTACAGAAGATGAAAGACATTTACCATGAAAGAATAACAAAAGGAAAAGGCCTTAGAAATCCAGGAAGAGATGGTTTGTTTAAAAACTGCCAAACCCAAAGATATGGGATGAAAGGAAATAAAAAGTTGCTCAGATTTGCAAAGAACTAAAAGGTTGCTCAGATTTGCAAAGAAATAAAAAGTTGCTCAGATTTGCAAATAGTTTTAGTCTTGTCAAAATAGTATCTGAACTATCTATGCAAATCCAAAGTGAGAAGAACCTTCTCACTGGCAGAATGTGGAGAAAGAAAAGAGAAAGGCATATTAATAGACTAATTCAGAGACAACTTATTGACCAACTTGGGCATAAAAGAAGGATTACTACAAAAAAAGACACCCTGTCCCTAAGAAAAACTAAAAAGGGAGGAACAGCCATGACATCCTGAAGCTCAGATACTCTCTTAGCTGAAGTTAGTGTCAAAAGAAGATTAGTCTCCCAAGTACAATGTTGCAAGGAAGCTGAAGCAGCAGGCTCAAAAGGAGCCCGAGTTAATTTTTCAGGAACAAAATTGTTGTCCCAGGAAGGCAGAATAGACTTCCTGAGAGGCCTGATATGAAGCACATCTTTAAGAAATTGTTTGACCTCAAACCTATAGGTCAGAGGAGGAGTTAAGAGCGGACAAGCAGAAATTGCTGATAGGTGAGCTCTAACCAAAGAATATGGCAACCCAGCATGGAGCAGATCACACACGTAAGACAAAACCATAAGAATATGCATTGAAAAGGAATCCTGGTTATGAGAGAGACACCAGACAGAAAATCTCTTCCATTTGGACAAATATGATTTCCTGGTAGTGGGTTTCCTGGCCTCCTGCAGGACCCAAAGCACTTCCTCAGAAAAGAGGTGCCTAAATGGGATCAAAACCCTATCACCCACAGAATCAACTGAAGAGCAGACAAATGAGGATGGATAAGAGACCCCTTGTCCTGTGTGAGAAGGTCCACCCAGTGAAGTAACTTGTGAAAAAGGAGGAGTAACCAATGCTGTCTGGGCCAGAAGGGAGTCACCAGCACGATTTTGGGGGAGTCTTGCCTGATACAGTGCAGAAGCAGAGTAAGGCAAGGGAAGGCACACAGAAATATCCTTTCCAAGTAAAAGACAGGGCATCCTCCTTCCAAGCCAGAGGACTTGGGACTCTGCAACAGAAGAGATGAAGTTATAGTGAAGGCAAAAATTTCCTCAACACTGAATAAAGTATCCAACGTACAACAAAACGACCAAATGTAGAATAAATAAGATGTTGGTAACACACGGCTGACAGTAATGCACATTTATTGTAATTTTTTGTTTGTTAAATAAACGTGCATTACTGTCAGCCATGTGTTACCAACATCTTATTTATTCTACATTTAGAAGTGAGGAAGTTGCTTGTTCAGAGGGGGGGTAAAAATATTTACTTGAAGAATACCCCAGCAATGGGCAATGTCCAGAAACACATCTCTGTGAAGCATCCATTATAGCATGCCTGCTGGTCCTGCTCAAAGAGTCTGCCACTATATTTTGCTCTGAGGGAATGTAGACAACCTAAAGAGTCACTTGATACTAGACAGATAGATCCAAGAGCTGAAGAATGAGTCTGCAAAGAAGGTAGGACCATGTACCCCCTTGCTTTTAAACAAACCACATCACTGTGGTATTCTCTATGAAAATGTTGAGGGCCCAGAATGAAAGAGGGTATAAAGGCCACAAGAGGTAGAAGAATAGCCCTCATCTCCTTGATCTTGATGTAGTCTAACTTTTGAGGAGGGGACCAGAGACACTGGACCTTGAGAAAACTGAAGGAAGCTCTCCATTACCTGTCTGAAGCATCCAAAAAGAACTCATGTATCACGACTGGAGGATAGAAAGGAAGCCTCAGCTTGAGAGAAAGTTGATGAATCCACCACTGAAGCTCAAGCTTGAGACAGGGTAGGAAGGTTACTGGTAAGTCCAGGGGGTGGCAGTGTTGAAGCCACACTGACTTGAGGTACCACTGAAGCTTTCTTACATGGAGCCTGGACAGACGCAGCACAGTAATAGTGGAAGCCATAAATCTGAAGACCCTGAGAAAGCCGCTGGCTGTGACTGAAGCCAGAGGAACAAGAGACTGGAAAAAAGCTATCAAAGAGAGAGAGAGAGAGAGAGAGATGGGGGAAGGCAGGGATGCCTGCATTGAAATGATCTACATCCTACAACCAAGAAAGACACAATCCTGAGAAGGGGAACCAAAACTGATTTTTGAAAGCTTATGGTGAACCCAGACTTTACAGCAGGAAAACAGTAAACTGAAGGTCCTGAAGCAGAACCTCTGGGGAATGAGGCCTGAAAGAGCAGATCATCCAAATAAGGAAAGATCTGAACCCCTCTCATCCTGCAAAAGGCAATACCAAAGTGAAGCATTTGTTGAATACCCTTGGGGCAGTAGAGGCACCAATGAGCAAAGCAGAGAATTGAAAAAGCAGGAAAGCAGCAGAGAAATGCAAAGAAACTTCATGAAAGGTGATAGATGGATGGGGATGTGAAGATAGGCATCCTTGAGGTCCCAAGAGGCCAGAATTGCCTAGGGAAGAAGAGGGAACAAAGTCTGAAGGGACAACATCTGACAAGAGGGAACCTTTATAAAGGTGTTGAGCTGAGAAAGGTCCAGAATTGGTGTCCAGCTGCTTTCCTTCCTGAGAGCCAAAAACATTGTGAAATAAAAAACATTCCCTTCCTGGGCAAAGGGCACAACCTGTATGGTGTCCTGGGCCAAAAGACCATGAAGCACCCCTGGAAAGAGGGGAAACTGCTCTTGAGGAGGTTGAGGGATGCCTGAAAGTGAGGAAGAGAGTTCCACACCATGAAATAACCTTGGTGGATGATGGACAGAACCCAAGTGTCTTGTGTGGTCCTTAACCAATTTGGAAGGGACAGGGAAAGATGAAGGTACAATGGAATTTGGTTGAGGGAAAAAGGAAGCAAACTGTCAGATGGAGATTGTTTTTCCTGAAAAGGAGGGTTCTGAGAAACAGGGGTCTGAATAGACTTAACAGGAGGTACACATCTAGAACCTTTTTTTACCTTTGGATGGAGGGTGAGACTGTCTGCGAACAAACGCAGATTTGGAAGGGGAATTCCTCCAAAGGTTAGTGATAGGAGAAAAATATGTTTCAACTCCTGCAAGGCCTTGTCCTGATCCCGGAGGGATATAAAGCATTCAGCAGCAGTAAAGCCAAAAAAGATTTTTATTATCTAGAGGAGCATCCAGTAATTTGGCCTTAATGTTATCAGGCAAAGCTTGAAGATGAAGCCAAAAGTAACGCCTCAGAAAGGTACCAAACGCAACAGCCCTAGTAGAAGCATTGGCTGCATCATAACTGCACTTAATGGAGTGGTGAGCTACTTGAGAGGTAGAACTCAACAAGAAAAGGGACAAAACCTTTACTTCAGAGTCAGGAAGGTCAAAAACTACTTAATAGACTTGAGAAAGAAGGGCTAAAATATACCTAGTCATATGGATCTGGTAATTAATAGCCCATAAAACAGGGTGGCAGCAGTATAAACCTTTTTGCCAAGCCATTTCATGGCCATACTATCTTTGTCTGATGGAAGCAACTTGGTAGAGGGCAACAGCTTGGGGGGTTTGTCAGAGGAGACAGACACCACAGCAGGACTTGCAGAAGGACTTTTATTCATAAATGTACAATCATCATGCACCTTGTAAAATCCATCAGGTTTCTTGGGAGCTGGCAGCTGAGAATCAGGGGGCACAGAAGCTGCTGAAAAGGTATCCAGGATGGCAGCCAGAACTGGAGGAACAGCAGAGGGTTTGGGGAGACTCCATCTGGAAGAGTTCATAACACCTCTTTTATATATCAGAAACCTAAGAACAATTCCATTTAATGAATTCCATCATATGTAAAATAGTACCCCCAAAGGGGCGTTTTTCTAAAGGAGAATCTGCGCTGATAGAATTCTCTTCATCAGGCCATAGTTCAAAGGGGAAGGTATCTGAGAAGAGTATGCTAAGGACTATTACCCACAATTCAAATCTTCATCAGAAGACTCTTCCTCCCTAGGTGTCTTAAGAGGAGTAGAAGACCAGGGTGGGGTATGCATGTAGACCCTTTAAGGAGGTTTTAAAGCCATTAAAGTATTAAACAACCTCTGAGTAAAATCCTGCCATTCATGACTGGAGTTCTGTAACTGCAGGGTGTCTTGTTTTTTTGTTTCTTTTTCTGTAGTACTTCCGCACAAAATACGCTAGGAGGGTCAGATCCTTTCCAGCATTCTACAGGCATAGTAGGAATCTCTTTCTCTACTAAAATCTGCAGAATCCCTCTTGATTCCTCAGATATAGTCAGCCAAGGTTTTCCCAAAATGTTTGGAGCAAACATTTGAAATGCCTCTGAGGGCATGCAATAAGTCAGATATATGTCAGCCTCTGATGGGGTTGCAACAGAGGAATCCGAAGCAACAACTGGATGATCCTCCAGGTCTTCACCAGCTTTATGACGGATGCCTGGAGGAGGCTGGACAGTGGCCATTTCAGACTGAGTTTTTTGGCCTTTTTCTTGGCTAGCTGCTGACCCTCAGGATGGGAAGACTCTGCCACAGCACTTTGTGCCAACAACTTTAGATGTTGATTTTCCAGGTAAATAAATAAGGAGGAGAGGGAACTATGGAGGATTTAGGGACAAATTCTTGCCAGAAAGAACATGGCGTATGGTTATGAGAAGCACCCAAACAGCTGAGACACTGTTCATGACAATCTTCATGATGAATCTGCCTCCCACACTGACATTTTCCCTTTCTGGATGACATGTAAACCAACAACACTAAAATAAAAGGTAAAATAAGGAAGAACTTCAACGGGGAACTTATCTGAAAATGGCTCAGTAACCAGCACAGAAGAAGGGTGTTCAGACAGACGTTCAATGATAGTGTTCAAACTGGTAGCAAAGAAGTTCTGAGGTGTGTGCATCCGTACATCACCTTTATGTCCTATACCTTGTACAGGGAGCATACATGTGACATACAAAGCCTGCAAACA
Source organism: Protopterus annectens (assembly GCF_019279795.1). Lineage (NCBI taxonomy): Eukaryota > Metazoa > Chordata > Ceratodontiformes > Protopteridae > Protopterus > Protopterus annectens. Next base: position 218,615,002 of record NC_056737.1, read on the forward strand.
CTAAAGGTTTTGGTATACTGGCTGAATGTTGGGCTATTCTTGGCAGGCAATCTCTCATGTAAGGAATACTGCAATAGTGATATGGAAGTTCATAAATTGATTATTCTCACCACAAGTGACAGATAGGAACTAAAGGGGTCATAGAACATCACCATGCCCCTTACTGTAATACACCTGCATGTGAATTTGTAAACACTGAAGGAGACAGTGCTATCCAGCATGGGCACACCTTTTGTCCTATATAAGCAGTACTGAGATAGAGGTGCTACCAGGTAGTGTCTGCAACAAATAAAACATCACTGTATGTACAAGACTGCAGCTGCACTCCTGAGTGTACACTCCTTTGGATGAGTTGTCTACTAACTATGAACCTGTTGTCTGTTTGCTGGTCATTCCTTATTGCATATAACCAGCACAACATTTGTTTTAAAGTAACATAGGCAATTTTGTTCTTCAAGGGCAGCAGGCACTGAGTTTGTAGATGAAGCACTGAAAGGCAAAGTTGTTTGCCATCAGCAACCTCTTCAGTTACAAATCTCGTTAATGTGGAATTATTCAGATGACATATTTCTGCAGAGATTGTGCATATTGACTGTTATTGGTGGATCCTAGTGACAGTAGTTTGAATGTTGTTTTATGGTTGAAAATGTTATGAAATGGGTAGCCATGACATTATTAGCTCATATGTTTTATTTCATTGCTTATTGGAAAAATGCTCAAAACAATACATTTAAAATGTACTATAACAAGTGGTGCCATATTAAACAAAGAATATAATTTAATACACTCAAGAAGATGAATCAAATAACACATGCATATATGTGTGGTCCTAAAAATGTGTGCAGGGGGGCCATGGTTTGCAAACAGCCCAAAGGTAAACAATCTGCCACTGGCCAGATGCATTTTTTGTGATTGTGGGTTTCAGTGCAGTTTCAATGAATGCAAGCTTCATGCTATGTTTGTTTTTGTTATGAGACTGCATTGCTTTGCTTAGAAAATAGCTATCAGTGCTTGTGCTAAAAAAATGGAATAAAAGTTTTAAACTAATTCCAAATATCTTTAATCATTGCAGAAGGAAGAAAACAGTAAACACAGAGAGCTTTGACCAGTGTTTTATGGTAACTGGGGAGAGAGGCAAGTAATGGGACACTGGGATGGCCACTGGGAGGGAATGGAGTCACTGGGAGGCAGGGATGCAGGGGGGGTGCTGATCTATTAGCTTGCCTTGGGCCCCATTTAACCATGATCCAGCTGTAGTTGTGATAGGTATTGAGCAAGATTTATATGCATCAACAAGGCATTCTGGATAATCAAAACAACTTATTTCTAGAATAGAACACATATTTGCTTACACTGTGGCTTCACTACTACATCACCACACATGTAAATTTTCAGGGAAAGCTGTTAACACCTGCAAGACATAGTTAATGGTGTGTCTTTCTAGAACATAAAGCATTCCTACTACTACAAATTGCAAGGAACTACAATTACTTATTCAAAAATGTAGGTAGTGAGGCATGGTGGGATCCTTGTTTCATAATGTTGTAGAAACAGTTTTGAGTTAAAAAAAAACAATTTACATCAAAAATGCATAATTTGGATTTATGTATGCTAAGGGGGCTATGTCCAACTCCAAAGGTTTGTTGCTTACACTTACTTAAAAATCCAGTCATTAGAAGCCCTGAAAAGCAAAGATTGAAGCCAAAAGATTTAAAATAGCACAACACAATCATTAAAATCAGGTGACTTCAACTACACCCTCTGAATGATTAGTAAGCCTTTTTAAGAGCACTACAAAAATATTTAGCACACTGAGTAAATAAAAAAAAAGTTTTGGAGATGATATGGGGAAGAAAGAAAACAAATATTCATATCTCTGGAATAATAGGGGTTCTGAAAGAAGTATAAATGGCAAACCCTTCAGCACAAACTATTTTTATAGTGCTACTATTCTTTAGGTTCTAGGTCTTAAACTGAATTTTATAAGTCACAGTAAACACAGCAACTATTACATTTGTAATATTTTGTAAACAACTTACAATATCTCAGCAACCACTCAAGTTACATACATATTGTTACTAGCATTTTATTCATCTGTCTGAGAGCTTTCATAAGAGGCTAAGTAGTTCTGTCTGTGTTACTTGCTTGTTGAGATATTTAGAAAAATGTGAACACTATAAATTAATATCACAAAACAACAATTAATATATATTTACCTGCACCAGACAGTGGTCAAATATTAATGCAGTTCAATTTGATATTGTATAAGCTTTAACACGAAATATCTTAAAACCTTGTACATAATATGGTTTTAAAATTGTTGAAGCAAATAAGGACAAGCAATATTTGACACTTAGAGGCATCAGTAGGAGTTACCTGCAGATGCACCTGGAGGCATCACTCGGATATAATGAATTGTAATCAACACAACTTTTTTTTTTACTGAAAGGTGGTAGCTTTAGCTCTTGTAAATATTGTTAATTGATAATGTTAAAGTATTTAACTGTTAACAACACAAAATAAAAAAAAATATAAAATAATAATGTACAGAAGCCATCAATTCTGTTCACTTAACTTATCCCATAATTTCTTTATCCTTTGACATTGTAGATTTTGTCTTCTTTCTCATTGCCACATTTTGAGCATACACAAGGTTTGCCCTTCAGTTAACAAATCTTGCTGTGGAATACCAGTCAAATTGCTTATTTATACCATCCTAAAATTAGTGTCATCTATTCCTTTCAATTTCTCTGGTACAACAGAAAATGTCATGTTTTCTCTGCATGTTTGTCTTCCAGCTCTACTGTTTTTGAAACAGTTGTTCTTGAAAAACATAGGCGGACAGTCCTTCATTCATTTCATCATAAGATTTATGCAGTTTTATCAGCTAAATAGCTATTGAAAGCTTATTCTATTCTTCTTAGCCTTTTGGCATATGACTCTATGCATTCCTTCAGTGTTTCACTCATTCTAAACACCCCTGAATGCATTTCATTTTATTGTCATCTAAAGTACTGGAAGCCATCTCCTGTACTGAAGCAGAAACTTGAATTATTTTTTGCTGAAGAGCTGCAAGGTTCTTCATCACCACATTTTTTCATCTCATTTTGTCCAAATTGATTTTCTATTATTTTCTCCATATTTTCTTCTTTGCTGGTATCCAAACAATATAGTAACTAACATGTAATTGAATTACATCCAGATTGTGAACTGTTACATTTTTTAACCCCACTTGAATTTTTCACGCTGGGAGAGTTCTAATTAGCACACTTTTCAGACTACAGCCACCTTGGAGTCCTTCATTTTAAAGATTCATTAACTGTTCTCCAGGACTTTTGTTTAACAATTGATCTGAATTTCAGTTATTTTGTAAACTGCTTAGTTATAAAATACTACAATAAAAGCTGACATGAGTTGATAAGCATTAATAATTAGTTTCATGACTTTGTCCATGATTTTGTCTCCATCACTGACAGGAAGGAAAGCTCCTGTTTTTTATTATTTTCTAAAATAATTTATTAACTGCTTTAGACTGGATATAAAGGGTTGGAAGGAAAAATGCAAAGATATGCAGTTGAGGGGTATAGAGCAAGTCTGTGAAAGTCATGACACTAAATTCAGTACATCAGTCAAAATGGGTGAGACTACTGTCAGCCAAATATCAGACACAAAACAGTTGTTATATGTGGGGGCAAGCCCACACAATACCCACAGAGGGGCTGTGTCACTTGTGCTTCATATGTACTATAGCTCTCTCAGAGGTCCACAAATGAGCTTGGGCAAAAGTACTCGCATCTTATCATTTTAATATATGATCCTTGGAGAATTGTAGAATGCCTGCGTCCAGAAGTCAATGGATTTTGGTTAGATACGTACAGGTTATGCTGTTGTGTAGATATGTCAAGATTACACTACAGTAAGCTTTCAGCAGGTTAGCAGAAGGATCAAAATGACTGATAAGAGAACAACAAGTATTGCATGTTACAGGGTCCCTGTATGTCTAAGGCTCCACAGGTCAATAAATTAGTTTTAGAGGTGATTCTTTTCCTCAGTGGCTACCAGTCTACAGAGCAGAATGCTAGCATTACATAACACATTCTTAATAAGTCAGCCACTGACCAGATTATGGGTGGTCCTAAATGTATATCATTACAGTAATCCAATACTAAAATCATAAATGATTAAACCAAGAATACTAGCTTTTTTATTTTTAATTTGTTAACCAGGTGAGTGGCCTGGCCTCACAGACCTTTTTCAGTTACAACTTGAGCCACAAGGCAATTGCAAACAATGCATAAATGGACTGAAAATATTTGCATAGATTTTGAACCAAGACACATGGAGTTCTTAAACAAAGATACGAAACAAACAAAGCTCAAATACAAAACTTTTCTGAGACACGAGTGTGAGATATATAGCTGCCTGACAAGTAAATGGCTAAAGAACAGTGGAAATATTTGGATAAACTGCAGATATGTATACCAGTGAGCAATAAATGGATGATGGTGGATTTTATTTTAAGTTTATTTCAACAAAGAGTTGAAATTAATAGATGAAGATAGCACATGGCTAGTCACTGTCATTTAAACAATTACATTTGGATTGCTTGTGGAGGTGAGATTTTTGCAGCTTGTGAAAATGAGGCAGATTATCAGTCCTTTTGACATTCTTGGACAATACATACAAAGGACAAGACTCAGTACCTGAGATGAGTATCAGACCACAGTCTGGACCAATATCATTTATTACCTTTGAATTAAGTATTGCAGATTAACTGAGTATTGAAGAACATTGAAACTGTGACATGACCTAATTGATATATAGTTACAAAATGGCCACAACCTCTTATTACAATCTTTATCACTTCTACATTCAAATGCAAACTTTTTTTTATTTATGGAATTGTGGACATCAGAAAGCACTAACTATAAACACTTCAACTCCTGCTAACTGTTCAGCTACAACGGATGGCACACGGGCACTACTTCTGTATGTTTAAGTGCAAAATATGTCTGCAGCTGCTGGACAGTGTCTGCAAAGAGAAGGAAGCACAGACTGTACTGTGTTTAACACCTTATAACAGCAGTGTATCTGCACAACAAATAATGCATAGGTAATGACATGCACAGAATACAAAGACATGGTAGCCCAGGAGAAAGTCTTATAAGCTGTCACTTCTGCCAGTGCAGGATTATCTACCATTTATCCCAGATTCATTAGGCAAGCGGTCAAGACAAATGCTTGGGTCATTACTTCATTTATGTTAAGGGTGGACAAAGAAGAGACCTTAAGACACATGGAACAACTGTGTTATCTAATCATTAGTAGTTTAGTCTGGCCAGTTACAGGACAGGTTTAAGGATGGAAGCTACTAAATTGTCTTTGTTGTGCAGTCTTGGGTTCAGTACCATTTTAAGTCGTATCTGTGAACCAGTGACTTTAGCCAAAATAACCCTCTAATAAAAGTCACCAATTATCTTATTACTTTGACTCTAATGACATGCCAACTGGAAAGCAGCACAGTTAAAACAGCCACAGAAAATCAGATCACATCTCCTCTCTCAAACTACATGCCATGAAGGGAAAAATGCAAAAGCTGAAGCTACTTGAAAGTTAGAATACCAAGAATTGGCAATAAAAATTACACATGATTTTATTTTAGGGGAAAAGGGGGGGGGTAATAAATATCCCTCGTACTCTCTCTCTCTGTTATCCCTCCCTCCCTCTCTCAGTTATTGGCCAAAATCAAGTTACTATTGTTTTTAAATGAAGACTGGCCATTCTTGCTTTAAATAAAGAAACAATGTTAAAGACATCAGCCATCACCTTCAGTAGTTAAAATATGTATAATGCTGTACAGAATGTGTAAGAGAAAAGAAAATATTGTGAAAAAAATCACTGAGAACACTCCTAGCTAAAATGTGCTGCTTTAACCAAGACTGTCTTATAATGTCTCTTAGTTGGGTGTGGACTAGAACTATGGAATGCTGATAGAAAATGGATGTCAGGGAACTGTGTGTTTATGTAGTTTTAATTTGCTACCTGTTTAGCCCTGCCCCATCCACCTAACAGCAGTTACAAACTACTCAAGCATCAGCAAAGAGTAATTATGCAACCAAAATTCCTTGTAACACAAGTAAGCATGTAGGATTCATCCAGTGAATCAAATGACATTCTTGTAAATACACCTCCACAGATGACTGAAAAAGGGGGGAACCACCCAGCTCAGACCATTAGCTTTCTCAGTCTCTCGATAACTGTGGAAACATGACAATAGAAATAAACAGTAAAAAAGACAGGAAATCGTCTCTAAAAAATTCTGTTATTCTCCTGAGGAATTCCAGACACCCTAAATCATGAAAAAAAAATGCAGCAATGTACTACAAGTTGATCACCTTAATATTTTACCTTTTTTTTTTGCTTAAAGAATTCTGCAATGTTTTGTAATTCCTTCACTACCAAGATAACTCAGACTGTGATCTCATGTGTATTTTGAACAGGGGTTGCCCTGCATATTATGTGGTCTGAAGTACTTAGTCACATAACTATTGATAAGTGGGGGTAGGAAGAGTCAGAATTTGTTCTATTACAAAAATGTTAATTGATTGCACTGCTATTAGTAACAGAAATTATTAAAATGAGAAGCACTGAGTTCATCCAAAATGGACAAATTGTTTCCAGAAAAGTTATTTCTCCTCTTGACCAGTGTTGTATGGTAGTAATCCTGCTGCCTTTTATGCAGTGCCATCATCAGCATTTCCCAGAATCATTTGCAGGTGACATCAGATCATGGATGCCACAGTGGCAAACTCAGACCTGCTACATGTATTCAAAATAAAATCATTTAGGCAAATATTTTCCTCAGAGGAAGGGGTGGCATAGCATTCAGAGTCAAGCTATTTAGTTTCATTCTTTAACAAAATTCTTTCTCAGTATTCTTGTCAACATCTAAACATTAAAATCTAGTGGTGTTTTTTAAAAGTCATAGAGGGCACAAACAAGGAGCACCTTCTTATTTATTTATTTTTTTGAGTAGAGAGAATTTAGATACTAGATCCCATATTGTTAGTGATAACGAATCTTTGCATAGCCTTATTTCAGTTACTTAATAAGGTATATATTCTTGAAAGGGTCTATCTTTTTGAGGAAAATCAGAAGTTAGTCAGTAAATCCAACAGGAGCAAGGCAAAATCTGAAATGGAAAATCATAAAGCTTTACCTCTTACCTAATCATAGCAGTTGAGAGAGATGTTTCTCAGAGCTACATCTATGTGCTGAGAACTTTAATCAATAAATAATCCATGACAGGTATACGGCTCAAGGCAGGATTTACTCACAACGAGACTAGCAGTGACTGACCTCTCAAACTAGAAGAGAGTGAACCTCACCATAAATCATATCCACTCTGCTACGGATCACTGTTGTTGTGCAGTTGTTGAGATTATTACTACTACTATACTACTATTACTACTATTAATATAAGTGGAAGAATGTTATCATTTATTGTAGATAGGTAATGAACTTTCTAAACTGGGATGAGGAGGGAATATTAAACTTAATTTCCCATCAAACTGTTCAGGGACCATTTTGTTTCTTAATTTCCCTAATTTGTAACAATATTGCATAATTTGAAATAATCAATTAGTAATTCATGTAATAATGCAGGTGACTGCAGTATGATTCCAGGATTATTTATTTATGCTACAAATTCAGTATCTATTACTTAGAGCCTCTGCTTAAGGGGTAGGTTTTTAGCTCATCACTGAGAAGCTTCTATTTCAGCTATATTATCCCAGTTTGTTTCTTTATGAAAAATAAGCCCTTTCTCCCTCAAATGATAAAAGGTAAATCTGCACAATACTCAAACTTTAAAGTCCTTGTATCAGATATCATGTCATTCAAAAGAAGAGTGTGTCGTATCACAGCCTTCCTTGTATATATTTTCACCCATTTTTGCTATTTTTCGACCTATGTACAGAAAGTAATTGTAGCAAATCTATAGGAAGTAAACTTTTTCTGGAAAAAATGCATATTGATAAAACAGTTTGCACCCATTTTATACATCATAATTCTGATTTAATGCCTGAAACAATGAAAAGGCTGTACAGGTTAAACCTTTAATAGTTGGTGTAGATAACAACAGCATGCTATTACACCTAGAGAGGAAGCATATCGGATCTACAAAATGAATTAATTGAAACCAAATATTCTTAATGGTCATCCTGAAATAACGATTGGCATGATTAATGGATGCTGTAATTCACAGTTTCTTATTACTCACGGAAAAGCAGTAACTAACAGTGGTCCTTAGTAAATTCTATGCACTGGTAAATGGATTACTAATTGATTACTGACAGACAATTATTGAATTAATTTAAAAAGTTAACAGAACAAAAGGTTTTACATCACTGTGCATTTCAAGAGCTGTAAGAAGCATGCAGCTCTAATGTCTGACATTACTGACTGACTATAATCTTCATTGATTTATCAGAAATTCAAAGGGTTTATGACAGGCAGGGCAAATTATGAGGTAAAATTAGTGATGGTTGAGTGGTATGGCTTTTGCTAAGGTATATCTGTGGTGTAGGTAGGCAAAAATAAAGTATCTTGTTTGAGTCTGTTTGTGGAATGCACTTTTTGTTTTGAAAATGATTAGTTTGGAGGTACCTACCTACCAGTGTGCTTGGAGAATGTAAAGGCATATCAGTATGTGCCACTTGTGCAGCATAAGTTGTGATTGGAAAAGGGCTGGTGTGCCAGTATACTTACCCAGTTACCAAACTAAATAAAATAAAATAAAACGTGACATTCTAGTGTTTCAGAAAATATAGATCCCTATTCTGTAAGCCATTGGAACATAAAAGGCAGTAAATACAACAGTAACAACAGATTCTATTATGTCATACAGAGGGCATTATTACCTTGTTAGAGTAAAGTGTAACAACTTTTAAGCTAAAAATAAGAGCAGCTTGGGGAGAAATGCTTAGAAATTATTTCCTAAAAAAAACGACAATAGGATACTGTCAGGCATACATTTATTGCCTAAGAGACCTACTGAATGCGTACTTCTCCTTATAGAAATGTTGCAGGTTCCAGAAAACCACAAATTTTACGAGGAACAGACGGAAATGTCATAATATGAGGCACGGTAACCCAAATATTTTTGCAGTCGCAATTTTTTTTTTTTTTTTTTTTTTTGCTGGACCACTTATTACCAGGTGCCATCTACCTGTGCACCTTTTGAACTCCGAAAATCTGCGTTTAATTAAACGTTGCGTTTGGGCCGCAGTAAGTAAACGCAAGGTGCACGCCCAAAACGAGCAATGTATAATGCATTGAGGAAAGGTTGCGAGTATCTTACCACCTACTCCCACCATCGCCCCAGTAAAGCTAGGAGTGGTAGGAGAGGGTGCACTTCTGCCGACTGTTTCCATTCTGTCAACAGTGAAAAACAGCATGCAGCCTGCAAGAGGTAACAACTAATTGTAAAAAAATATTACCCCCAGCCACATAACAGTTTTGTCATATTTGCTGCTTTAGAATGCATATGGAAAAACCACAAATGACACCGTTTACTAACGTGACAAGAACGGTCCAGAATTATATTAATATTTATAATGGAATTGCAATGCTCCTTGTACATGAAGGCCAAGACTAGTAATAAACAGAAAATCTTAGCCATCCAAAAATCAGTCCCCTAAGCAAGAACAGACTGCTTTGTCAAGGCGTATAGTTTCGAAAGACCTCTCCGAATGAGACATACACAGACATAGTGCTGTCTGGGAGAATATTGCTCCAAATTCAACCTTATGAGGAAAGAAATGTCAAGCAGGTGTCCGATATTTGGGGATGTCCCAAAACCAGTTGCTCCTGAAAAAATCAAGTTGCATAACCCAGAACACGAAAGGTCGCCTGCTGCCACCTCCCATCTTTGCAGGCGTCTTGTCTCTTTTCCTCATCTTTTGTTCCATCCCCAAGCAGTCCCTGTAGATGGATCAGCTCTGAAGGGGTTAAAGAACTCGGGCGCGTGTTTGTGTGTTTCATGTGTGCAGTCGGGTGCTGCTGCTGCAGGGGCAGGCATTTCTCTTATAATAATCTGCTAGCAAAAGCATTTTCCTGGACACGGGCGACTGGTTTACATATTTACTTTCAACTGCAGGTTTTTCCCCGTATACTGATTTAAGAATTCACCTTTGCATCGAGTTGCAACTGCGTCTTGCAGAATTTGCTGTTTTTCCCATCGTCTGTCTACCAAAAAGCTTCTTCCGGGTCAGGAATAAAGAAAAGCGAGCTATAATCAGACAGCATTAGCAGGTCTGCAGCATGGGGGTGTACACTGAAGGAGCACCGTGAAAAGCAAAAACAAATGTCGAGAGGACGATCCGAATGACTGCATCGGACATATCTGTTGGATACAGTAACATCTGGACAGAAACGGGGAAAAGCATGGAACCAGACATAACAGTATAAAAGCTACAGCAATGGAACAGAAGGCTGGGCTTCAGCAGGGGCTGGTAGCGACCTCAGCTTCCCGATCCAGAGATGGCAGCTCATTCAGGGGCATGGGCAGCCCCTCCGCCGTTGGCGGGGGCAGGAGAGACCCCGGCTTGCCCCCTAGTGGAGGGGCAGAAGTGCTCATCAGGGATGCTCAAGGCTATCATCACCACCATCCTCATCCTGCATCTACTGAACCAGACGAGTTGATCCACCGAGCCCTTGAGTTCAAGAGTCAGGGAGCCCAGTGCTACAAGGACAAGAAGTTCCGAGAGGCCATTGGCAAGTACCACCGAGCACTGCTGGAGCTGAAGGGTCTACCGGGGTACGGGGAACACGATTCTGGTGCAGCCACTTCATCCTCTTTGTCTGCAAAAGTTAAAATGACCCAAGAACAGGAGAAGGTGGTGGAAAATGTGGAGATCGAATGTTATAATGGTCTGACAGGTAAGGTTTTGTGAGTGTGACTGTTTCTTCGTTTGACTGTGGCAATGCTGGGGTATTATTGCTGATCTATATTTTTACAACACTACTGACAATCTCTTCCTTGTGTTTACTTTTGTCAATGTTACAATCTATACTACTTAGTTTTAATTAACATCTAATGTTAAATTTTAGTAAATCTGAAAATAAATTCTGAACTCTCTGGTTACTGAAACTTCAGTCCAATGGTTAGTGTGGTTTGAAGACATTCCTAACATTTGGGGAGATTGTCTTGCATTTTGTATTGTACTAGGATCACTGCAAAGCATTTGTGAATAATTGCTGGAAGGACACACAACCATGTTACATGACTGAGTGAGGAAAGCCAGGAACTGGCATGTCTTCTCTTGCTTTCCCCAGATGGCATCCGTGTTATTAATAGCTGCACAGACTGAATTTTCCATAAAGGATGCAGATTAGGGTCTGCGTAGTAGCTTGTTATTATACTGTCCTGTGCTTTATAGAGGTGAAGGATTGTTCCTTAAACTAGACTAGTGGACGCTTTTAGTTTAATCATTAGCTGGGTTGTCAGATTCCATAGTATTAGCAGAGTTTTGTAACCTTGGTTAAGAGGTTTTACACAACATGCATCACGAGCACCTGCACCAGGGAATAAAGAACATCGCCCAGTGCAGACTTGTTGACAAGCGAAACCCTTGCTAGCTTGCAGAGGATAACAAGCTTGAGAAGTTGGGAGGAGACAATTCTGTCTCACTAGTAGCTTATGTTACAGGCAGCATCTTGCATGCTGAACATTTCATCTCCTAAAGGTAGGACAGACCCTATCAAAACTGCAAAGCGTCCTGCAAAATGTGGGACATATTATTTTTTTAACTCTTGAGCCCTATAGTTTTAATCTTGGAACAGTTTTAGAATGTTTTTGAAGGCAGATAGTTGTTTTTCACAATGTTTGCATTTGTGTGGCTGTAGGTTTCACTGCATGAGGTTGGGATGCTTGAATTCAAAGGCTGTCAGTCCTGGCTGTAGACCATCTTTCTGTGTGGAACTAGTGTGCACAAAGTAAAATAGGGACATTTTACAATGTGGAACACTGGGAAAACAGTAACCCACAACTGGATCACTTCACCTAAATAATGTGCTGGGTGCTGCCTTTCATTAAGACAGTGTTGCAGAATTGATTTACTGACTTAATGTTTTAAGTTTTATATGTTGATATATTGGCTGCACGGAAGGAAACATTTCATAGTTTTACATGTTACCTGGTATGATAAAAGTAGAAAGAACACTTTTTGTTTTTGCTGTAGTCATTTGTATTTGTTGAAGAGAACAGTCCCACAGCCCCTAACAGGAATTTGTCTTTCTTTTTCGTAGTGTTAATGGTAGTAATGAAATTGAATAAACAGAAAATAAGTTACTGTATCCCTCCCCCAAACAGTAAGAGTTATGTACTTTTTTGTACTGGTGTTTGAATTAAAATTCTTAAATTAGCAACTCTATAACAGTTCTAGAAGCTTAACCTTAAATCTGATACTTCGTCAAACAATGCACCTTGCCTGTATACTGTACTTATCATTTCTAACAATGTTTATGACTTCCCCTAGTAAATCCATCAGAACACATGTTTTCATTTGATTTTTATTTAAATGTACATTTGTCTCTATACAGTGCTCTGGATGTCAGAAATAAACTTAGCTGCTGGCCTCCCAGGAGCCAACACTGCAGAGCAATCACTTTGCTGGGTTGGCTTTCCCTTGCTGACAGTCACCCTCTCTCTCTCTCTCTCTCTGTCTCTCGCTTTCTCTCTTTCTCTCAGCTATCACCCAAGTTCCTCCTCAGTGGGCATGCTCTGTACACTATGGACTGGCTGTCCTCCTCAATGGGCATGCTCTGTACACTATGGACTGGCTTACTGATGTCTGCTTGATGTAGTCTTGAGCTGTTCTGCCATCATAGACTGAATAACTGAAGCCTTGCCATAAAGATTTTGCTTCACTCTACGGCCTTATCAGCAGTATTATTTGTTTGGTTAAATGTGTCCAAGTTGCGGAGTAATGTAAGTTTTAATTGTATGCCTCCATAGTACTGTCCCTGATTCCTGTTCAGAATCATGATGATAGTAACCCCAAACCACAGGTGATCAAACAAATTTGGCTTAAAAGTGAACACTGCACAAACTTAACTGTATTAGCAGAAAGACTGCATTTTTGCAGGAGCAATCCCCATGTGCACCCCTTCATACTGTCTAATCCTAGTTCTCATACCTTTGTGAGAAGTCTTTCATTTCTTGTGTGACCTTGAAGTTGTGTTGTGCATTTTGACTTTATACAGATTCCATACATTTTCATCAATTGTCTGTGGTGTGGCTAATCATTGTTAAGATTCTAAATGTGATCCCAGTACACTACTACACATGATTTATTTTGGAGGTGGAGCCTGGTTCCACTGCTGATCTCTGGGCACTCATCTCATCCCCCTATATTTCTTTGTTTTTTTTCATTAGGAAAAGAAAGGTATTTGGAACTGTCACACTATGCATGGATCTGAATATTTTTCTTTAGTTACACTGTGCATAGTACAAGACTTATGTTCCATACATTGAGCACCCTGCATTGTAATGTCGCACAAAGCCTAGACTCAAGCTGCATCATCCATGAGCTACCCCTTCACACCATCCACTGTGGCTGAAACCAACGTTATGCATTCAAGGGATGAGATGTCTTGTGGCCCTTTGCCCCTTCCCCAACTAGCTGCCTGATTTGTAGATGACTAGTTGCATGTTTGAGCTGTGTCACAGGTAGAGCAACCCCCTTCTGTTGCATCAAGCTGGCAAGCATAAACTCGGTATTCTCCTACCTTTACTTCCCTCTACCTTCCAACTTTCTTTCTCTGTTTTCCACCTGCCAAGTCATTGCCTTAAGCTCCTCACTCCTGCACTTCAGTTTTCATCTTCTTACTTTCCCATCCCATTTTTAAGCAAGCCACCTATTTAGTTTGTTCTTATAGTTACTCTGTGCAATGCTGCATATAACTCTTATGTAATCTGGAAGCTTATTCCAGTCTGATGTCCTTCTCTTCTTTTCCAGAGGACCTTTTTCTGGATATCAATATACACTCACCAAATACAGGACTACCAGACTTCTGCGATGGTTGGGAGTTGCATTTTTTATTTGAATTTTAGCCATTTCACCCATATTAGTGTAACGGCAGAGATGGTGATATTATGTAAGGGGATTATGAGGGCAAAGACCCCCACACACATACTGAAGGTTCAGGAGCACAGCTTTCCATTACACTAAAAGAAATGATTTTAATTTTCAGTAAAGCTCCATACACTCACATGCATCTGTAAGTGTACATGCTTGCACATAGCCACACCAACGCATATGTGCGCACATGCAAGTATATGGTACTTTGTCAAAAAACAAAAAAAGTCTATTACATATATTTATATTAACAGAATGAATATAAAACTGCATTTTCTTTAAATTTCCATCTGCAGTACTCACTGTAGTTTAATTTTTTTTTTTTTTTTTGCATTTTACTGCTCTCTTATGCCAACTGTTCTTTCATATGGATTATTGATGAACATCTGCTAGGGGCTTGCTAGAGTGTACAAACACTATATAAACATGATTGTCTGTATCTGTTGGCATAATTAATTTTTTAAACACAGGAAGCTCACGTAGTGTGGTGGGAGACAATAAAAATAAACAATTTTAAATACAAATAAATAATAAAAATAATTTCTTTCAAATTTTAATAAAACCAAAGTTAAGTGCGATATTTATAGCTTCATTTTTTTTTCTTTCTTTCTTTTTTTTTTTTTTTGGGGGGGATTTCTTGTGATATGCATGGCTGTTTTTCTTATTGAGAAACTGTTCTGAAGACATTACCTGGCTGTTTGAAAGAAGCAGTAGTCAAAAGAAACAGAGATTTGAAAGAAATTATTTTTATTGTCTCCCACCACAATACATGAGCTCCCTGTGTTTGTTGAGTTTTCTTCTGAGCTACATGGACACATGCCCGGCCTTGGTATCTGTAATTATTTTTTTATTGACTGGGTTATCCATCTGCGATGAGGTAAGAACCCAAGGAAGAAAGCTCCTTTACTTTACTTTACTTTAAAGGTACAACTTAAACTAATATCTGTAATATATTATAGAATATTAAACATAACAGAGCAACATCACTGTTCAGTAGGTAAGTGATGTTTGGTCAGAACATATACTCTATGCAGAAAATATAAAGGTGATGCAAAGATGTGTGAATGAATCAAAAATAACACAACATTCATAATTATATGCCTGCCTCTCAAATACCAGTTTTTGGTTGTATATTAGAGCAGCTGGTTCGTATATAGTAATTTTTCTCTTATTACTGAATCTGTCACCTAACAACTATCATTCAATATGTACAACATTGTATAAGAAACATTATCTCTTTTGTGATATATTAGGAATATTAATTATGTGTTACATTCTTTAAGTCTTAAATGCTTTCACTTTATTTGCGGTTTGTTAGCTGGATTTGACCTTCTTGGCAAAGGCCAGAAAAGTTCCAGAAAGTTTAGACATTTAATCACATACATCAGCTATATTTGAAATGAATAACAGCAGTTTTCCATGCAGTGAACAATCTGGAGTTTTGATATATTTGACTACAGTCATATTAGATACACAAAAGAAAACATTAGCCCAAAGATCAGCTGTAGATGTAGCAGACATATAAAACACTATGGCAGTGTTATCTTTTTGGGATAGGCACTTTTGAAGAAACATGTACCGAATGAAGTGAATATGTGAGAGACCGTGGCTGCAGATTGCTAAGACCTTACGTTCTCAAAGTACTTGTTGAAGTTTATAGATCATTAAAAGCTTTTGCTGACCTAAGAGGCAACTGTGGTAAGGTGAAAACCTGAACTGGGTGCTGTCAATATAGCTGTACATTGAAAAAAAAACCATGAAAAACAAGAATGTTTAAAAATGATAAAGTGAAACCACAGACCAGTGAAGAGACAGAACACTACTCAGTACTAAAAGTGACATATACCAGTAGATCACAATAAACTTTGTCTATCATTATAAATGTAATTACATTCCTAAGCAGTCCAAACCTGCTACTACTTAGAAAAATACATCAGTCAAAGTTAAACACCTGCTGAATCCTAGTAAAACTAAACCTATACATTGTATCCATTACCTCACTAACAATAAAACATGCAGACAGGATTGCATGCAACTTTGGTGCAAGATTCTGAATTTAAACAGTGCCATATAAAATTAAAATGTACTTTAAAATAATCAACCCAGCATTACCGACACATTTGCACTAAGAATTCATTTTAAAGTAATGCAAACAAGCACAAATACTTCAAAAATATTAAACAAAAAAGTCAACATGGGGGCTTTCCACGACACCTCCTTGCTTGTATAAGCTAACTCCACAGTTGCACAGTGACATCTTGTCAAAACAGTGAGCCCAATTTCAAAAGACCTGCTATCAGTGTAAGTGAAGACTTGTTACCAACTCTAATGGGTGATTATCACCAACATCTGTTGCTTTAACTGCAGTAACCATGCTTGGAATTCAACATTTTTATTGCAGGCACTACATTATTAAGATGAAGCAAGTTTTACTACTTTAGTATGCTATGCAGGCTGTTCATGTACAAGATTTTATGTTTTCAGCAGCATTCTTCTGCCCAGATGATGAGGTTTGCTACCCACTATAGGTCCCTGAGTTAATTTCTATAAGCAGTATATAGGTGTGCATGTGTAATATCTTTCATAATGAAATTTGCACTTATAGCTCAGTTTCAATAAGAGGGAACTAGTTTTATTCCAGTTTGTCTCCATTTTAAGAGCAAGCAGACCCCAGCATGGAGGTTGACCATGGGAGACGTGACCATATTCACCCTCTTGGGCAGGTATCCCTAATTTGTTCTCCCCTAAGATAAGGTGGGCTAAGAGTAGTGCAACAGGTGCTAGCATTTCAAAAGCCATTTGGTCAATTTGGACATCCAGGCATGATGGACAACATTATGTAAAAAGTGGGAATTTTCAGGGAAGAGTTAGTATTAAAAGGTATGGAGTTCAGCTTGACCATGGCAGGTGAAAATGCCAGCTTAGTCCTCAGGTAGGCAGAATCAGCCTGGTGTTTGCTTTAATAGTCCGATAAAGAACACTCATTAACTGGCAGCATTATTTATTAGGGAGCTCTTAGCAGCAGGATAGGAGATGGGGGTGGTTACCACAATGTAGCATGTAGTCACAGACTAGCAATGTTGCAGTAGAGGCCACCTCAAACTTCATGGTTCAGATGTTACAGACAGTAGTGATTAACGTGTGCCATAAAATTAGAAAATGGTCTTACACTGCATGGTTCAAATGTATAACGCAAACTTCAAACTGTAAAACTGGCAGTTTGCAAGAAGCAGATAAACAACAACAGTTAACACTGATTAGAAAACCTTGTCCAAAACTGGGCTGCTTGGCTTTTGTGTGGATGATTTTCTGTCAATTCTTTCCCATTAAATCAAAGCATTTTTTTAAATGAGTCTCTACATTTTATCTTTATCCACTTTTAAGTGTGATGTTTCTCACTACATTATGAAAAAAGTAAAATATACAATGTACATTTTAAATCTGATTGAATTTTATATTATAGTAATGATGTAGAGGCACTAATGATTTGTGCCTTTGAGACAGTTTTTCCCAGGGACAGGGGAGTCAGAGTGCACTACAGAGTATCTCATATATTCGTATTTCTTTATAACTCCAATTTTTTGCTTGAACCAGCTCCTGAGCTCAGAAGACTGTTCCATTTATTTTATCTTGAGACAGAGTAGATGCATGGCGTTGATTGGTGTGAGTGGCACAATTCCCTCCCTTCAAACAACATTTTTGGATGATTTTTTTTCTAGTAATATTTTTATCATCTTCACATTATAAACCGCATCTTGGTACCAACACTCTGTATCTGTAGTCTCCCCTTCACTGACTTGCCAAATGTTCTGTCTTGTACCTGGATCAAATTGCTGACAGCTTATCTGTTGCCCAACAGGATTCAATAATACAGAGAGAATAGGAAGACAGGAGATAAAGTGCAGGGATGCGACAATATACCAACTGCTGGAGGACATTCCTTCTTCCCTTAAAAACTGACTCATGTAGTAATGTGACCATCAGGCCTATATCCAATGCAACAAACCAAACAGTTATTCATAATGCACTATGAGATACCGTCTCCATAGATCCTGTATGCAGAGGTGTGAACCAAAGCCTCCCCTCCCAAAGAAGAGTAGGGATGGATACATTCAGATGTTCTTAACTTGGTCAGTCCTTCAATGACTTAAGCATGTCTCAGGACTTGACTGATCACTGTCACAAGCAAATGTCATCTAAGCATGACACCAGCAGGCATATTAAAGTCAAAAGATTTTATCAAATGCATTATAAATGTTTGGTTTGATGCTTAAGTATTGTAGGTATGTCACAGGTCTCTAGAAATTCAACATTTTGGCACTTTCTATGTACTGTCCATGAACAAGTTTTTATTTATCAATGACAGCAGACAAAATTGTTTGGACTGGGTATTTCAGAAAGGTTGGACTGAATATCGTACCGCTCAACTTGCAGACATTGAGCACAGGAGCAAAAGCCCTTGAAAACTAGGAACATGCAAGCTAAAAATCTGGACATCTAATTAGCATAAAACATGAATACCAAAAACATAGAGTGATAAAAAGGATAGAAAAATGTAAGCACAGTATTAAAAAGAGACTGCTAAACCTGTAGACTTTAGTGAACTGTTTTGCAAAATTCTGCCACACAAGGTCATATTTTGCTTCAGAAAAAGGGAAATGTAAGATGTGTGTCCTCTTTCTTTATATTATTGGTGACACTAGTATATTGGTCATGTAGTGTGGTTTTCTGTCTACTAGACATACCTCTCAACTGCCCAGATTTTCACAGAATGTGCAGATTTTTTGCCTCATACTTTTGGTTTGTTGCTCATAAAATAAGTAATTTTTTTCAAATTTTTGTGGCAAATCAGTGAGGATTGAATTCACTAAATAACAAGCATTTGAGTTTCAGGCTTCATATCTGTCAGAAAATGGATTGAAACACATATCCTTTTATTCTAGCAACTTTCTAAGTTTATAAGAGAAATATTTAAAATGTGCCTGTATATTTTTGGGGCTTTGTCTCCCCATTTTTTGGCTTTATTTAGATTTTTTTGTTCTAAGAGGTTGAGAGCTATGGTTACACAGCTTCAAAAAACATGTGATGAGGTTAATTAAAACAGTTGTCTGAATGGGTAAATCAAGACTGAAAATAGGGACATATCTCTAAAAACAGGGATATGCTGTGCAGGGATATGTCAATCTTCCAACATAGGGACAGTTGAGAGGTCTGCTGAGAGTTTGCACGTACTATATCAAGGTTCATTGTATGACATGTGATGAGAAAGCTACAATACAGAGAGATGTAGAGGCTGTGGTTAACAAGAAACTGTCTGTCACCAAAGTAGCTCCTCCCACCCAGTCACTTGAGTAGGGAGCATGCCTTATTACTGGAATGCCTTTTGCTGTGCTTCAGAGGCCTACATTTAATATTTATTCAGCACCAGTTTGAGAAGAAGGTATTTAGGTGTAAGAGTAGAAAGAGCATACTGAATATTCCTCTGCTTCTCGGTCATGCTGTCCTTAGCTGCTGAGATACTTTGAGCTAAATGATGTATAAATCCTTAACATTTCAGTGCTCAGAGACACCTGGTAGTCTGAGCAGTGACACTTCCAGTGTGCCTAGGGTTGCCACCTTTTCAAATGCCCAAAGTGGGACATTTTCTGTAGAAATGTCAGATTTTGCAGGACAAAACATACCCACAGCCAGGGCAAAGTGCAGAACTTTACTTTTTGTACAAATAAAAGCTTATTCTTGTAGCATTTGAGTTGCTTATTCTATTTCATATAACATATAGGTGTTTCATATACAAAATAATTGCTTTATGCAACTATCAAAGAAAACGTAGGAAATATTTTCGTCCGGAAATCTCAGGACATTTACTATTTTTCCGATTTTTTTCGCAGTATACAACTGCCCAAAGAAGGACTGTCCCTCGCAAAGTGGGACAGGTGGTAACCCTGAGTGTGCCTGGTGATGGTGGCAGCTGTAGAAAGGAAAGCTGAACATTGCAAACAGCCACAGCATACAATTATCTTGTGCTCAGATGAATTAGAACTAGGAAAGTTGAAGCACAGCAAGTCAGCCATATTAATATCATCAGGAAATGAGGGTCACAGCCCTAGTGAAAACAGTTAAAACCTGCATCAAATTGCTCTTAAGTACTGATATTTCTTAAAGTGTATTCAGAAGCTTATTCATTTGAGTAAAATGAGCAGGAGTACTGCTTTATTTCTCTTGCTAAGAAAACATTTCTGCGCCCAGGTCCCAATGCTAATACATGACAATCTGTAATACTTTTTTGGAAAGCCTAACAGTGGTGTACAGCTTCTTGTACATAACACACTTCTGCTTTTGCTGTCATTGAATGTCTGTGATCTATATACCACACCTTTGTAACTTCCTTTGCAGCAGAGTTTTTTTTTCTTTGTAGTTAACTCCTGTTTCCTTTTAGTTAGTCCCTCTGATTTATGGCCCTGGCTAGGTTTTCAGATCCTCGTACATTTTGAAGTAAATCAGCCAAAATAGGGAAGTTGTAAATTTTCAATCTTGCAGTATTACCTGCTTGGAGGGAACAAAAGTGTTTAATTCCAGGAAGCGTTTCGGAAATGCTGCACTGGAGCTACTAAAGATGCTGTCTACATTTCTGCAGACTTGGTTGCCTTCTTGAATTTGCCGATTCTTGATCTGCGCTGAGGATACACACTTGAATTCTGTCATCTGTTGAGCAGTGATGTCTATTTTCAGCATTCATTCCTTTAAGGCAGTACCTATTTGTGGCTTTGTATACATATATATATATTTTTTAATTTCTGCAAATCTTTTAGGTTTGTAATGCTCTGATGAGAATGGACCCCATTCCTGAGTCAGGATATGATTAAAATTTCACGAAATTAGTAATGCTTTAGCCTTTGATGTTTGCCAAGAGTGCTCTTCTCAGAACCTGAACCCTTCTGCAGATCATATGAGGTTACCTGTGTTAGTAACATGTTTAACTACTACTGGAACTGTGTGGGTCTCTCTACTCCACATTGCCCAGTTTCCGATTGCAAATCCTGGTACTTTATAACTTTGTGTCCCTCAGTACATAAGACCCTATAACAACTGTATGTAGTTTTTTTCATAAACGATTAATACCAGTTTTTTTTTTCTTTGAGTACAAAATGTGTGTTTTTTTCTTTGGCATCTGTTTTCTTAGCTGATATTGGGTGATCCTATGTGATATAAACCTGAGTACTGTTTACAATACTTTGTGAGTCATGTTTTCATTGCTTCTAATCTTTTTTTTTTTTTAATTTCTCCAAATCTTTTGGGTTTGTAATACCATGACAGGAATGGACCCCACTCCTAAGTCAAAGTATGATTAAAGCTCATGAAATTAGTATTATTTCAGTCTTTGATGTCAGCTAGAAGTGCTCTTCGCAGCACCCACAATGTACCCAGTAATGACTCCTTCTGCAGTTCGTATGGAGTTACATGTATTGGTAACATATCTAAATACGATTGTAGATTCTTTTTTTTAAGACCCATTGCTCCTACCACTATTGGAACTGTCTAGGTATCTTTCTTCCACATTGCTCTCATTTCTACTTGCAAATCCTCATATTTTATGACTTTGTGTTTCTCTGTACACAGGACACTGTAGTCACTGGGTGTGGTGATTTCAATGAACAATGCTACCTTTGTCTTCTTTTCATGGACCACTATATCCGGTTTTCTAGCATCTATCTTTTGGACTGTAGGTAATGGGTGATCCCATGTGATGTAGACTTCATCATTTTCTAAGATGCTTTGTGGCTCGTGTTTTCTGTGTTTTTCAGCCACTTCAGTACAATAATGTTTGCACAATCCCCAGTGCAACAATCTTGCCACATTATTATACCTTTCAGTAAGCAGTCCTTCTGCCATTAGTATGTCACAACCAGCAATGAGGTGTGCGACTGTTTCCAATTTAATTTTACAAAACCTACATATGTCTGTTTCTCCCACATGTTCAATGGACTTTGTAAACCAATGGGTATGTAGCCCACTGTCTTGTAACACCAATATTAACCTTTCATCTCTTGGTTTGAATTCACCTCTCCTTAACCATTCCTGTGTTCGTTTCTGATCAACATGAGGTTCTTCCAGAAGTTTTCTATACTTACAACTATATTTATGCATTTTCCACATTTCTTGCCTTCTCATCTGGTCCTTAACTTTATATTCTTTATTTTGTTTTTTGACACATTCAGTTGCTGTCTGATTTTTTTCTACTTCTGGTTTGATTTCCATTCCTGCTTGATGCCGATATGCTTCTGCTAGATTAAGCAGAGAAGTCATCTTAGATTTATTCTCCTCATGTTTCAAAACTTTCACTATGTCTGGGTCTTGTGAGGTCAGCAGATATGTGTGGAGTCCCACAATTGCAGATCTATACATGTAATCAATTTCAAGGAGAACCATCCCTCCTTCAGAAAGGAGAATATATAATCTTGGTAAGCAATGATTTTTATAAATCATTTGGTGAGCATGAAGAATCCTTCTTGTTTTCCTGTCTAATCTATACAACACATTTTGGGGCCAGTCAATCACTCAAAAACTGTAAGTTAGGACAGGAAGAGCAAATTGGTTTATAGCTTGGATTTTGTTCCTAGATGTTAATGCTGTTTTTAGAATTAATTTAAGTCTTCTAAAATATTCCTTACTAAGTTTTATTTGCATTTGTTCATGTTTTATTGTTGATCCTTCATCAGTTCCCAAATATTTATACACTCCCTCTTACTCATGTTCTTTTGTATCACATGATTGTCCCGAACTGATGTTTTCCTGGTGCTGCAGTTTTCCTACTTTAAAGGTTGCTTTTGCACATTTATCAAGACCAAGTGACATTTTATATCATCTGAAAAAGTTTTGACAACTTGCAGTTGTGCTTTCAGTTCCTCATCTGATGAGCTATACAGTTTTAAATCATCAACAAAGAGAAGATGAGAAGTCTTTACAGTTTGTTATTTTCTAGGAGTCAAAGTATAACCATGGCCTAAACTGTTAAGTAGACAGCTTAATGAATTAAGGACAAGGCAGATTAGCAGTGGTGACAGAGAGTTACCCTGGAATATCCCCCTTTGAATTTTTATCCCTGGGATAATAATGTGTCCTTTATCATGGCTTAATTGCAAAGTGGTCTGCCACTGTTTCATGGTCACTGTAAAGTAGTCCATCAATGTAGGGTGTATCTTATACTAAGCACTCTTTTATCCATGAGTCTGGGATACTATCAAAAGCTTTTTTATTGTCAATCCATGCCATACTTAGATTCTTCCCCTTTTTACAGTTCTCCACTTTGACTATATTTAACAACAAATGGTCCTTTGTTCCATATGAATTTCTTTTATTGTCCTTTTGTTCTGCTGCCATAATTGAGTTTTCTTCTAAATGACTAAAAACTCTGTCGGCATCAGTTCCCATGTATACTTTATATGTTGTCGGAAGGCAAGTTTTCAGTCTATAATTTTTAGGGCAGCTTGCAGGTTCACTCTTAAGTAGGAGCATTGTCTTTCCTATTGTTAGCCAGGTTGGTGTCTGTTCAGGGTGTGCATACAAATAGTTCTTACTCATGGCTAAATCGTTGTGCAAAGATGTTAATACTTTTCAAAAGTTAGGTACTGCATCTGGGCCTGAGGTTTTCCAGTTAGAGGCTTTTCTTAACTTTGTTTCAATCTCTCTGGCTGTTACTTCATCCCGTTTCATATCCTGTACCTTTAAACATCTTATTTGTTCTTTTACTTCTATCCATTTAGCATCTGTGTTATGTTCCACAGGATCTTTATAGATACTTCTCCAAAATGTATCTATTTTTTTCTTTTTTGGTGGACTTTCAATTCCTTTTACCTTGTTTCCCAGTTCTCTATAAAACTTTTTTGGGTCATCAGTCTTAAACTGTCTTTCGGCTTTTCCCGGTTATGGGTTGCCACAGCGGAACTCCAGTCCGCTAATGATTGGCAGTAGATATTTACGTGCTGTCTTGCTGGACCTAACACACAACCTTCAATGAAGGAATGCCCATTTACGCATGTCGACACACAGAAGACGCTCAAACTGAGAATCGAACATGCAATGTCTAACTGTGAGGTGACAACGCTGTTTATTTTGTACTTTTCTTTATATTTATCTGTGTATCTTCTACGTTTTTCTGCCTGTGCTGAGATTTTTAGTTTATTTGCGATAGTGCATGATAGATCCTGGTCTGTTCTAATACTGTGCATTGCTTTAATCACATCTATCTTTCTTAGTATTTTTGTTGATCTGTTCCCTCTTCTATATTCTTCTAACAGTGATATTTCTTGACTTAATTGCTTTACAGATGTTCATCGTGTTTCACTGTTGCAGTCATCACTGTTGCGGTCATCACTGTAGGGTTCTTCCTGTCGGCAGGCAGCCTTCAGTCGGCCAGAATCCCAAAGTCTGGGTCCAGCGTCGGCTGTGTACTCACCCTCCCTGACATCAGAGCGCCAGGGGTACATAGCTCCCAGCCGACGCCATGTTCTCCAGTCTTTCTTGCCACGCGGTGGAAGCAGTTCGCAAGTGCCGGTCGGCTGACTCTTGTTATTTTTGGTGCTTTATACCGAAGACATTCTTCTTTTCAAAGCTAAGTACCCCGTTGGGGAAACTTTTTTCTTGATCCAGACCGATGTCAGAAAAAGTTAATAATTGTATTTCATGTGGGAAGCAAATACCTCATAAGGATTTTCACTCTTACTGTATTCCATGTCTAGGTCCTGACCACGATGTAGCTAGTTGTCAGTTTTGTGCTAGATTTAATCAACATACTATTAAATGGAGATACGATTTTGCCTTTCATTACTTTGGGAGGCGATTTAATTATAACATGTCGTCGGACATGCTTCCGACTACCGGAGTTCATAAAAGGTGCAAGGATAAGGATAGGCCTCCGAGGTCCAAATCAGATGACAGTTTACAATCAGAGCCAGCTGCTGGTTCGGCCATTGTCAGTGAGGTGCTTTCGCAGCCCCTGTCTTCAGCCATTACAGAACCGCTTGCCGAAACGGACTCCCACGAGGAGCCAACTAGGCCTTTGAATACTCCAGGTGCAGGACCTTCGGATAATGATCCCTCGGATGGGTCCGGAGCCGCTGTGCAGGTACCGGCTTCTGAGGGGGTTTTCAGGCCTACACAGCTTCAGGTAAAGGCAAAGACAAAGGCAAAGGCAAAGACTCCTTCTAAAACAAAGACTCAAGCCCGGGCCTCCTCTGATCCGAGACCTAAATCTCAAAAACAAATGCTTAAAATGGCGGAGGACTTTCTAACTATGATTAGGGGTTCACATCCCCCTCCTGACAAAAGGCCAAGACAAGAATTGGATTATGAATCCTCTGATCAGGCATCTATCTCTTCAGTGTCTTCCTCTGCACAGGATTATACTTTCCCTCCTTATGAGGATTCTGATGCTGAGGAATCCATTCCTTCAGCTTCTCCTTCTGAGGATTATTCTTTTGGGGAAACTTTACATGACATGAGGGAACATTTTCACTGGGAAGGACGGGAGTACTCTGAATCTAAGAGAAGGCTTAGGGATTTCCTCCTTCTTCCCCAACACAGACCCCTGGCTATTCCTCCTATTTTGGATATTGTGGATGATATCTTTTCTGAGTCTAATTTAACTATTGGAACTAGTCTAGACGTTATCTGTATGCATTCTTTTTAAGACCCATTGCTCCTACCACTATTGGAACTGTCTAGGCATCTTTTCTTCCACATTGCTCTCTATTTCTACTTGCAATCCTCATATTTTATGACTTTGTGTTTCTCTGTACACACAGGACACTGTAGTCACTGGGTGTGGTGATTTCAATGAACAATGCTACCTTTGTCTTCTTTTCATGGACCACTATAACTGGGTTTTCTAGCATCTATCTTTTGGACTCATAGGTAATACGTATTTCATGTGAACAGTAGACTTCATCATTTTCTATGATGCTTTGTGGCTCGTGTTTCCTGTGTTTTCAGCCACTTCAGTACAATAATGTTTGCACAATCCCCAGTGCAACAATCTTGCCACATTATTATACCTTTCAGTAAGCAGTCCTTCTGTTATTAGTATGTCACAACCAGCAATATGAGGTGTGCGACTGTTTCCAACTTTAGTTGGTTTACAAAACCTACATATGTCTGTTTCTCCCACATGTTCAATGGACTTTGTAAACCAATGGTGTATGTAGCCCACTGTCTTGTAACACCAATATTAACCTTTCATCTCTTGGTTTGAATTGTTCTCCTTAACCATTCCTGTAAGTTTATTTCTGATCAACATGAGGAGTTCTTCAAGTTTTCTATACTTACAACTATATTTATGCATCTTTCACACATTTCTTGCCTTCTCATCTGGTCCTTCACTTGTATATTCTTTTATTTTGTTTTTGACACATTCCAGTTGCTGTCTGATTTTTTCTTACTTCTGGTTTGATTTCCATTCCTGCTAGATGTCGATATGCTTCTGCTAGATTAAGCAGAGAAGTCATCTTTAGATTTATTCTCCTCCATGTTTCAAAACTTTCACTGTATGTCTGGGTCTTGTGAGGTCAGCAGATATGTGTGGAGTCCCAATGCATTGCAGATCTATACATGTAATCAATTTCAAGGAGAACCATCCCTCCTTCAGAAAGGAGAATATATAATCTTGGTAAGCAATGATTTTTATAAATCATTTGGTGAGCATGAAGAATCCTTCTTGTTTTCCTGTCTAATCTATACAACACATTTTGGGGCCAGTCAATCCAACAAAACTGTAAGTTAGGACAGGAAGAGCAAATTGGTTTATAGCTTGGATTTTGTTCCTAGATGTTAATGCTGTTTTTAGAATTAATTTAAGTCTTCTAAAATATTCCTTACTAAGTTTTATTTGCATTTGTTCATGTTTTATTGTTGATCCTTCATCAATTCCCAAATATTTATACACTCCCTCTTACTCAAGTTCTTTTGTATCACATGATTGTCCCGAACTGATGTTTTCCTGGTGCTGCAGTTTTCCTACTTTAAAGGTTGCTTTTGCACATTTATCAAGACCAAGTGACATTCTTATATCATCTGAAAAAGTTTTGACAACTTGCAGTTGTGCTTTCAGTTCCTCATTTGATGAGCTATATAGTTTTAAATCATCAGCAAAGAGAATATGAGAAGTCTTTACAGTTTGTTATTTTCTAGGAGTCAAAGTATAACCATGGCCTAAACTGTTAAGTAGACAGCTTAATGAATTAAGGACAAGGCAGAATAGCAGCGGTGACAGAGAGTTACCCTGGAATATCCCCCTTTGAATTTTTATCCCTGGGATAATAATGTGTCCTTTATCATGGCTTAATTGCAAAGTGGTCTGCCACTGTTTCATGGTCACTGTAAACTAGTCCATCAATGTAGGGTGTATCTTATACTAAGCACTCTTTTACCCATGAGTGTGGGATACTATCAAAAGCTTTTTTATTGTCAATCCATATCATACTTAGATTCTTCCCCTTTTTACAGTTCTCCACTTTGACTATATTTAACAACAAATGGTCCTTTGTTCCATATGAATTTCTTTTATTGTCCTTTTGTTCTGCTGCCATAATTGAGTTTTCTTCTAAATGACTAAAAACTCTGTCGGCATCAGTTCCCATGTATACTTTAAATGTTGTTGGAAGGCAAGTTATCAGTCTATAATTTTTAGGGCAGCTTGCAGGTTCACTCTTAAGTAGGAGCATTGTCTTTCCTGTTGTTAGCCAGGTTGGTGTCTGTTCAGGGTGTGCATACAAATAGTTCTTACTCATGGCTAAATCTTTGTGCAAAGATGTTAATACTTTTCAAAAGTTAGGTACTGCATCTGGGCCTGGGGTTTTCCAGTTAGAGGCTTTTCTTGACTTTGTTTCAATCTCTCTGGCTGTTACTTCATCCCATTTCATATCCTGTACCTTTAAACATCTTATTTGTTCTTTTACTTCTATCCATTTAGCATCTGTGTTATGTTCCACAGGATCTTTATAGATACTTCTCCAAAATGTATCTATTTTTTTCTTTTTTGGTGGTCTTTCAATTCCTTTTACCTTGCTTCCCAGTTCTCTATAAAACTTTTTTGGGTCATCAGTCTTAAACAGTCTTTATCGCTTTTCCGGTTAATGCCACAGCGGAACTCCAGTCCGCTAATGATTGGCAGTAGATTTTTACATGCTGGCTTGCCAGACCTAACACACAACCTTCAACGAAGGAACGCCCATTTACGCATGTCGACACACAGAAGACGCTCAAACTGAGAATCGAACGTGCAACTTCTAACTGTGAGGTGACAACGCTGTTTATTTTGTACTTTTCTTTATATTTATGTGTGTATCTTCTAAGTTTTTCTGCCTGTGCTGAGATTTTTAGTTTATTTGTGATAGTGCATGATAGATCCTGGTCTGTTCTAATACTGCGCATTGCTTTAATCACATCTATCTATCTTAGTATTTTTGTTGATCTGTTTCCTCTTCTGTATTCTTCTAACAGTGACATTTCTTGACTTAATTGCTTTACAGTTTTCTCTAGTCAATACTTCCATGATGGTATTCAATTTCTCTCCCCTTCCTTTCCTCTCACTACCCTGTGTTGTTGTGGTAGAACTTTATCAGTTATTAATTTAGTTGCACAGTAATATATCCTGTTTACGTCTGTTATATTGCATGAATCTCTATGGACAGTCCTAATTACTGTGTTCATTTATTTTATCAAACTTCTGACTTTTTGGTTTTAATTTACCTTCTGCAGTCTGTTTCTTTCATTGATCTTAATATGTCTATCTATGTCTATTAAATCAAGCAAATCTTCTCTTAGCTCATTTTCTTCTAACCTGAGGGTACATTTTTTTGTTTTCTATTTCCTGTGGGCATTCTATAGAGAGTTCTATAGCATCTTCCTGAGGCACATTCTCTTCAATTTCATCCTGTGCCATATATTGCTTTGTCATATGGGAACTCATTGGCCTATCACTTCACAACATTGACTGCATCAGAGTTTCTACAGTTTCCTGTTCCTTCCACTGCTGTCTAGCTTCAAGTGAACATTTATACTGGTTTCCTGTGGAAGGTTCCAAAATATCTTCATATGGCACCTCACCAATTGCTTCCAGTTCCACTGGTTTCCCCTTGATTTGGACATCCATTGCTGTATCCTGTTGTAGTGCTTTCTGAATTAGATGTTTTACACTAAATCCTTCACTTTGCAGGTACTCCATAACCTCAGTTTCTATTTCTTTAACTTCTCCATTACTAATCTCCTTTTCTACTTTTCCCTCTTTGTCTTCTAATTTTTTGTATTGTAAAGTTTTCCATGTTCAGGTTCCTTTGCCAGTATTTCTCTTCAAATGTCTTTGGTGCTGCTCTTTTTGTATTGGTTAGTTTTGCTTTCTCCTTTGCATAAATATTACACCATATTAAATATCTTTTTCTTTCCCATGTCCATGTGATATAAACTTCATTACTGTTTACAATATTTTGTGATTCATGCTTCAGTGCTTCTAACCTTCTATATTGTAGTGTTTGCACAATCTCTTACCTGTCTACATTCCTTGTATGTACATGAACATGATTGTGAGATTTACAGATTTTAGTTGTATACTGAGACAGTTGTAACACAAACCATTACCTGTTGGTGCAGCATTGAATTTATTACAACATTAGCGTCACCCAGCCTTGGGAAAGGATCAGTTTGAGAAAGATACTCTGTGGATCCTGCCTGCTTCAGGTTACTAACTTCAGAGCTGTATGCATGCCTCATTATGTGGAGTTCTACAGTCATTCACCAACATGTCAAATAGGTAGAAAGACCACTATTAACTGCCAGACCTTGTACTTCATGAAATATTAGTTTCTCCTCCATGACCACTTAAAATGTTCTGGTTGGCTTTGTGGCAAAGAGCAATGAAGCTCTGATTATAACGGAGTAAGCCTGGATTCAGATAGCTGTGTGGGAGCTGGAGGAATGAAGATGCCATGTGTACATGCTTCTGTTAGGGGAGAAGCTGTGGGGCATGCTTGGGACATTGCCAGGAGAACTCCCAGAACAGGAGACAGAACATATGTGAATTTTTTTTGCTCCCTACTAATGTGCTCGATGGCTAACCCACTTTTACCTAATTTACCTATTCATTCCATCAAATGGGAGCCAAGCATTTCTGCACTGGGGAGGTACCTTTTGTCCGATTTGTCTCTGCATGGTAGTCCGTGTCAGCCCTCTATTCAGTGGTAATGAAGTGGCAGAGGGTGGGCCAGCTTTCTGGCCCTACAGAATGGCTGTGCTTACAGTGACCCAGTTTGACAGGGGAACCATGTCGTAGGTTTGCTTGTTATCTGGACTTGTAATCACCAGTAGTACTGGATAAATGAGTCATTCAATGTGTGGGGACAACCAATAATGATTTGTGAGAAAAGGATGTGTTTGTAGGGCTGATCACCATGTGTGGTAGTTGTGTGACTGTAGAGTCAGTGTATAAAACAAAAGGGGGTGTAATGTGTTTTACCCCCTCATAAATGTATTTTTTGTGTGTTTTGTGATTTTTATTGTCTGCTTGCATATCTAAGGCTCTTTTTCTTGGACATGCAATAAGGTTAGAAAGGAAGTTATTTGTTTTCAGTGTTTTCATATCCAGTATTAGTTTTCTAGTTTGTGTCTGCATTTTCTTTATTTGCAATTTGCATTTATCCTCATTTATGGTATGTTGAGTAGTCATGTTACTGAATGTTGTGTGGTGAAAGTGATTGTGAAAGTTAGCAAAGTGTTAAATGATTACAGGCAATGGGTTTTGGCACTCACCAAGTAAGTAATGTTGGCCATATTTGAGTACATGTTTAAGTGTGTGGTGTGTGAGTTTACAAGTGAATAAAAAAAATAAGGGTGGCAAATGTCCACTATAAAAATGCTGTGTGGGTGTGAAGGGGTGCTGGTGAGTGTGTTCAGTGTAATGTATGATTTGAGTGTATGTGATGTCCAAGTCTGTGCCTGTGATGTTTAATAGTTTTGTGTGTGCTTGTGTGTTTCTGTTTGAATGAATGGCTATCGATTTGAATGTGCTGAGTTTGTGATGATGTACATTTGGCTGTTTTATTATGATTGCTTGTGCTTTGATCAGTGTTTCATGTAATGATTCAGTTTACACTCCTACACAAATGAACTATAAATTATATATGCATGTATGGGATCTATATTATATGTTCGAAGAGACTTTTCTTTGAACATATAATCATCGGCCCCTACAGTGCGAACGCTCTAAAGTGCGAATGGCCACATCCGCAAATTTTTTCCTCGGGGAAAAAATTCATGGGGCCGTACACAAAAAAACACAAACTTTAAAAGCCTAATCAAGTGGGGGACTGTGACCCCCACACCCCCCCTAACTAAATATACCAACTCCGAGATCATTCTACATTGGGAAAAAGGGCAATTCTCAATAATGGGCAACTGAATTTTTTCCCCGAGGGAAAAATTCACGGATGTGGACATTTGCCCTTTAGAGCGTACGCTCTGTAGAGGTCAATGATTATATGTTTGAAGAAAAGTCTGTTCGAACATATGATATAGACCCACATGTATGTATAATATGACTGTATATATTTACTTTCTCCTGATGACATAACTGAATATTTGCATTTCATATATCCATGTGTCCCATTTTTAGCACAACATATGTTTTACATATATACATCATATGCATGTTATATGCTTCGCAACCAATATTGCAAGTGTTAATATAAAACTTTGTCTTAGTCCATTTAAGTTTAAAAAAGGAAACAGTAACATACCACATGCATTAAAATATACAATCCCAAAATAAAAAAACAAAAGTACCATTAAGTTACATTAAAACATTAAACACAGTAAAAGTAAAATAAAAAAAAGATTACAATAAGGCACTCTGAAAACAGCATAACCACAAAATGGGACTGATCCTATATACTAAAAACATAAACTATCTATAAAAAGGAAAATGAACTGTAACATTAACATGTCCTATTATAACATGCACTATGCAGTTAAATGAACAGAGAAATGATTCCCATTCTTGGTGAGTGCTTTTACGTGGTGGGCCCTGTTTTTCACAAAGTCTCACCAAGATGGCACTGATATGTAGACTGCATTTTATATAGCTTATATCATAGACAGAAATAGATTAAAAAAACACAGATGGGGTCACAAGTCCAAGGACAGAAAAATCCCCAGTTGTGGTAGGTGCACTGGTGTCAGGACTGGAAAAAGTGACAATGCAGAATCCTTATGACATGGAAGCATTCCTTCAATGGGGTTAAGCCAGGCTCAGGGAGAGGATGGCCCTTCTGTTGTAAAAGGAAGTAGTAGTCCACAAAACCAAACAAAAACTGACAAGTGAAAAGAGAGCCATAAAGATGAAAGAGTGGGCTGTTGAGGATAAAGAAGAAATAATGCATTATTATACGGTTGGGAGGGTGGCCTAATGGTTAAGGTGTTTGCCTTACAAACACAAGGTGCAGGGTTTGAGTCTCAAACTGGCTAGGCTTAAATGGCTCGCAAGGGCAGTTAGCTTAGTACTAATCTATGAACCACTGTGCAAGAAGCCCACAATTTCCATATAGAAGATATTCAGAAATATTAAGGGAGAAATTAGGGGAAAGAAAAATACTTGCACAAGAAAAACTGTCAAAAGTTTCAAATGCAAATTTCTGTTCATTAATACAACATAATCATGAAATACATTACACAGACCAACAATCTTTGGGTCATTTGGAAAAAGTAGTGACAGAGGAAGTGCAAACATATAAAGAAAAAAATACTTAAAGATTTTTGAAAGGTATAAAAAAGAAACATGGACGTGGTAAAGAAAAAGATCTGATATAGTACAATATTTATATTAAGGAGAAAGCCAAACTAATCAATAGAAAAAAAAAAAGCAGCTGCAAAGATATCTGAAGAGAAATACAGGCAAAGGCACCCAGATATGAAAAATTTCACAGTACAAAAAGTAAGATCACACAGGAGGAGCACAGAATAGATTAGTAAATTAGAAGTTAAATAGAAGCTGCAGTTAATGACTACCTGCTTAGTGAAGGATTTCATGTAGAAAGTCTAACATAGGTTGTCTCACACCAGAATGGAACAATGAGTTCTCAAAGTAGAGAGTAACCGGTGGGAGGTAACTAGAGAAGAAACATTGACATGGGAAAGAAAAAGATATTTAATATGCTACAGTATTTATGCACAGGAGAAAGGAAAACTAAATACAAAAAAGCAGAACCAAAGATATTTGAAGAAAATATAGGGGAAGGCATCCAGATATGGAAAATTTTACAGTACAAAAAATATGAAAACACAGGGGGAAAGTAAAAAGAGGATTAGTAATGGAGAAGTTAACGAAACAGAAATTGAAGTTATGGAGCACCTGCGAAGTGAAGGGTTTGGTGTGGAAAAACAAACTCTGGTAACGTTGTAGCATGATGGAACAATGAGTCCCCAAATTAAGGACAAACGGGTAGAATGGGAAGCATTGGATGACTTGCCACATGAAGATACTCTGGAGCCTTTAGTAGGAAACCAGTACAAAAGTTCAGTTGGAGCTGCACAGCAAGGGAAGGAAGAGTGGCAGCTCTGACACAGTCGATGTTGTGGAGTGATAGGCTAGTGAATTCCCATATGAAAGAGCAATGGATGACACAGGATTCGGCTGAAGAGAGTATGGCACAGGTAAATGTTCTGGAATTTTCTGTAGAACACCTGCAAGAAATGGAGAACAAAGAATGTGCCCTCGGTTTAGAAGAAATTATATAAATTAAGAGTCGCTTGATTTAATAGTGATGGATAGACATATTAAGATTGATGAAAGAAATAGATTATAGAATGCCATTAAGAACCAAAATGTTAAAAGTCTGATAAAGCAAATGAACACAGTAATCAAGACTATTAACAGAAATTCATGAGATATAACAGAAGTAAATAAGATTTATTACTGTGCAGCTAAATTAATAAAGGATAAAGTCCTACCACAAAGAAGTAATCAAATGACATATCATTGAATAAAGAAAACTATAAAGTAATTGAGAAGCGTCACTGTTAGAAGGGTAGAGAAGAGGGAACAGATCAACAAAAATACTTAGATGTGATAAAAGCTGGACACATTATCTGAGCAGACCAGACTCTGTCGTACACTACTGCAAATAATAAACTAAAATATCAGCACAGGCAGAAAAACTTAGAAGATATGCAGATACATTTAAAGTACAAAATTAGCAATTTATTGATGATCCACAAAAGTTTTTTGAGAATTGGGAAACAAAGCAAAAGGAACAGAGACACCACCAAAAAAGAAAAGAAGTAGTACACACATTTTGGAGAAATATCTATGAGGGGTGGGAGGGTGGCCTAATGGTTAAGGTGTTTGCCTTACAAACACAAGGTGCAGGGTTTGAGTCTCACAAGGGATCATTGGCTAGGCTTAAAATGGCTCACAATGGCAGTTAGCTTAGCACCAGTCTATGAACCTAAGACCCCGTGGAACATGACAAAGATGCTGAATGGATAGAAGTATAAGAAACATTACGAAGTTCAAATGTGCAGAATAAGAAATGGGATGAAGTAACAGCCAGAGAAAATTAAACAGAATTAATAAAAGCTCTTGACTGAAAAATCCCACGCCCAGATGCAGTAGCTAACTTCTACTAAAAGTATTAAAACCTTTCAACAAAGATTTTGTCCTGAATAAGAACTACCTATATGCATATCCATAACCGACACAAGCCTGGTTAACAAGAAGAATGATACTCCTCCTTAACAGTAGATCTGCAAGCTACCTTAAAAAACTATAGAACAATAACTCGCCTTCCAATAATGTATAAACTATATACTGGAATTGATGCCAACAGAGTTTCTAGTCATTTAGAAGAAAACTCACTCATGGCAACAGAACAAAAGGGTAGCAAAAGAGCCATATGGAACATAGGATCAATTGCTGTTAAATAAAGTCGTAATGGAGAATTATAAAAAGGGGAAGAACCTAAGTATGGCATGAACAGATTACAGAAAAAAACATCCCACATTCATGGATAAAGGAGTACTTACAGATGTTTAAGATACATTGTACATCGATCAGTTACATTACAGTGGCCATGAAACAATGGCAAACCACTTTGCAGCTAAGCATGATAATAGACAAATTATCATCCCATGGATAAAAATTCAAAGGGGGGTACCGTATTGCAGGCTGACTTTTTGTCACTGCTACTCTTTTGCCTTGCCCTTAACCCATTAAGCTGCCTACTTAACAGATTAGGCCAGGGTTACAAATGTGGATCTCGGAAAACAATCAGGTATAAAGTCTTATTTTTTGTGGATGATTTAAAACTGTACAGTTCATCAGATGAGGAGCTGAAAGCTGTATTGCAAGTGGTTAA
Organism: Protopterus annectens; assembly: GCF_019279795.1. Taxonomy (NCBI): domain Eukaryota; kingdom Metazoa; phylum Chordata; order Ceratodontiformes; family Protopteridae; genus Protopterus; species Protopterus annectens. The sequence continues at coordinate 218,650,538 of NC_056737.1, forward strand.
AACTTTCTCGGATGATATATGTCATTTGGTCTTGATAAATGAGCAAAAGCATTTAAAGCAAGAACGCTGCAGCACCAAGAAAATGTCAGTCTGAGCCGGGAATGTGATATAAAGGAACTTGAGCATGACGAAGTATATACATGTTTGGGAATTGATGAAGGATCAGCAGTAAAACATGAACAAATGTAAACAAAAATCACTAAGGAATGTTTTAGAAGACTAAAATTAATACCGAAAATAGCCCTGACATATAGGAACAAAGTCCAAGCTGTAAACCATTCTAACGTACTGTTTTGGGGTGATTGACTGGATCAGTTAGACAGGGAAACAAGAAAAATGCTTCACACATCAAATAATACATAAAAATCAGTGCATACTAAGATTATTCATCTTTCTGAAGGTGGTATGGGCCTCCTTGAAACTGATTACATGTATACATTTGCAGTCATAGACCTGCATATTTATCTGCTGACTTCAGCAGATCTAAATATAGTGAAAGTTTTAAAACATGAGAACAAGTCTAAGATGACTTCCCTGCTTAGTTTAGTAGAAGCAGATTGCTCTCAAGCCGGAATGGAAGTCTAATCAGGAATAGACAAAAATCAGGTAGCAACTGAATGTGGCAAAAAAAAAAAAGAAATAATATAAAGAGAAGGATCAGATGAGAATACAAGAAATGTGGAAAAGGCCTAAATATAATTGCAGGTACAGAAAACTCCTGAAAAACCTGCAGGTGCCTTGTCAGACTCTAAACCAGTCACAAGTGGAGTCCCACAAGGTTCAGTCCTGGGACCTCTCTTGTTCGGTATTTATTTCTCTGAGGTACAGGCAAACACGGGAGGACTATGGCTGACCAAGTTCGCAGATGACTGCAAACTGGGTGCCATAATAGACTCTCTGGCTGACACAAGCATCCTCCAAAAGGGTCTCACAGAGACAGATAACTGGTGCCAAAGTCATGGTCTGAAGCTAAATGCTAAAAAATGCATAGTCATCCCCTTTGGGAAAAACAAAGTGCCCACAGACTACTACATAGGAGGTAATACATTAAGTATGGAGGAAGTAATTAGGGATTTGGAGACCCAAGTAGATAATAATCTCTCCTTTGACAATCACATTGCCAAAGTGGTTAGAAAGATCTTCTATATAGCCCACCTCATCACAAAAGGTTTCATATCTAGATCAAGAGAGGTATTTGTGCCACTCTATTCATTACTCATCAGGTCCATAATTGAATACAGTTCCCCATTTGGGATGTACCTTACCCGACACCTGCAGCAGCTGGAAAGACCCCAAAAGTACCTCACCAAGAGGATCAAGGGACTCAAACAGATGCCCTATGCAGTTAGGCTAAAGAAACTCCAGCTCTACTCATTTGCTTACTGCCTACTCAGAGGCGATCTGTGCCTGACATATAAAGCCATGTCCAACCCAGAATTAATGGACATGCTCCACCTCAAGAAATCCAAATCCCTTAGAGCTACACGCTCCAGAGACTTAAACCTCAGCACAGAAATAAATTGGACATGCTGGAGGGACAGATTCATATCCCAGAGACTCCCATCAGTCTGGAACAAAATCCCAGTCCAGGTTAGGCAGAGCCCCTCACTGACCCTCTTCAAGAGAAATCTTGACGAGTGGATGGGAGATCGCAAGTATACCCCCGGGATCTCTTCTGGGTCCCTGCTAGACTGGAGCACAATAAACTAACCGTAAAGGGGCTATATTCTATGACCTACTATTCAAAGGCACAGTCTACAAATCTAAAAGGGTGGTGAAAGCCAAACACACTCTGGCTAGGCTTATAAATGCCCTAGGGCAGATAGCCTAGTATCAACATATGAACCTATGAAACTATGTTGATCAGTATCTGATGCAAGAATGGTTAAGGAGAGGTGATTTTAAACCAAAAGATGAAAGGTTAATGGTGAGGAAACAGGATAGTGGACTATGTATATATTAGTTAACAAAGTCCATTAAACTTGTGAGAGGAAACAGACGATGCAGGTTCTGTGAAACAGAATTGGAAACAGACACACATCTTGTTGGATGTGATACTTTAATGACAAATGGCCTATATACTGAGAGCATAATAATGCAGTAATGTCAATGACTGCTGCACCGGGGAGTGTGTGCAAATATTACTGTACTGAAGTGCAGTAATGTCAATGACTGCTGCACCGGGGAGTGTGCAAACATTACTGTACTGAAGTGCAGTAATGTCAATGACTGCTGCACCGGGGAGTGTGTGCAAACATTGCTGTACTGAAGTGCAGTAATGTCAATGACTGCTGCACCGGGGAGTGTGTGCAAACATTGCTGTACTGAAGTGCAGTAATGTCAATGACTGCTGCACCGGGGAGTGTGTGCAAACATTACTGTACTGAAGTGCAGTAATGTCAATGACTGCTGCACCGGGGAGTGTGTGCAAACATTACTATACTGAAGTAGCTGAGAAGCACTAGAAATGTGAACCATAAAACATTACAGAGAGTGAGGAAGTTTATATCACATGGGATCACTCATTACCAACAGTTCAAAAAATAGATGCAAGAAAACCAGATATAGTGGCCCATGTAAAGAAGACAAAAGTAGCATTGATCATTGAAATTGCTACACCCAGTGATTACAGTGTCTTGCGTACAGAGAGAGATGGTCATAAAATTGCAGGTAAAAATGAGGGCAATGGGGAAAGAGGACACACATACAGTTCCAATAGTAGTTGGAGCAAGGGGACTCATAAAAATTAATTTTCAGTCTTATTTCAATAGGCTACCAATACATGTAACTCCATATGAATTACAGGAGGAGTCAGTTCTGGGCACATTGTGGGTGCTGCAAAGAGCAATTTTGGCTAACATCAAAGATTAAAACAATGCTAATTTCATAAACTTTAATAATACTATGACTTAGTAATGGGGTCCGTTCCCATCGTGGTTCTAGAAACCCAAAAGTTTTGGAAAAATTAAACTGGGGCAAAATAATACTACAAGCTTACCCAACATGAAAAGTGAAATATCATCTCCGTATTAGTTTAAAAAAACACACATGAGGTGTCCCTTTCATGAAAACTATATAAAGCCCTGTTCTGCAAAACCTTAAGTAACATAATTACTGCATTCCACTGAATCGAAGGAGTTATTAAGACTTAAAAAATATGAATAACCTGAATACATAAGGATGTGGTCTGTAACCCATTAAGTTGCCCACTTACCAGATTAGGCCGTAGTTACAATTTGGTGAATGGCTTATCATGAAACCCTTTCTCTAATGTTACAAAGCAAGAAAGTCATGCTCTGTACTACTCACACACAGCACACACGTGTCTGTCTGTCTGAGTATACATTGTGCGTGTATATGTGTGTGTGTGTGTGTGTGTGTGTGTGTGTGTGTGTGTGTGTGCGTGCGTGCATGCGTGCGTGCATGCGTGTGTGTGTGTGTGTGTGTGTGTGTGTGTGTATGTGCATATGCTTGCCTGACAATTTAACACACAGAATTAAGACTGAGCTGCTAACAAGCTTTGTGCTGTAGACTTGGTGTGGGTTTCCTGTAACCCTTGACTGTTGTGCAAGTCTGAACAAGTCATTTTAAGTAGAATGTGTTCTTGTATCACCTGTGTAAAGAAGTATATGAGCCTAGTGAGTTTGTCCATTTAAGAAATTAATAAAATAAACATTAACTACCTATACACTCACACACATGCACACGTAATATGTATTTGCTTATGTAGATACCTATGTATATTACATTAGTTTATAAAGTTTTTTGCTTGGATGTATGTGTTTGTTATAAATATGTATGTACCTGTTTATTTCTGTGTACACATTATATAGCGTTTAATATACTACATTCATAATAGAGATATCTATCAATCTATGTATATATCTGTATATAGTTTATATATATATATATATATATATATATATATATATATATATATATATATATATATATATATATATATATATATATATATATATATATATATATATATATATATATATATATATGTGTGTATACATATATAAATATGTGTGTGTATTATATATATATATATATATATATATATATATATATATATATATATATTAGATATATAGATATATATTTTATGTATAACATTTATAGTATGTATTTTAGGTCAAATGCATAAAATCTTTAAGTTAAAAAAATTGTAAAACCTGCAAGTACTATGTAATCACTCTCAGAAATGCAGGCCACGAAAATAGTTTAAGATAGATTTCTGTGTACAGTTTTCCAAATGCAAGTGAAATTGAAAATTGCCTGCTAAAAATGACAAGCCCTGAGTCTAACTCTGATCTCGCTTTATAAATGAGCAGGATGTTTATAAGGACATTAATCAAAGCATATACCTACAGAGTTAGAGCAAGAATAGATTGTTACTGGTCAGACAGAGGGTCTCTACCAAATATAAAATAAGTCTAAAAGAAATAGATATTAGCAGGTGTCCCTTTTTCTTCCCCTGTGTAAGATCCTTGTACAGTTGATCGAGAAGACACTGCTCACTGTCAGAATAATGAAACCCACCCTCAAAGAAGCAAGCAAGCATTTTAGATGGGGTAAGCCCCTGCACCACCAAATATGGCCTTTATGTACACATAGGTTGTGGTAAACATAAACAATCAATGTTGCTAATAGGTCAGTTCATTTGGCAGCCTAAAGGTAAACCAGCAAGCTGTGAAAATGGTAACAGGGTTTGGGAATTACTAGGATAGACAGGAATCAGTGCTACTAGTAGAAACCAGGAATGTTTTACTGTGCATTTCATACGGAGTGCTGCGTGTTGTTCTGGAAACACTAGTTCAGTGCAAACAGAAGACAGAGCATGTGAAGTACATAGAAAAACACAGATTTTGATGACAGATAGGGGCTGGTCTTATCTTTACTGAACAAAATGCAGGTCCTACTTATATACCATCATATCTTCCCTAAACTGGTCCTACTAAGGGATGGCTTTACACCTTCAGGTCCTACTTATGTAATAGCCCATTCTTCCCTTAGACCAACCTCCTAAGGACAGCATTATGCACATCTCATGCATTTTTTAAATTCATACACTGTTTAATCATACTAGCTCTTCAGGAAACCTGTTCCAGATTTTCACTCCTCTTTCTGTGGAATAATGCTTCCTGCTATATCCCTTGAGCTGCTTACCTTGCATCCTCTTGTCTTTTTTTGACCCACTTGAGTAACATGGATTCCACTGTGGTACTTGTCAGTTTCTACAGTGCTTGGAGGTTGTCCCTTTTCATGATGATTCTACACATTACACACACTTAGCCTGCCCTGATATGGCAGCTTCTAGTGCAAGCCATGTACAGTCTTTGCTGCCTTCCTCTGAATTCTATTGTTCTTTTGAGTCTTTAGTGTGATGACATTTCCCAAGCTGCACACTCTTGTTGTGGTGTTACCAGCTGTACATAGAGACACAATGACATCCTTGGCTCAGAAGTAAAATATGGATTTAAAGGGACTTGCTGTTTCTGTAGTCTATCAAACCCCCTGCATACAGTGTTTAACTAAATAACTTGGTTCCATTTTTAGTTGAGTCATTGCCATCAAATGAATGTCATAGTCTGAAGTATATCTGTCTGCCTGTCTGACTAGTAGACATGTTTCCTTTTGTGCATCTCGGCATTCCATTGCCTTTCCCGGGTGTTCTCTTACACTATTTTTTTTTTTACATTTAGGTCATCTGACAATACTGTTGCCATGGTGGTTTTCCTCTTTTGCTACTGCAGCTTCTGATGTCTTCCATCAACTATCTCTTTTTGTGGATTTTCACTAGCCAGATATGTTATTTTGTATTTTTAACGATGAATTTAAGATGTATTTCCAAGTCAAATTTTTGGGTTTTCTTCCCATTTTCTTATTATCATAGGTTCATAGATTAGTACTAGGCTAACTGCCCTTGTGGGCCACTTTAAGTCTAGCCAACTGCCCCATGGAAGAATCAAACCCTCTACCTTGTGTTTGTAAGGTAAACACCTTAACCGTTATACCAACCTCCCACCATTGTAACATACCTTTGTGTCATAAGTAGAAAGAAAAGATTTTCATTCCAGGCTTTCTAGTAACGGTATATAAAAAAATAACTGTCCCAGCAGTGACCTTTATCTGCCCAATGTTTTCTTCATGGTACCATCCTGGGACCTGCTACAAGTCTGTGATTTATTTACTTATCTTTAATGTGGTGGCACCTCAAAAGTCTTCATGAAGTCATATTTAAGAAACCTTTTTTTTTTTTTTTAAGTGTTTTTGTTTGTGTTTATTATGTTATTTCCAAGTCCAGACAGTCAGAGTATACTTTCACTTAAATGGATTCCTCACAAATGTGTACAATTTGAGAATTCATTAAGTGTTGAAAAAGTGGAGTTCTGTATGCAGCAGTAAGCAGTTCTGCTATATATAGGATCATAAGTAGTTTTTAGGCAACCAAGCCCAGTGGCCATGTATGCCTTGCCAGTATCCACCTTAAACCTTACCTACTTTTTCACAGAGGGGTAGGCCAGTCAGTCCAGGGGTGAATGTTTGAATACACATCCAGTCATCTTGTTCCAATCTGAGGGAATATAAATTATCAAACTGCTTACTCTGTGGTGGAAGTGTATTCCAGAGGTGGTAGCATTGTGTAATGAAGCTCTCTCGCCAATGTGTTTTAGTTATTTCCTGATATTGGGCCTGTAATGGGATGGAAAGCAAGGCACAGCTTTATTTATTTATTTATTTATTTATTTATTTATTTATTTATTTATATTTGTTTACCAGGAAATTCCGACGTGACACAGGTCCTCTTACAACAGCAGGCCCGGGGAGAAAATCTCCACAGGCAAGAATAAATTGAGTTACAGTATTGAACAGGACATACAATAATAACAGAGCAAATAGGTTCATAGTAAAAACATACATTAATGCAGCAATAGATACTTGTAACAATTTGAAGACACGTAATAAAGAAAAGTTAAGTAATTAAGCTGAAAAGGCAAGTCGCACTAAGGTTTAACATGGTCAGTAGCAGGTAATAAAAGTAGAACTATATTATTTGGGATAGGAGGTTTTTTTTTTTAGTTGGGATTGGGGCAAGGACAGAGCCAGTGCATATTTAGGTGAGACTTCAGTGCAGTCTTGAAATGACTGCTGGATGATTAAGTGGTTATTGGGGGGGGATTGTTCCATAGTTTGGATATGGCACAGGAGAATAAGGCTTTTCCTCTTTTTACAGGGGGCAATACCAACAGAGGGGAGGGGGGTACAACAGGACCTGGCAGTAATTTCCAAATTGGAAGCTAATAAAACACAAGGTGAAGGTTATGAAATAGCATGCCAAGCCGGATTTCACATCTTTAACTATAGTAATTTGGAGGTGACATAAGATTTTTTTAAATTTATTCACAAAAGGTTATTTTAGATGTTAAAATGTTCGTCAGAAAATTAAATTTGGAAAACATGTTTAGAAACAACTTTATGGAACCCCAAACAGTGTAACTAGGAAATATAGTACTTTCAATCCTCCTATTCATCCCCAATTAAAAAATTTAGAAACTAGTACTGAGAAAAAAAATCAGAAACAAAATCAGGACCAACATTAGAATGTCCAATATGGAAGAGAAAGAACAGTTTCTTCTCCACACCTTAAGAGAAGATCCCAATATTAGGGTCATGGAACCAGATAAGGGTGGGGGTATAATAATCATGGACAAAATTATTTATGATGGCAAAATGTACCCTACCTTGCACGATGCTTCCAGATACAGTCAAGTGTCCATAAATGAAATTAACATTTCATATAAGAAAGTTGATTTGGCTCTTAAAGACCTGTTTGACCAGGGAGTTATAAACTATGACACATACCTATATCTGGAAAATACCACACCTAGAGTACCCTCGATATTCGGGGTTCCCAAGGTTCATAAAGATGTATTCAATCCTCCTTTAAGACCCATTGTAGCATCCCAAGGATCCAAGATTTCTCCTTTATCAAAATTTCTAGATTGGAAAATGAAATCATTGTGGAGTAAGGACACATAATTTGTTAAAGGATTCTTGGGAATTCCTGAAACAAATTACACCTGATTTAAAGGTAGCTAATCTTAAATTCGTCACTATTGATGTTATAGACTTATTTTCTGTTATACTGCTTGGGACAGGGTTGGCTTGGGTAGAGGAGGCTCTCAGGGGCAATTCCAAGACTAGTGAAAATTATATTTACATTATTTTAGAATTAGCCGAACTTGTTTTGAATAATAATTTTTTATATTTTCAAGGCAAATTTTTCAAACAGGAATCTGGATTAGCCATGGGGGCCAATTGTGCCCCCACCTATGCCGATATGGTTTTATCAGTATGGGAGAAGAAATTTATACACAACAGCAAGCATGTGGAGTGCTGGAATCTATACGCCCGATTCCTGGACGATATATGCATTTTTTGGACTGGCACAGAGGAGTTATTACAAGAATTTATTAATTATATAAACCAGAGTACTACTTTTTTAAGATTTACGCATCCAGTGACTGTTGATTATGTTAACTATTTGGATGTTTCTTTACAAGTGACTGAAAGTGGGTTTAAATCTATTATATACAGGAAACCCACTTTCTCCAACATTTATATTAGATTTACCAGTGCCCATCCATTGTATCAAAAAAAGAGTATAGTCAAGGGGCAGTATGTTCAGGCCTGTCGCATGACTTCCAGTGAAGAAGATTTTTTGAAAGAATGTGATAAACTTAAGGAAATGTTTATACAGAGAGAAAACCCTAAAGAATTAATAATTGATATACAGAGGGAAGTGTGTGGTAATAGACAAGGGAAATTTAAACCTGTTCTAGGGACCGGATTAATACAAACCAATTTTTCAACAGGCCCAAAGGAAGGTGAAATAGGTTCCATACATAATAATATTTTTATTACTAATTTTAGTGCCAACGCTTATGCTATTAGAAATATAGTAGAAAGTGAATGGGCCAAATTCAATGAATACACTGATTTACCCAATTTAAAAGGGAAAACCATTAAAACTGTTTTTCGGAAAGGTTTAAATATAAAGAATTTATTAGAAAGTAACAACTGTCCTTCTGTATTTTCCAATAAATCTAAGGGTACATACAAATGTGGGGCATGCCCACAATGTAAATATATTATACAACAACAAAAAATATCCTTAACAGCCAGGAAGAAATGGATAGTTGCCTCTAATTATTCCAGCCGGAATTCCCAGGAGCTAGTGTATGTTGCCTTATGTAAAGAGTGTGAAGGATTCTATTTAGGAAAGACTGAGAGAACCTTTAAACGCAGAATATATGAACATATGAATGACATCCAGAAGCGTAGCTCTAGAAATGCCTTATTCAAACACACTCTTTTATGCCCCCAAGCTAAATTCCACTTTTTTGTGGTGGAAATGGTGCCTAGAGAGCTCAGGGGAGGCCCTTGGGAAACTAGATTGGAATATAGAGAAACATATTGGCAAGTAGTACTTGAAGCCAATAAGTTTCTGGGTATGAATGAACACATATCAATTGCCCCCTTACTTAAGCTCAGATCAGCGAAGTTATAATATATACCATATTCAGGTATTAGATATATTATTGTTTACAATATTTTGTTTGGTTGTAATCAAATGCTGGAATAGGTAGTCCATATGTTATTGTTGTATATTGTACTAAAATTGTATCTATTAATTTTAACATATATTTATTCCTACTTATATGAACTATGTACTTTTGAATAGCCTTTTAAAAAAAATTTAACATTAGAACTGAACAACACAGAAGATGATTTCATGTGACTTTATTCCAAGTGCCTGAGTGCATGTTTCTTTAACAATTAATTAGTTTATTGCATTAATGCTTTGATTAAGAAGGGTATATAAAGGAAGTGAATATATCCAAGTTTTTATCTGATGAAATTCGAGTGTTACTCCTACGAAAACGTTTTGTGGCATTAAGCAACGTTTATATTTTTCATTGTGAAAACGTGTTGTGGCAGTTTTCTTTTCTCATTAAATACTGAATTTTATCTGGTGGTTTTCGCCTTTTTTGTTACTTGCATTATAGAAAACGTGTTGTGGTCGTTTTCCTAAACATTTTATTGGCTACAGCTGTGGTCTCCTGCACACTACGATTGGCTCTGCTTGATTTGTGTTTCTACCAGCCGTACTTCCTTTTTGGTTTATAATATGGAAATTGGATAGGCTAGGGTGTCAACTGCAATTTTTAGGTACTCTGAGGGAAGGTTGTCAGCTGTGAGTTTTGTGGGCTTAAGTTTTGTCAGGAGCCTTTTTATATAGGAGGTGGGTACTGAGGAAAATGCAAAAGAGGGGGCTAGAGAATTAGGGTTGGGAGTGGATGAGGGGACTTGTTTGGCTAAGGATAGAATGCACATTGAAAAAAAGGGATAGTTTTCAGCCTTTTATGGTAGCTTATGGTTCTTAAGTCAGTAATCATTTTAATTAGGAACCTCTGGGCTCTTTTTTATTTGCTTGATACATCAAGTGAAGTACATCCCAAAGGGTGAATTTTATTGTATGATTGGCCTAATAAATGCAGAGTATAAGGAGGCAATGACTCCCTTATATGCAGATGACATTCGCTTTGCAATCAGCTGTATTAAGTAGGACTTGCTGACCACTATAGCACCATGATGATCAAAGGAAAGTAAATTATTAACCCACGTTCCAAAGTCTCCAACTACATTCTCACTTTGAAGTGGGGTGTTGTCAGGGTGCAACAGGTAGCACACTTACCTTGGTGTGGAAAGCTGTGGATTTTGTTCCCATACTCAGTAGATTGACTGCTGACACAACAGTGCAGCGTAAGGATGGTGTTGCACTCCTGAGTGCATCGTTCTTCAGATGGGATGTTAAACTGAGGTCCCATCTGTTTAAGTTGGTAGTAGCTCAGATGAATGCAAAATATTCCACAGCACCTATTGAAAAGAGTTCCTCAATGTCCTGGCAAAATTTCCCTTCTTAGTGTAAATATCACCTCGGGTCTCCCATGAAAAGAGGCCACTAGCCTAGTGAGACTAAACAGGTCAACAAAGCATAAATAAATAAATGAAAATAAGGATGTTGACCATACTGGGGGGGGGGGGTGTGACTGAAAAGTAACAACATTGCACATTTTTTGTATTTAATTTGAGACTATTATTTGTGTACAAGGTGTTGACAAATGTAAGCTTATGCTGGACAGCCTGGGTATCTGAGGGGAATTTGAGAGTGACATATAATTTATAGTCATCCACAAACTTAGTCAAACAGTGATCTTGTGTTTTTTATCTGGAAAGCAGATGCCAAACAACAGAGATCCCATTTCTGCACCCTGCAGACCACTACTGATCACCTTCATGCTCACTGAGGTAGCACCTGTTACATTCAGTGCGGGGTTCTATCTTTTAGTCAATCTGCTATTCATTGTACTACATAGGGATCTATTCAAAACATGTTTTGCTTATTTATTTTGGCAACACAATGAATAGTTTCAAATGTTTTAGACAGGTCAAGGTAAGCTATGTGTACTGCATGACTGCTATCAGTACCTTCCGTTACTCTTTCAGAGAAGATAACCAGGTTCATTAGACAGAATCTACTCTTGAAAAAGCCAAACTGCTTTGGGACTATCCCTCCATCTGATCTGGTGGTGTATCGGGATAAATCCCTAACTGTGACCCAGTCGACGTCAGTTTGATTAGTAGCTGAGATGACTGACAGAGCAGCAGGGAGGATTAGGTATGCCCATCCTGTATGGGAGGGCATTTGTCACTGGTGGTCCCTTAGGGAAGGTATAGTTCAAAGAGGGGAGTTGCCCTCAAACTTATGTGGTAAGCATGGGAGATGAGCAGAGAAGTGAGTAGGGCATTTAAAGAACAACCCCAGGATCGAAGCAGAAATGCCCAAGCCAGCAGGTTACATTTAGGATCCATGACCAGCCCCTGCAATATCAGAGCAAGTCCCTGGGGGGGGGGGTGTAAAAGACAAGCTGGTAGACCTGGCATGGATATGGATATGGATATGGGACGTTGAGGATCAGGCCAGTAAAATGATGTCCAGAGGAGGACCAAAAAAAAAATTTTAAAAATTGATCCGTCCATCTTCAAGGTGTCAGCCTGTTTCCTGTTATTTTATTAATCACTTACTCCTCATTTCTGTCTGAAAAATGTAATTAATATTCTAAGGACAACATTCTCCACTCAGAAGAGTTCAGATAGATGTGAAATGATTTCCCGTGTGTGTGATGTACAGGTATGTCTTAATACAGGTAACCATTTGAAATGCCGGAAAGAGTGAGCCCTGAAACATGGAGAATGAATTTACAAAAAAACAGATTTACATATACTAAGTCTGAGATAGCCATGCTGGGAAAAAAGACTGAAACTAAAAGAGAAGAGTTAATCTCGCACGTTCCTCTTCTCCTTTAGTTTCTGTCTTTTTTTCAGCATGTCTGCACTCCGCATTTCAAATGCTGACATTTCACTAGGGAGCTTTTAATGCATGAGGTGCCACTAAATTGGTTTCTAAACTATTTATCTTGCTTGCTTAATCTTGTCATTAGCTTTGCAGTAGGTACATGTTGCAGATCTTTAGTTTTTCTCGCAGCTTGGATATACACTCTTTGACCTATTTGAATATTCCCTGGGCTTTATTTTATTTATTTGTTTACTTATTTATTTTTTGTAAAGTGTTCTTTACTGATCTTTCAACTGTCATTTAAAATGTCTATATATAGAAAACCTCATGATGGTATAGAATACAAAACGGAATGTGATTTTGTACAGCTAACCATCTTTCAGCTCATACAATCTGTGGTTCTGCCACATGTCATAATCCTTAACACTATGGTGCTTATAATTTGTACAGCTCTCAAACCATACATATCATTCTAATAATAAGGGTATCCTCTTTCATACTTCTAAACATGAAACTGAAATGAGAAGGTGCCTAGCATGTTACTTCCAGTCAGTCTTAATTAGCAATATATAATCAGATTATATGCATAACAAAGTAGGTGAATGCATTTTATACACACACAATCTTCAGTTTAGTTCATTCAAACTGTTATACCAGTCCTTTACTGTCCCGTAATCTTCCTGATAGCTATACCTTTGTACTACTCATCTTCAATAATCTTTAATAATTCTTGGTGCTTCCCATTTACTTCCTGTAAGACATTTAATCAGATTACAGACAAAAATGCCCTACTTACTGTAAGACAGAGTAATTCTGAAAAAGGACAGCATGTTATTCCTCCCCCTCTCCACTGGCTTACTTATATTTCAGCCTTCATAAGTCTTTTCTTTATAGCCTTCATCCATTCTCAGTGTGAGCTTAGCATCCACTTTTATAGCCAGTGATACATACTTGGTAATTTCTCAAGACAACTGACTTCTGCTACAAATTTCAGGTCACTCTCCAGCATCCGAAGATCTCATCCCAGGAACCCCATTAAATATTTCAATCACATTTAAAAAAATCTCCATTTCACATTGCACAAATACTTTTGCAAACTGCCAGAATTACCTATCAAGCCAGTTCAACAGTCAGATTACCCTTCAGATTTACCAAAAAGGGAATGGCTGCTTAATAGTGAATGCCACACATATGTGAATATATCCAGAAGACTATTGTAATCTGCAATCTTTTCCAACTTTTAAGCTAATACTGCTGTTTCATTTAATACTTAACATCCAAAAATCAGTCAATCTCAGGCAGCTTTTACATCTTTTCAATGTTCCCATATAGGGCAAAGAGAGCTTATTCATTAGCTATCTCTTTAGCTGAAATATGCATAATGTATCTGTCTCTTTTTTGTCATGCAGTAACTTTAAAACTTTGCATTAATTACATAAAATTGTACGGGTACAGTAATACATCTAGCTAGACCTGAATGTAATAATCTACTTCATTACACAAATTTTCCTAATGCTGCACTATAAAGAAAGTAACTTCTGTAGAATGAAAATTGCTGGTTTTAATTCAACAATAAAAATGCATAAACAAAATTATCATACTATTTAGGTAGCTGTAGTAGTAATTGCAAATTGACAATTACAAACTCTGCAACATGTTATAATGGAAGATTACAACAATAGAATGTGCATAAATGTAATTATCGTAGTATATTGGCAGCACAGTAATAGCTACAGCTTGGCTTTATGAAGATAAAGCCAGAATGGGAAATCGAAAAGTAGCAGCTTAGTTTCTTCTTTATAGCTTCATTGCCTCCAATAAAAGGGAAACAAGATGATGATGATGATGATAAAGGGAAGAAGCAAATGTGGACTTTATGACCTATCCTGGTTGCCTTTGTGTTTAATATGCTAATCCAAAAAGAATACTGAAACAATTGTTGAAAATGTTTTGTCTTAACTAATGACATACTTCTGGGGTCTTTCATCAAGAACAACACATTTTCTTTTTCCTACATACAAGACTTACACAACTGTTCCTTAACTCAATTGTAGTGCATGGAGAGTAATGATTATGTACTGATATTTGTTAAAAGGCAAACCAGTTAAGTGCCAGATTGGCAAGTGACCCGACCTTAACAATTGTTAAGCACCCCATGCTAAAGTTGTTATGATTGGCTCTAGTGCCAGTACAAACCAGCAAGTGACAGAAATAAAATATTTGTTTCTGCCTGCTGACCTTACAGTTAATGTGTTGTCAACTTCCTCAAGCAAAATCAGGTACTAGAATAACAGAATGTGTTACCATCCATGTCCTGAAGGATACAAACTCTGAAACTTAAATGTGTGCCATTATTTGGTGACTTCAACCCTCAGTGGTTTGTCCGAAAACCACAGATTTTATGTGGTACAGACCAAAAATGAGAAGCAATAATCTGGATGTCAGTTGAGAGACATGAAAGCTTAGTATAAACATAATGGACTGCATTACACTACCTCTCTTGACAGCGTTCACTAAGTGTTTTACAACTTTGAAAGCTGGAAAAAATTTGACAATTTTTTTCCCTTGTAACTTGTAGTACATGGAGCAAACAAAACGGCATGCACTACAAAGAATTATAATTGGTTTGGCGATCATAACCTTAAATTCTGTGTTCTCGACATGGATGCCAAGATTCGCTTCTTGATCTTTGCACTTGAGGCGATTTCTTGGCATCCAGGTCTCGAATACATAAGTGGGTTATGATCGACCACCTGATAATAATCCTCTATATTGTACATAACAGAAAACCATGTTATGAGCCTACGCATTTACAAAAACTGCTTCATTCTCACACTCACCTGCTAAAAATGTTTATAAAATACCAACTGTATCAAGCAAATCACTACATGTTTGAAGGCTGTTAAATGTAGGCTACATTTTAACAAAAATGTTCAAAAAATAGCTCTTTACCCATTCTGTATATCATTAAATAACTTACCTGTTAGGCATAAGACACATTTCTATCATATCACAGGTGTGTAGTTTAATACAGTGTGTGACCTGTTGGATGATGGCAAGATTAGTATGTTAATCCCAAAAATAGGAATGAAACAACTATTTATAACATTTCATGTTAACTGTTAATGCCATGCTTTGGAGCTCTGTGATCGGTCACACAAGTTAAGGGTTTTTCATAACTAACCCCTTTGTTATGCATATTATTATAAATACCTTATGAATACATACCTGTACATTTGCAAAGATCATTTCATTACTCCACTCACATCTATTAGCAGTGTTCATCAAGGTCCCAGCTATATCCAGCAATGACTTCATTGCACTTTTACAGCTTAAGTATAAGGGTAGATTTCTACATACCTCACACACAGTTTAACAAAACTGTAAGAACATAGTCATTACCTAGTCCATACATATCAAGTAACTATCTATTGTAGGCACAGAACACCTTTCGATGATACCTCAAATGTGCAGCTAACACATATTTAGTGAAATATCCTCTTATCTGAGCCATAAACCATCTGTAGTGATATTTGGTCATTCTAACTCTCCCTACAAGCCTACTTAACTAGTAATAATCTGTTTCCATAGTTATGTAGGAAAGAAGACATCATATATTCATATCTTTTATATGAATATCACAATAAAAACACCTTGAGGTCTGATCTTTATCATTTATAAAACACAATTGTACTGGAACAGCCAACAGTTGTCACCAAAAAAGACCCACAAAATCTGCTCCAAACGGAATCACAAAGCACCAGCACTCCACTGTTTGAAATTCCAATGTACTTCTTTTATTAATACATACAAAATAAAATGAAAGTTTTTTTTTTTTTTTTTTTTTTTTTGAAATTCCAATGTACTTCTTTTATTAATACATACAAAATAAAATGAAAGTTAAGTGCTTTCATCTGATTAAGACTTCTTCAGAACTCACTTTCTACATCATACATTCACATTTTATACCTGTTCATCATCACATGACATTCCAACAGTTCATTTTTAAAGTGCTAGTGCATACACAAGTTCCTTCATGATAGTCCAACATACCCATATATTTCATTTATAAAACATTTAATACTGACCATCTTGCATCTTCCATAAAATATTAATTAAAAAATATTTGTTTAAAAACATTTATTATTATACAATTGATTGAGTGGTGTATATTCCACTATATACTTTATATTACATATACATCTACTATTCAATCATTGTACCTACTGGTTCACTTAAAAACTCATATCTGACAGAACCCAATGTAAGTTCTTTGAATATTTGACCTAAATTTCCAGTAATGGTTTAATTGACACGTGTTCATTTATCCCAGGATATTCAGATGCATTTAACCTCATTTGCCACCTGGCCTCTTTTTCACGCACCTTCTTCTTTATGTCCCCACCCCTCATATTAGATTTAACTATCTCCAAAATTCCGAATTTAAAACCTGTACATGTTACATTGTCATTCAGATGTTTCCATAAGGCGTTGTTACTATCCTCCTTCCTAATACTGTACATGTGGTCGTAAATCCTGTTCCTTAAACACCGGGTGGTCATCCCTACATAAAAACAAGGGCACTGTGTACAGGTGGCCAGATACACCAAATTGGTAGACCTACAATTCCCCCTCTCATAGTGTATTCTGATTTTGTTGTAATTGGACAAAATTATATCTTTACTATCTGTAATATACCTACATTGTTTACACGTACCACATTTAGTCGTTCCCCCCCTATCTCCTACATCAGTCCTCTTATCTACTTTCCTCTCCAGTAGTGCCTTCAAATTACTCCCTTTGCTAAAAACAAAATGTGGCTCCCCCCCCACTATTTTATGAATTTTTTCATCTACTTTTAAAATATTCCAGTTGTGTTCTATAATATTTCTAATATCTTTACTAAAATTATTGTGTTGCAAGATGCAAGCCCAACCATACTTATTTCCCATTTCTTCAGTGTTGTTCCTATTATCTACTTGGTCCGTGCCAGATGCAAAACCCACACCTAATAAGGGTTTATATTTAACACCCCATTGTTCTCTAACATACCCTATGACGTCCTTAATCATTTCTCTCAGATATTCCCTTTCCATAAAGAAAGATGAAATTTTTTCTAGTTCACTATCCAGGTCTCCTACCTCGGAAGTCATCCTTGCTGCCCGGATACACTGTCCTTTAATTATGTTCTTTTTCTGGGCCCGTGGATGATTACTTGAAAAATGTAAATAGGAATTACTGAATGTATCTTTCCTATGGATATTGGACTTAAATTTCCCTTCTTTCAAAGTTATTTGGACGTCTAGGTAAGATATAGTTTCCTCATGCTTGTTAATAGTGAACTTGAAATGTTCACTACAGGAATTAATGTATTCACCAAACTTTTCTAACTCTTTGTCTCCGTTCCACAAAATAAAAATATCGTCTAGAAACCGGAAATAACATCCTAAATATTTGGACCACTCAGTATTAATAATGTATTCCTTCTCCCAATCGAAGACTACCATATTCGCGTATATGGGGGCACAAGCTGCCCCCATAGCCACTCCCTTCGTCTGTTTATAATATTCTCCCTCGTACCATATATAGTTGTGGGCCAACACCACATCCATAAATTCCATAATCAATACAGTTTTGTCCCAAGCTACCAATTCGGACCATACTATGCTCTCTTGAAATCTTTCCATCCCTTCTTCCCTAGGAATATTTGAAAAGAGATCTATAACATCCATAGTTACCAACCATTTGACTCCTTGGGCTAACTTGGGTTCCAACCTCCTCAGAAAGTCCCATGAGTCAACAACCAAATGAGGTATCTTCTTTAATATAGGCTTCAGCCATTTATCTATGACCTTCCCATAGGGAAATGTCTTCGACTGACTCCCAGATATGATGGGCCTGAAGGGTGGGTCCCTTACATTTTTATGAATTTTAGGAATACCCACTATAGTACTGATAATGGGTGATTTAACCGTAAGGAACCCATATAAATCAGTGTCTATTCTTCCTTCCATCAATAAGTCTTCCAAATGCAGGTCCACTTTGTGGTACCCTATATTCACCTCATTTAACGAAGACACTGTGTATTTCCCCGAATCCAAAAGTATACTAGTAATCTTATCCCTATATACTTGTGATGGATACAAAACAACCCCACCCCCCTTGTCCGGTTTCATCACTCGGACACTATCATTTTCTTGTATTTCTCTCATAACATCTGATTCTTCCTTTGTTAAGTTGTATTTAACTGAGTTGTTCTTCTTACTATACCTATATATGTCCTCCAACACCAATTTTTCAAAAGTGTCCAATAAATGGTTGAGGGGCGGTGTGTAGGTACTCTTCATTTTGAATTCATTTGTTTTGTTAACAGTCATTCCATCAAATTTAACTCTCAAATTTAATTTTCTTATATACTTTTTAACATCTATAATACTGTCGACCACTTTGAATTTCCCATTAGGAATAAATTTCATCCCTTTGGAAAACAGGGTGAAATGTTCCTTCTTAAGGGTCACATCAGTATAATTATGAATGAAAAAATTGTCAAATGAACTGGTAACCTCATTTATCTTAATAATCTCCTTTCTTACTACTTCAGGGGATTGCACATTTAATTTGTGGCCCTTCCCCTTTGATGGTATTCCCCCCCTCCTCTGGGGTGTCTTTTCTGGTAATCTTCCCATCCCATTCCTGTCTCTAAAAAACCATTATTATTATAATTGTGTCTATTGGGTGCCCGATAATTGTACCTGTTATTTCCTTTCTGTTTGTAAGTATCATACACATTTTCATCCTGACCATACTTTTTTCCTTGATATCTTTCTTTAACATAGTTGTGGGACTTATAAACTTTCTTCCCCACATCCTTTTCCCATCTATAGGCCTCCCCTTTGTTATACTGTTCTAAATCCCTATTTAACTTTCTACATTTCCTTTCATACTGTTTAGATATTACACCAGCTACCCAATTAAATTGTGTGTCGTAAAGACTTTCATATTCTTCAAACAAAACATCATGTACAATACTGTTGTTCAATTCATCCATTTCAGCCAAAATCTTACATATTCTATTGTCGTTACACTCCATAATAAATTTCATAAATGTAAATCCGAACCCATTGAACATTTTATTACATTCTGTAATATTATTTTGGTCCATAACAATCCCCATAGGGACCTTGAAAAAGCGCAGCCCCATAGGGACCACTCCACTGTCCAAACATTTCTTAAGATAGTTGTTATCCAACTGAAGTGTTTTTAACATTTTCAGCTTCTTACCAAACATAACTATTAAATCTTTAAGCGTGCTTCTCTCGCTTTCAGCAACATTAGATTTAACATAGTTATCAGTTACGGTCTTTAGGCTGGCATTGAAGTCAAACTGCCCCTCCAAAAAATTATTGTATTCCGCCCGCCCTTTGATTCTCAAGGGTTGACGTGAATCAGATTGCTTTACAGTACCTGCACCTTTTTCTATCGCCGAAAACGCGTACGTTTTCTTGGGGACTGTTCGTTTCGGTTTCGCCCCAATTTTATTGAAGTCCACCTCCGATCCGTTTCCTCCGACTCCGGACACATTTCTCACCCACGAGTTGTCCACCGGTCTGGATCCATGAGAGGCTGGAACCTCCAGTTCATCTCGACTCATCCGGATGCCCCCGACATCCTTCTGGCCTCCTTCTCGTTCCTCGCAGCGCGTTGACATCACCAGCCTGCCGTATTTAGGATGTTATTTCCGGTTTCTAGATGATATTTTTATTTTGTGGAACGGAGACCTTAAAGAGTTAGAAAAGTTTGGTGAATACATTAATTCCTGTAGTGAACATTTCAAGTTCACTATTAACAAGCATGAGGAAACTATATCTTACCTAGACGTCCAAATAACTTTGAAAGAAGGGAAATTTAAGTCCAATATCCATAGGAAAGATACATTCAGTAATTCCTATTTACATTTTTCAAGTAATCATCCACGGGCCCAGAAAAAGAACATAATTAAAGGACAGTGTATCCGGGCGGCAAGGATGACTTCCGAGGTAGGAGACCTGGATAGTGAACTAGAAAAAATTTCATCTTTCTTTATGGAAAGGGAATATCCGAGAGAAATGATTAAGGACGTCATAGGGTATGTTAGAGAACAATGGGGTGTTAAATATAAACCCTTATTAGGTGTGGGTTTTGCATCTGGCACGGACCAAGTAGATAATAGGAACAACACTGAAGAAATGGGAAATAAGTATGGTTGGGCTTGCATCTTGCAACACAATAATTTTAGTAAAGATATTAGAAATATTATAGAACACAACTGGAATATTTTAAAAGTAGATGAAAAAATTCATAAAATAGTGGGGGGGGAGCCACATTTTGTTTTTAGCAAAGGGAGTAATTTGAAGGCACTACTGGAGAGGAAAGTAGATAAGAGGACTGATGTAGGAGATAGGGGGGGAACGACTAAATGTGGTACGTGTAAACAATGTAGGTATATTACAGATAGTAAAGATATAATTTTGTCTAATTACAACAAAATCAGAATACACTATGAGAGGGGGAATTGTAGGTCTACCAATTTGGTGTATCTGGCCACCTGTACACAGTGCCCTTGTTTTTATGTAGGGATGACCACCCGGTGTTTAAGGAACAGGATTTACGACCACATGTACAGTATTAGGAAGGAGGATAGTAACAACGCCTTATGGAAACATCTGAATGACAATGTAACATGTACAGGTTTTAAATTCGAAATTTTGGAGATAGTTAAATCTAATATGAGGGGTGGGGACATAAAGAAGAAGGTGCGTGAAAAAGAGGCCAGGTGGCAAATGAGGTTAAATGCATCTGAATATCCTGGGATAAATGAACACGTGTCAATTAAACCATTACTGGAAATTTAGGTCAAATATTCAAAGAACTTACATTGGGTTCTGTCAGACATGAGTTTTTAAGTGAACCAGTAGGTACAATGATTGAATAGTAGATGTATATGTAATATAAAGTATATAGTGGAATATACACCACTCAATCAATTGTATAATAATAAATGTTTTTAAACAAATATTTTTTAATTAATATTTTATGGAAGATGCAAGATGGTCAGTATTAAATGTTTTATAAATGAAATATATGGGTATGTTGGACTATCATGAAGGAACTTGTGTATGCACTAGCACTTTAAAAATGAACTGTTGGAATGTCATGTGATGATGAACAGGTATAAAATGTGAATGTATGATGTAGAAAGTGAGTTCTGAAGAAGTCTTAATCAGATGAAAGCGCTTAACTTTCATTTTATTTTGTATGTATTAATAAAAGAAGTACATTGGAATTTCAAAAAAAAAAAAAAAAAAAAAACTTTCATTTTATTTTGTATGTATTAATAAAAGAAGTACATTGGAATTTCAAACAGTGGAGTGCTGGTGCTTTGTGATTCCGTTTGGAGCAGATTTTGTGGGTCTTTATCATTTATACATATACATTTATCTACTTGTAACTTGAATCTTTGCAATCCCTATTATCATCCATATTGTTTAAAACATTGAATATCTTATTTCCCCAAAGACAACTTCATTCTTCTTATATCAGACCCATTTATTCTGCCTTAGCTATTTATTAGGTATAATACACATTTTTGAAATTATTCTCATATGCAGTCCTTCAAATATGTCATCCATTCTCTACTCCTTCCATATCCAGGTAAAATAACCTTGCTTCCAAATTTTATCTGCTGCGATCTGAGTATAAAGATTGTCATCCCTTTCCATTGAAAATGTCTGAAGTAGCAATATTCATTCATTCAAACCATCATGTCCCTGTGACAGTAAAATACAACTCCTTTTCACATGCATCTTTGTGTTCCTTCCATTCTTCCTTTTCCACTGAATTCATATTGACCCCGGTTTATGAAACAGTAATGTGATTCACAGCAGCATTTTTCATAAGCAACTTACACAGGAAAGGTTTACATCCTCTGCATTTGCAAATGTTAGTACAATAAAAAATGCAATACTACAAGAAAACTCCATCTACATTTCAGTCTATACCTATTACATTCGTGAATGTCCTCCATGATTGCATCCTTCAGTCATGTTCAACATTAGCCAGTCTGCAACTCAGGGTTGCAATTCCAGTTGCCATAGCAGCCACAAGGCCTGCCTCTTTGTTGTAACATGACACAAACTGGATTACAATAATGCTGAGCTTTTCATATTTCCTTTTTGTTTCAGTCTGTGGAAACAGTATCACTTTTTCAGTTCTTGATTTTTTTTGTGAAGGCTGTCCATAGCAGTCTTTTGTTTTCATATTGTCCATCAAATCTACATTTTTCCAACAAAAGTCGACACTCCAAACTTATTCTTTGTTGTACCAACTGATACTCCACATATTCCATCTGAACCTTTGCGTTTTCTTTTAACAGACATCATGGTGACTTGTTCAAGCAGAAACTCATCTTCCTCAAATTCAGTCACCTCTACTCACTTCCAAGTCTTGTTAAATGCCATAAATCATGTTGAATCTCTTAAAACATCCTTATCATTTATTTCGCAGTAAATCCAACTATCGTCTTGGTTTAGGGTGAGCCTCTCAGCTTCACCTCTTCCTCAACGTTCATGTGTTCCACAGTACTTTAGAGATCTTTCATCATTACTCTCCTGATGATACCTTTGCACAACATTAACATAAATTTAGTCTTGAATAACAATTTAACTAAAAACATAAGATTTTATTCCAGATACATGGAGTGATCCAGGAAAAGAAACAACTTTATGAAGCATTGTCAAATGTACCCCTCATGAATTTTTGTAAGAGAACCCCTTCTTCTGAGGCCCTCAGTCAGGGGTCCTAGCTTCCTAGAAAATCAACTTTATGTAAAAAAAATAGGCAAATTCCTCCCTCAGACTAGTCCATTGTGCAAAGCGTAAGTCTGATTATTATTAAACACTTTTAGTAGCTGCTACTTCAACTAAGAGGATGTCAGATCTACATGCTTTTGTTTTTCACCCCTTAATTGTTATCCCACAAAGGCAGGGTCTTCATATTTATCATCCTTCTTTTAGTCTTAAATTGGCCACACCATTCAGTTTCAGTCTGTTCACTTGAATGATTTCTTTCCAGATCAGTCTAGTCTTGGACAATGCTTTCTTTACACTATTGATTTGAAATGACAAGTGAAATGCTGTAGTACTAGGGCCAAGATTCTAAATGAGGACACTCATTTCTTTATTTCTTATACTAGATGGGAAATGGACAGAAAGTTCACCAGTTAGTGCCACAGAGTTGTATCACGAATCCTTCTTGCATGCTGCTGAGGTTTGTTCTGTGAAGGTGACTTCAATTTCTTATGCATAGCTTCATTAAAAGTTTGCGCTTTCTCAAAGGGGTATTCTTACTGAAAAAAAACTTGAGAGACCTGCACATGGTAGCAGCTTGGGATTTATTGGAGAATCTGACCTTTCCTCCATTTGAGCCTACAACTTCACTTTACTTTGAAATACATTTTTTGGAAGATACTGTTTCTTGTAGTGGACACTTTCAGGAGAATTTCTAACCTGCATGCTTCATCATTTGAGTGACATTTAACAGGAATAGTTAGTCTTTGCATTAGCCCTTCTTTCATGCCAAAAGCAGCTACAGGTTCTAGTAATAAACAATATATCTATGTATCTGTGTTTTTTCCACAGTACTTTAATCAAGGAGAGTATTGTCTTCTTTGTTCTGATGTTCATTATCAGTTGAGATTCTGTGTTAAGAAAAAGTTTATCTACAGAAAAGTCAACTTTATTTCTTTTTCAATAGGAAGATTGAGCCGAAAGTGTCTGAAGTCTCCTTAGCCAATCAACTTTCTGTTTGCATCCATGTTTTTTTTTGGGTGCTTCTTACCCAGTGCCTGCTACCATTATGCCTCCACCAATAGGTCCCTGGCAGTTTGTTCACCCATAAAATGGAATTACCCAGCATAGTACAGGGTGACAGCCCTCTGGA
Source organism: Protopterus annectens (assembly GCF_019279795.1). Taxonomy (NCBI): domain Eukaryota; kingdom Metazoa; phylum Chordata; order Ceratodontiformes; family Protopteridae; genus Protopterus; species Protopterus annectens. Next base: position 218,674,944 of record NC_056737.1, read on the forward strand.
GAGGTCATCATATAAGCACCCATGAAGGTTGCTTTTGCGTCACGAGCCTTCAAGCAATGAGGGCAAATATATTGCCTAATCCCAACCGCCCACAGTGTAATGACCCACAACACCTTTCTCCTGTGAATAGACACTCCTGTAATCTGGATAATGAAGGCTACCACTAGATGGTGGCTTGTTGAGCAGGAGTCCGACTCTTAGATTGTGCACTGTAATGACACCTCTCCTCCAAGGGATTGTAGCTGTGTATGCCCTGCTGCACCATCCCCACATAGAATGGGCATGCCCAATTTCCAGTGTCATCTCTGCCAAGTTATTGAGTTGCTAGCTGAACTAAGGTTGCCTAGGATGATATAGTCAGGGCTTTATCCCACTGTATCACCAGACAAGGTGCTGATTTCATCCTTTTTTTGATATATCAAGTGCAACAAGCTTTTCCCTTCTGTCCAGAAGGCTCACACTACCAAAACAATTGCTATGTCAACAGGTTTTTTTTCTATTTCAGAAATGCAGCTCTGTAATATTTGTAGTGGCTACTTAGTCTTTTATCATCATGTGATATCAGGGTACAGTTGATAGCTTCCCAGGAGGATTAATTTAGGACTCTGTCCTTCCATCTGTGGAGGGTGGACCTTCTCCTACCAGATTTAAAAGTTATGTACTTACTATAATGGTAGAGCTGGAAGAGTAAGCCCATCCTCTGTAATAATATCCACAACCACCATTCCTGCATTTAATATGGCAGGTTTTGCACCTCATAAGAGGCTAAGAATTGTGATGCATTATGGGACAGGGAAGAGTCTTTGGCAGACTAGGAAAGTTTTATTTACCAAGAGATCCTAACACCTACTGGCTTTAATCCTGCTGGTTATAAGAATGAACTCACATTTCCAGATCTATTTAAGTATATAAATGTAATTTATTCCTCATTTTTTAAGTTCTTTACTTGTAGT
>NC_056737.1:218680896-218705896 GCF_019279795.1 Protopterus annectens
GATGCAACCTGCTGTCTGCAAACTGAAACTTTTATTTTCCTCAAAACAAAGTGAAGTGATGTGAGTGTGTTTACCTTGAAAGTGTCTGCAGTTATTATTAGGTCTCCTGTAATGCCTCTTGAAAATTGGTAATGCTACTTTTAAGGACTGCAGTTAGATAAATTGTAGGAGATTGTAGTGACAGTCCAGGACAAGAGGAATCATACAATGTCAGCGAGTTGCATGTTCTCCTGAACAAACCATAATTTGATGCCAGGATTTCACAGGTTTCCTGTAGGATTTCTTTAGATCCTAGGTCCTTTAGTGGTGCTAGTTGTCTAACCTTTATTCTACGGTGGTATCTTCTGGAGCTTTTTAATTGACATACTGTTGTTTTTTTGCTAATATATTTGGGTACCCACATTCTTGTTAACCATATATGCCCATCTGTATCTGGATTCTTTTGGCCAAGTTTGACAAGAACACTGGGGCGAGTCAACTTCTGGACTTTCTTACTGTTATCTCAAGTTCCCTACATTGTGACTTTAAGTAGCACAATAGTAGTAACTTTTATCCGTTGATCTCAGGGATTTCAAAATGTCAAGGAATTCCTGCCTGCATACCTCTTGATAGCTTGACAAGTCATTTGGGGAGGATTATGGGGCATTGCTGGCATTTCTGCAGTAGCACTGCAGAAGTTAAGTCATAGCACCCTATCAGAAGTGTGAGATACAGAACTGAGATAACCACAAATTTGCAAGATAAAGTACCATTACAAAATAATACGTACCACCCAGTTTTAAAAATAGTGTAGTTATGAAAGAAACATAACAAGTGATGAAACTTGCTGTAATCCCCCTCGCCCCTGCCACAGCTGTGATTTTGAGGGCTGTGCTCTACATACCCCTGCTACTTATCACTGTACCTCAATACAGAGGGAGTACTCCAAGGTACTGCAGCCACAGACTTACTATGTATCCCCCACATTCCAAACTTTAAAGTTTTACTGTTGTGAGGATTGCGCTTACTGTCCTTGGAAGTTAAGCAATGGTCCTATATTGCATCATTTGTGGTTTGGGTATGACTCACAGACAGATAGCAGACACCAGTCTCATATATGATCTCATCTTTGTCATTCTGTTTACAATTTGAGATAACCTCGGGACATGCTTTCTCCACTGGTATTCATTGTATACATTCTGCCATTAAAAGATATTCCCAAACATTACCTTGAAAAGTCTAAGGTTCATTGCACCTTCCCTTGTATTAGTGCAGCTAACCGTGGGTTGAGCCCTGCTAAGTGAGTGATTAGTATAAACATTGATGTCCCAAAGAATGAATTCTTGATGAGCAGATATCATATTTTCATCAGTGCACATTTTTTTCATTCTGCAGAGCATTTCCAGAATCAGGCATTTAATTCTGCAGCACTGTTTTATCAGCTTTGGTACACATTCTTTTTCCTTGATTACTGTAGCATCCTCTGTCAATTGTAGCTATATCACCTTGATTACTGCAAAATCCGCTGTCTGTGGTAGTGATATCACCTTGATTACTGCAACATCCGCTGTCTGTGGTAGTGATATCACCTTGATTACTGCAACATCCGCTGTCTGTGGTAGTGATATCACCTTGATTACTGCAACATCCGCTGTCTGTGGTAGTGATATCACCTTGATTACTGCAACATCCGCTGTCTGTGGTAGTGATATCACCTTGATTACTGCAACATCCGCTGTCTGTGGTAGTGATATAACTTTGATTACTGTAGCATTCTCTGTCTGTGGTAATGATATCACCTTGATTACTGTAGCATCCTCTGCCTATGGTAGTGATATCACCTTGATTAATGTAGCATCCTCTGTCTATGGTAGTGATATCACCTTGATTATTGTAGCATCCTCTGTCTATGGTAGTGATATCACCTTGATTACTGTAGCATCCTCTGTCTATGGTAGTGATATCACCTTGATTACTGTAGCATCCTCTGTCTGAGGTAATGATATCACCTTGATTACTGTAGCACTCTCTGTCTCTGGTAATGCTATCACCTTGATTAATGTAGCATCCTCTCTCTGTGGTAATGATATCACCTTGATTACTGTAGCATCCTCTGTCTGTGGTCATTATATCACCTTGATTACTGTAGCATCCTCTGCCTGTGGTAGTGATATCACCTTGATTACTGTAGCATCCTCTGTCTATGGTAGTGATATGACCTTGATTACTGTAGCATCCTCTGCCTATGGTAGTGATATCACCTTGATTACTGTAGCATCCTCTGTCTCTGGTAATGATATCACCTTGATTACTGTAGCATCCTCTGTCTATGGTAGTGATATCACCTTGATTACTGTAGCATCCTCTGTCTCTGGTAATGATATCACCTTGATTACTGTAGCATCCTCTGTCTCTGGTAATGATGTCACATTGATTAATGTAGCATCCTCTGTCTGTGGTAGTGATGTCACCTTGATTACTGTAGCATCCTCTGTCTATGGTAGTGATATCACCTTGATTACTGTAGCATCCTCTGTCTATGGTAGTGATATCACCTTGATTACTGTAGCATCCTCTGTCTGAGGTAATGATATCACCTTGATTACTGTAGCATCCTCTGTCTCTGGTAATGATATCACCTTGATTACTGTAGCATCCTCTGTCTCTGGTAATGATGTCACATTGATTACTGTAGCATCCTCTGTCTATGGTAGTGATATCACCTTGATTACTGTAGCATCCTCTGTCTCTGGTAATGATGTCACATTGATTACTGTAGCATCCTCTCTCTGTGGTAGTGATGTCACCTTGATTACTGTAGCATCCTCTGTCTCTGGTAATGATATCACCTTGATTACTGTAGCATCCTCTGTCTCTGGTAATGATGTCACATTGATTACTGTAGCATCCTCTGCCTGTGGTAGTGATATCACCTTGATTACTGTAGCATCCTCTGTCTGTGGTAATTATATCACCTTGATTACTGTAGCATCCTCTGCCTGTGGTAGTGATATCACCTTGATTACTGTAGCATCCTCTGTCTATGGTAGTGATATCACCTTGATTACTGTAGCATCCTCTGCCTGTGGTAGTGATGTCACCTTGATTACTGTAGCATCCTCTGTCTATGGTAGTAATGTCACCTGAATTACTGTAGCATCCTCTGTTAAGGGTAGTTATATCACCTTGATTACTGTAGCATCCTCTGTCTATGGTAGTGATACAACCTTGATTACTGTAGCACCTTCTGTCTATGGTAGTGATATCACCTTGATTACTGTAGCATCCTCTGCCTATGGTAGTGATATCACCTTGATTACTGTAGCATCCTCTGCCTGTGGTAGTGAAGTCACCTTGATTACTGTAGCATCCTCTGTCTATGGTAGTAATGTCACCTGAATTACTGTAGCATCCTCTGTTAAGGGTAGTTATATCACCTTGATTACTGTAGCATCCTCTGTCTATGGTAGTGATACAGCCTTGATTACTGTAGCACCTTCTGTCTATGGTAGTGATATCACCTTGATTACTGTAGCATCCTCTGTCTATGGTAGTGATACAACCTTGATTACTGTAGCACCTTCTGTCTATGGTAGTGATATCACCTTGATTACTGTAGCATTCTCTGTCTCTGGTAATGATATCACCTTGATTACTGTAGCATCCTGTGTCTATGGTAGTGATGTCACCTGAATTACTGTAGCATCCTCTGTTAAGGGTAGTTATATCACCTTGATTACTGTAGCACCCCCTGTCTATGGTAGTGATGCAACCTTGATTACTGTAGCACCTTCTGTCTATGGTAGTGATATCACCTTGATTAATGTAGCATCCTCTGTTAAGGGTAGTTATATCACCTTGATTACTGTAGCACCCTCTGTCTATGGTAGTGATGCAACCTTGATTACTGTAGCACCTTCTGTCTATGGTAGTTATATCATCTTGATTATTGTAGCATTCTCTGTCTATGGTAATGGTATCACCTTGATTACTGTAGCATCCTTTGTCTATGGTAGTGATATCACCTTGATTGCTATAGCATTCTCTGTCTATGGTAGTGATATCACCTTGATTGCTATAGCATTCTCTGTCTATGGTAGTGATATCACCTTGATTATTGTAGCATCCTCTGTCTATGGTAGTGATATCACCTTGATTACTGTAGCATCCTCTGTCTATGGTAGTTATATCACCTTGATTACTGTAGCATTGTTTGTTGATGGTAGTTATATCACCTTGATTACTGTAGCATCCTCTGTCTATGGTAGTTATATCACCTTGATTACTGTAGCATCCTCTGTCTATGGTAGTTATATCACCTTGATTACTGTAGCATCCTCTGTCTATGGTAGTGATATCACTACAGAGCATCATGATCAGACTGCTTTTTGCTGATAATCGCTTCATCTGAATGTCCTAGATGTCTGCACTGTACTAGATTCATACTACTACTTTGTGGGACCAGTAGATTTGTCTGCATTCCCTTGTTGTTTGCTCATTGTATTATATGCTCATTAGGTAGGTGATTATATGTGAGATGCTACTCCCAGTGAATAAATGATCACATGAGAAATCGTAGTGTCAGCAGGTCAGAGATCAGTTGCAATGTGGTACTCTCAAAGAGCGGATAATTACCTGTGACAGATGGTAGATGGATTGTCAGTCTGAGATGGTTCTTTCAGCAGATGAATGGTCAGTGGTCACCATTGAGAAGGTACTCTCATCAAATGGATAGTGACGATTCACCTAGGAGTAAACAGTATTAGTGGGGAGATGAATACCTGTGAGTTTATACTTTCAGTAGAAGAATGGTAGCCTGTGAGATGGTTCTGTCAGTGCAGGATGGTTGCCTGTGAGATGCTACTGTCAGAAAATGTATAACAACATATGAGAAAGTGCTCTTAAAGTACCTTCTCACAGGTGTCCATCCATCTTGGGAATGGGTGGATGGTCACTTGTGAAAGTTTTAGAACAGGTTGCCCTACACGATTAGGGACCAGCTTAAAGGAAGACTCTGGTTTGGCCTTACTGATTGACTTATCCCCTTTCCTTGACTGGTGAAGGTGTGTTAGAATTTACCAGAGTAAATCTATAATCTTCTAGTTCAGGGTCAATCCGTCCATGTCTCTAACTCTGTGGAGCAGTTCATTTTGGATCTTTCAGAGTCAGCTAAAGTCTGTACATTCACACATTCATTTGTAGACTTTTCATATGCATTTTGTCAACAATTAATGTGTTTGTTCATCTTTCTTCATAAAAAATATCCTTTGGACAAGACATTAATTCAAGGTCCCATCTGCCTAAGTTGGTGGTAGTTAAGCTGGATAGTAAAGGGTCTCACAGCAATTTTAGGCTGAAAAAAATAAATAAAAAATAAATAAATAAAATTTAACATATATTTGAATAGTAACAAATGTTAACTTCATTAATCCACTTTTCAAAGTAACAGAAACTATTTTCCAACTGCCTGCCAGTTGGATTAGAGGACTAAGGAGCTGTTTAATGAGCTGTTTCCAGTGGTCTAGTAGTGCAAAGTTTGATATGACTGACTTTTGAAATTTCGAACATCATTGAAAAAACATGCCTACACATTGCTAGCAGAGGGGCAAGCTCCCCTGCAGCCCCCATGGGAGGAGCGCCCCCCACAACCCCTGCAATTTAAATATACCAACTCCAAGATCGCACTACAGTGTGGAAGATGGAAATCTTCCCATTCTGCACTATACAGAGATGCCCGTTTTGTACGTTCGAAATTCCAAAAGTCTATCATATGGTCTTGGCCATATGGGAATCGACTTTTTGGAATTTTGACCATGTGTAGGGGACCCAGATATATATATATATATATATATATATATATATATATATATATATGTATATGTATGTATCCTATTCAGAAGATAGACTCAACGGAAAGTCAACATTATGTGGACAATCGCATGTGATCGACTTTCTGAAAAGTCGAATGATGGAAAACAACAGAAAATCTGTTTTTCTTGCCCCCTGCCCCCTCATACCCCCTGCATATTATATATACCAACTTTGAGATCGCACTACAGTGGGGAAAATGGTAAATTCCCCGATCTCCACTGTAACAAGATCTCTACCCAAAAGCTTTGACATTTCAGAAGGACAGTCATCTGGTCTCAACAATATGAAGTTCAACTTCCAGTTGAGTCAGTGTTCTGAATGAGATCTGTATTAAGCAATGGGTCTGCTTGCCAAAGTATATCCAGATATCATGACATTATTTCTCTTAAGGTTTTATGTTCAGATTCTCCCAATCAGTATAAACAAAAACTGAAAAAGAGCTGTAGACTTAGTGAGACCTTCTTTGTCAACAAAATTTGTTAGCTGTCCATAGCAAATTTGAGCAAGTAACAAATTAAACTGCTGAAAGCCATTTTCACTAAACCTCAGAAATATGTATGCATTTTTTTTAAACAGGAGACAAGCCCTCCTACACCTCCATTTGGTGGGATTTTCACACATTCCCCTGACTTATTTATACCAACTTCATAGTTACACGACAGTAAGGGAAAAGTGTAAGCTCAATTACTGCTTAATGTGTTTCTTAACAAAATTACCTTGTGATACCGGAACTCGCTAAAATACTTTTGTACATCTGACTCGTTCTCTCAAAATGAATTAACTGAATAACATTTATGTATAGTGACTATGTTTCTTAGCGTACATTTTATGGTGTTGTTCAGTAGAAGTATAGTACGGTTCAATTTTTGATCATGGTGGTGTTAAAGTGTGTCATCCAGTATGAAACATTTTTTTACCACTATTTGTATGGCACCATTAGATAGAGGCCTGTAGGCTTGTACATGACAAACATTACACACAACCTTTCCAGCTAATCAGAATTTACATCGTTTTAAACTGCAGTGATTTTTTTTAAACATTTTTGTGGTTTCTTTTTGAAGTCCGTTTATCCACAGGTTATAATATTGATTCAATGAGTGCCTGTCTGTCTTTATGTATTTTAGTGAGTTACTACAATGTTGAGATGCACACAGTAACACTTCTCATTTCTGAAAATGCTTGTGAAGTAAATATTTAATTAGTAAAATAGATGATGCAGCAGAACTTTTGCAGCCACGACCAGACATATATATAGCATCCTTTTTTTATACATTTTCCTCATTAAATATTTTTTTTTTGCCGTTACACCTTTTGAGCTTTTATAACAATGGCTTGTATAGCACTGTCAAAATATAGTAGTTTTTGCAAAAAGATTCTGATTGCTGCAGATGCACTGTGACTGTACTATGTTTTATGTTCTTGATCCATATTTTTATCATAACTATTTAAAGGAACTCATAACTATTCATGAACTGATTACTGTCATTGGCTGAGCAGATAACAAGGACATGTTTGATACTAGGAGGATCAAAAGGGTAGTGTATTCTGTCCCCACACCATCTGCTTGGATTTGTGATGTGGTACTAACCCTATAGCACAGCATTAGGGGCCATTACACTCTTATGTGATGAAACTTTAAAAATGGGGTCCTACCTATCTGCGCTTGAGGTAGATTAGGTGGATGTTAAATAGGTGTACCTTTAAAACCTTGAATCACAGTGGTTTGAGTACTCATATGAGTGACTTGAAACCACGAAAATGTAAACAATGACAGTCCTTAATGTTCGAAAAACAGCAAATCGAAAAGCAGATTTGCTGTTTTTCAAACATTAATGTTGAAAAAAAAAAAGAAGTGCACCCCCCACACCTCCCCTACTTTATTATTCTAACTCCAAGATCGCACTACAGTGGGGAAAGGAAAAATTTCCCAATCCCCACTATACTGCAATCCGCCCCAAAATGTCAAATGTGGAATGAGCAAATCTCACTGTGCATTTGCTCATTGCACATTCGAACTTTTTTCCATTTGGCATTTGCAGATCTTGCAGACTGTCTTTCGTGCAATTGCAATTCACCTGTGTGCAATACGCACATCTAAAGGTAAACCGTTAAATATCCCATAGCAGTTATCAAAAGATATCTCTTTCTACATTGTAACTTTTTTCATTCATTCAAATAATAATCTTATGATGGCAGAGGTGCCTTCTTAGCAGAATCTGGATGTACATCCTGTGTTAGTGTGGGTTGTCTCCTGGTGCTCATGTCTCCTCACACATTTCAAAGACATGCAGCAGGTGTGTGTGTGTGTGTGTGTGTGTGTGTGTGTGTGTGTGTGTGTGTGTGTGTGTGTGTGTGTGTGTGTGTGTGTGTGTGTGTGTTATGAAAGGCAGAAGTGGCAGGGCTAGTCACTCAGTGGTGTGAACATTCGCTCTAGGTGTTGGATATTGTTGTTATAATACCCTGACCACCTGTACAAAATGGAAAAAAGGGGACTGATGATGATATATTCTACAAAAAAGAAAATGTAATTTCCCCGTGTCTGTGCCAAATCTCCACCATCTGTATAAATACCACACAAAATCATCAACAAAAGGGAAAAAAAAGCAAATAAAAACAATAATTATGACAACGTTGTGATACACGTCCACATCATGCTTTCTGTATATGTCATTATTTTGCACATCTTTCATCCCCAACACACATCCGCATCATGTCTTCTGTGTAGGTCATCATTTTGCATATCTTCATCCCCATACATCAGCATTATGCCTTCTGTATTCGTCATATCTATGTCATGTTGTCTCTACTGAACATGCATCATATTAACCAGAAGCTCACTACTGACAGCTTATACATTATTATTTTTGTTTTTCTGTTGTTTTTAAAAAGAGAACTACTGTTGTCAGGAAAGAGTCAACCTCCTTTACAGGTCATAGTTTCGGGCACATATTTCCTTTACTTAGATTATATATATATATATATATATATATATATATATATATATATATATATATATATATGTGTATATATATATATATATATATGTGTGCGTGTCTGTACATGTATGTTTGTGCACATAAACTGGCATATTCAAAACAGGCATGACTTTGTATGTTAGCTCATGTAAGGTGATGGTAGCACTTTATTTCTATCCTTCTGGAGTTATTCAGTACTAGAACGCCGCACTGATTGAGAGACACATGTTCAAGCCCTCCTAAACAACATTGTGACTGTTTGATTCTCAGTACTGATACTATTGCTTTACACTGTGACCAATCTGGATACCAGCAGCCAGAAATAAAATTAAACACAAGGTCACCACTACTTTCCAGCAATAGTAGAAGTTTGGGAATACAGACTGCAACCACATGAGGGATGCATGAGGTGAAGCAAATCCCACATAAATAGCCTAATGTGTAGGTATGCACCCTCCCCCAAGATATACTGCGTCTTTCCATTAATTCCCCAGGTGGCTGTCAGTTCTAGGTTTCAGAACTGCTGCATCAGGATGCTGTTCATAAACGAATGTGTAGTGTGGTGTAGGGATAATATGCATTATACTTACATTCCAGCACCCTTTGTGATTCATTAAGAATTGCACAGAATGGTGTATGCCACACTTGCAAATTACTCCTCCCCTACACTGTACACAATTCACAAACAGTACATCACTTGAGCATAGCCTAGTCCCAGTGGGTATCTTATATTGCAGTTGTGTACATCAGATTATAATCTGCTTGTTAGTGTCAGAGCTGTGGCACATGTTTACTTGTGTTAGGTTGGCCTCAAATGCAAGACTTGGTGTATTTTTTTTTGTTCTTTTACTGGCCTAGTCCCCAGTACCCAGTGTCAATGCTGGGTCCACCTACTCTCCATCCCCACAGACTGACTGATTTTTGTTGGGACCAGTCATAGATCCTAAGGGTGTCCTGGGGGCATGACTTATCTGTGCTTCCATTTTGGGGGGATTTTTTTTATGACCACCCATTACCTTTCTCTACACCCTTGTTCACTAATTATGTCTGAGGGCAACTCATTCCTTTGGACTACACCTCCCTTTAGGGAGCATATCTAGTGCCCTCCCACCTTGGATGGACATGCCCTTCCCTTCCATGCTGCTCCATTAGTCACTAGAGCTGCTAATCAAACGTGGGTTAACTGGGCTGTAGTCAGGGCTTTATCTCTCTACTCCACCAGAGCAGCTAAGACTAGGTGTAATTTTGAGACCAAAAAATATTAAAATGCAGTGCATGTTTTATAAGTTGAGGCATTATCTGTGGACAGTGGTAAGAGTGCACATTGTCCACATTATTGATCCATTTATTATTTTCTTTGTTTTTCCCTACCAGTAGTTACAGTAATTAGGGTAGGAGGGTGTGAGTGACCATAAGTGACAGCAGCAAATACTTAATGTGGACATTATTTCTTACAAAAACAACTATCTTTGTATTTTTCTGTGGGCAGTGGTAACAGTATGCAGTGCCCAAGGCATTTTTTTTCTGATTTTACTATAGTTACAGTGATCAGGGTGAGAGGTGCGTATATTAATGAGAATAGCTCAGCCTCTCCCACTGCTACCCCTCAACAAAAGCTTAAGGAGCAGTTTTTCCTCTTGCATGTTTTTTTAGTTCCTGTCTTTAGGGACATTTTTCTGTTGCAGGTTTCATTAACAGGGTACCAGATACACTGGTATATTTTATTGGTATGATCAAGGACAATTTTATTTTACCTTGCAGGTTTCTCTGGCAAGAAACCATATGTACTGGCAACTGTGGGCAGTGATAACAGCTCACAGTGCTCACTGCTAGGCTGCATTCATTTTTTTAATTATAATTATAGAGATTGGAGGGGTGGCTGTGAATGACTTTGATCAAAGTGGATGAGTGTGACTGAGAATTAAACTGAAATGCATACCTGTGGCCATCAGTTCTTTCATTTCTTCGTGATCACAGAGTATCTTAAATTTATCAAATTCATTTTAAGGTCAATTTTTTAGTATAAATTTCTTGACTTATACAAAAATATGCACGGTAGTACGTGTGTACTGTACTATGCCCTTCTGTGCATGCTGTACAACATTCTTACGTACAGACATTCCATTGTACTCTGGCATTCTGTACCATGATCCATGTTTGTGAATCCTAATACTGAATACAAGAGTAGTAAACAGTGCAAGGAAAGCCTACACACTCCTGTGTACTGTGTACATGAACACCTGGACCCAACAGCAAAGTTTTTAATTTTGCTATTACATGGTATATCATATCTGCATACTCTAAAAATGCGGTTGTCTAAATTCACTTTCACACTAGTGCAGCATTCTCAGACAGAACTTCTAAATTAAAGTGTGCAACAGCAAGTAAAGTACACAGTCTGCCTCTACCATTTGCTTTATAAAACTGCACTACGACCGTTTTTATTTTCAGTAAGTATTTATTTGTATATTTAATTAGCTATGACAAGAGTCCCCGCATATGTTCACTACATTTCTGTCTGTTGGATCTTGGCTGCCTGGTAATTTTTCCGGAAATTTCCTTAATTTCAGTAGGCAGTATGTGACAAGGTTATAGAAATTGCCAGTTGGGAGCAGTAGGTTGGGAAAGCAGCTTTTAACAAGACATGATGTGCAAGGGAAGAAATATTGATTCATGTACTTAGCAGCTTATCATGAAACTGTAACATATTTCTGGAAAATTGTTATGGACATAATGCTGTAGAATGTATGAAGACAGATACATTTTACCATATGTGTTTTGCTTTCCTTAACTGTTTAAATGTTTTAGAGTGCATTAAGAAGCTTTTGTTAGCATGAAATGGAAACAGTTGATGGAAAACAGACTTCTGTAGGCAAGCTAGTTTACTAGAGCAAACAGGTTGCAGGGACTGATGTGACATTGTAAATTTCTACTGTATTTGTGGACTGTGTTGGGGTAGCTCTTTGTAGGTGTCTGTCCCTAGGATTTTAGCTATGTATGCAGGATTGAGTATGGCATCTTGGCTTCTAAAAAGAAATATAGCAAAGGCCTAGAGGTGGTCTGTCATCTAGACAGTGGTATCCAATGTTGTGAATTTTGATTTTTTTTTGCATGCAGAATGCCAAAGGAGAAACTGTTGGAGTGGGCTACAATTAGCAGACAAAGGCAGTCTGCACACTCCAGGAAAGCAACATGTAGTGGGAACAGGATACATGGTTGCATAGTAAGGTACCGCACCTGCAGCAAAACAGAGGAATACAGCCATGGTAGCTCTGTGGGTAACACTGGATTCCCAATTTTAGAGGGGAAACTAAGCCCAGGAGTCTGAAAATCAGGTTTATAATGCTGCTTTTGTTTATTTTTAAAATACATTTAATTTGCATTGGTTAGCATGGCAGATACTGACCAGCTCTTCACTTACAATTTTCATTAGGGACATTGCTCCTGACAGTCTTAGGTATCCCTAAAAGGTGCAGCACAGATTCGTACAAGATAACAATTAGCAAGTTTCACTTAAGTTAACTAAAAAATACTGAATTTCTGCATCTGGGCTGTACTGCAGGCGCTGATTAGCTTTATTTACTACCGGAATGTGCCTTTATATGACTTAAGCGAATGCTTGCAGTTAAGCAGTATGGCTGATTCAACACAACTCAAATTAGCATAAAACTGTTGCTGCTACTGCATTGCTCGACAATACACAAATGTAATAAATCACACATACTAAATTGTGAGGTGTTTACACAAGCTTGAATACACAACGAAACTCTTTATTGAAAGTAGAACTGTAAGCGCTTTCGCATTGCACAAAATGCTTCTTCAGACTTAATGAAATTTTAAAAGCAAACTGCCATTTAAATAGCTCTTCATGCATCACCTGAACAGTTTCATTGAGTATTCGAGCCAGTGGTGTGCCTCTGTGTTTATGCTCTATAATTCTTCATTTTGTACTGCAGAGGCACTTTATCCTGAAGACTGAGTTTTTTGCTGTGTTTACACAAGCCATGAACTAAAGTTTGGCATACATATTGACTACATAGTTAACAAAATAAATAAATGACTACTGTTTTGAAGTCCAAGGAATACCTTACTAACTCTTCTTTAACTTTAGTAATCAATGCTCAGACACTTCTGCTCCCTCATTCATTGTACTCATTCTCAGTATGCAGCAGCATTCATTAAACACAGCTAATCAAACCTGAAAAAATGGTACGCTAGCATAGCCAAATTCATTTCCATTGCATCTTAAAAACATATTACTGCATTGCACTACCAAAAATAATTTAGCATTATTTCATATTTCATTATCACACCTAAAAATTGTATATTCTTTGTACACCAGAAAGATGTTGAGTTTTATCAAACCTGATTCAAAAATACAACCCAATTAGATCCCATAAGGTTCATGTTAAAAGATCAGAAATAAATCATCAAATCACACAGTTATTATGGTAACTATTTCTATCATGTTTATATTGCAAAAATATGTAACAGACTTTACAGGTGAAGGCAATTTCAAGGTGCTTGTTCTCAATTGAAAGACCTAACCAACAGATGGACTTGTGCATGTATAACTTCACTGCATAGACTTACAATCCTCTTGAAATTTCAATAGTCTAAAACCATTACTTCAACTAACAACTGAACTATACATGGTTAATCTGACTTTGTTAATAAACTTCAGTATGACTGACTGCTATAATATTTTCTTGATCTTCCCCTACCCCCTTCAACTATTTTTTTTCATTATCACCAATTCACCTTTTCTCCACTTATTCACCTATAACTACCTTTTTTCCCACCATCTATTCTGCAATATTTATTCTATACATTTTAATTTTCTTCTGCTTCACTACTACCAGAGATCTGTTAATTCATAAACATTTATGTGGTGTGGATTGTCACACCTCTAACACCATACACACTTCTTGAATTCTGGAGCATTTTCTGAAAAATCATCTGAAAAAAAGAAACAAACAAATGTAAATATTTTGTAAATAATAAAAGCTGTTAAACTGTACAGATATCAATGTTATCAGTAAGAAGTGTTCTATACAGTGATAATAGTTCATTTACAGTCTTTTCATAAATATTATATTAAAGCAATAACCTACGACGTGGCGTGGTATATTGAAGATTTACCCATGGTTGGTGTGGTTTAATCATGAGGGTGAAGCCTGAGTGATTAAATAAAGTCAGCCGTGGGTACATTTCAATATACCACAACCACAGAGTCGGTTACTGCTATTATACAATGACATTATTTAAGAAAAAAAAAATAAATTTTCTTAAATAATGTCTTTGTATAACGGAGCATTACTGTTCTTCCACTGGTTGTGGTATACTGCTTTCTTGTTTTGATGTACTGAGCATGCGTATGGGACTTGCGTCCCACACATATCCAGTACATCAATGCTTTGAAACGGAAACAACGAAGAAAAGAAAATCTCCGTTGCTCCTTTTTTCTTTCTTTTTTTTTATTTGTTTAAAAAGATGTTTTGAGGACTTTATACCAATGGAAACGGACCTTTTTCCATTGGTATATTGTGGGATTTACAACGGGCAACCTGGCTAATCAGCATGCACGTTTTGGAATATTAATGGGAGGGGTCGTTGTATAATATATTAAAATGCACACAAGCCCAAAATTATATTATTGCTAAACTTTCATAAACAGACTGTCATATCTTGGTAACTGTACAGCTTACACTTATACTGTTAGAGCATTTTTAATAACCAGATATAAGCTTCCACAATACAATATGAAATTACTTTATGAATTCATGTTTATTGAGATATTTACAGAAATATGAAAACATATGCTTAATTGTTTAATTAGCAGTATTATAAATAATACTGAATATCTCTCGAAATGTGCAACTTACAGTACAAATATCAGTGATAGTTTTCTTCAGCATCATCTTAGGTTTCACATGATGTCATGTAACAGTTTGTAAGCCACTTGTTTATTTTCATGATCACTAATAGACAACAAGCAATATCTCAGGTATAGTTCATCATTTCATACTAGGCTAACTACCCTGTAGGGCCATTTAAGCCTAGCCAAGAAGATGTGGTCATAATCAAACCCTGTACCTTGTGTTCTTAAGCTGAAGACCTTAACCATTATACCAAACCCATAACATAAATGGACAATAACAATTTTCCTGTCTTCCAATATGGCACAAGACACCATACCCCTCAATAGCATACAGAGCTCCCACTTATGAACCTATGAACATAAATATGAAAACATGAATAATAAGTAAAAAAGTGTGATCAGTCTCTCTACAGCAGGACATCTTAAATGAACAATCTTAGTATCAGTCTGTTAATAACTCCTAGCACTTTCTAATACAGTATATTATTAGCTGGTAAGTTAATTAATTAAAGAAGCCAGACCCAAAAAAAGTCTGTCTACCATAAGGCTTTATGGATGAGAACTGGAATAATACAAAATGGTGGTATAGGCTTGAATGGGTTAATTTTTTGTCCTTCTTTCTTCATGTCTGTACTGTCTGCTCTGAAAATACATTAGCCTTTGAACATCAAAGTTGATTATGGTAAGCTGTGTACTTTTTATCTATATACAAAAAGCCAGTATGTATTCACCATTACGTTGGATCATGTCTTGTCCTTTTCACAGTGTGTGCTAATTAGTACAGTCCTTTATCTCTGTACGTAACATGTGTGCTTTCACTATCTTACATACTTATGCATATGTTCAACTACTTTGAATGAAAACAGCATTTTTATGCCATGAACTACTGTCCATTTAAAAGGTACTGCCTTATCCATTTTTGATGTAAATGTAAGTATATATTTCATGTGTATATAACTATTTTATGGAGCTTTTCTCCCCCAACGCTCGTCTGAAAAGGACCAAATGCACAGTCAGACTATCCCAGTTTTAAAAAATGTAAATAAATATTGTGAAGCTCTGGATATGAATCTTGATATCCAGGTCAAGAACACATAATTAAAAGTTATGACTGGTGAGACCCAGTCATAATACTTTGTAGTGCATGAAGCTTTATTTGTTCCATGTATTACTAAGTCCAAAAAAAAGGCAAGTGTTTTGCCGTCTTTCAAAGCTATGAAGCATTTAGTGAGCAGTGTCAGAAAGACAGAGTAACATATTGTCTTTATGTTAAGAAAAGTCAGAAACAGATTACTGGTAAAAACAGCAGGCAAAAAGAAATCTGTTTTGAATTTTGCAGCTGTCGTTTGCTGGACAGTACAGGTAGATTTAACTGCCTAGATCTATACTTGATCTTAACAACTGAAGCATGGGTGCTTAACATTTGTTAAGATTGGGTCTCACACTTTAGAAGTGCTTACCTAGTTTGTCTTTTTCCTGATATTGGAGCACAATCACCATGCTTTATGCACTACAAATAAAATAAATTACAGAGAATTACAGAGAAAATTACGGAGAACTCCGCAATTTGACCAAAAAACACATAAACATTGATAAAAATAACTTCTACCTCAAATCCCAATCTACTAAACCCAGAAACCCCCCAAAATTCTGGACCACCATCAACCAAATAATCCATCCAGGGAATCCATGAATCCCCAACCTGTACCCCAATAACAGCCCAAGAAACCACATCCATTTTTAATTCGTATTTCATTGATACCATCTGTAAGCTTATGCAGACCTCCAACCAAACCAGTCATCCACTCCCCTTCACTCCCCTACTACAAAAATGCCCATTCTCACTAAAATAAGTTCCTAACAGCTGTATGAATAAAACTCCTCCTCAAACTCAAACCCTGTTCCCCATCTGCCGATAACCTCCCACCTCTCTTCCTAAAGGCTGCTGCTAACTCCATAGCATATCCCGTCTCCATCCTAATAAACCTCTGTGTCAGTGAATCCACTGTCCCAACTCTTTGGAAAAAATTCCATACAATACCCATCCACAAAGGAGGGATTTCTGTAGACCTTTCTAACTATTGACCAATCGCCATACTTCCCCCTCTCTAAAATTCTTGAACAATGTGTTCATAAACAAATCATGACCTGTCTCCCTCAAGAAAACCTGATCACCCCTACCCAGCATGGCTTTCACCCCCACCACAGCACTACTGCTGTACTTATTTCCTTTACAAACTCCATCACCCTTGCCAGGGACAATAATAAACTAGTGTCCTGCCTCTTCTTTGAACTCCCCAAAGCCTTTCACACTGTCTCCCACCCCATCCTTCTCTCCAAACTCTCTCAACTCAACCTGTCCTCATCAGCTATCTCTTGGTTCAACAGTTACTTCACAGGCAGACAGCAATCCATCAAATGGCTCTCTGCTCTCTCTCACCTTCTCCCCTTCAACATGTGTGTCCCTCAAGGTTCAGTTCTAGGTCCCCTTCTTTTTAACATCTTTACTAAGCAACTCCACACTTCCTGTCCTCAGTCATCCCTCCTACAGTATGCAGATGACTTCACAATCATCTCTCTCGCTGACAACCCATCATACCTGCTTACCGTGACACAAAAATCTTTTAACCACAGTGAAACTTGGCATACTAACCATCAACTCATACTAAACCCTAAAAAGACAAAACTTCTTCTCTTCCTCCCCAAATCTTTCTACCACCTCAAACCTCATTCACTACCTCCTCCCTTAACAACATAACTATCTCAGCTGATACCCACACTAAGCTCCTTAGAGGAATCATTGACAACCAAATTAAATTTGACCACCATGTACTTCACTGTATCAAAAAAAACCCAACAAAAATGCATCCTACTGTATAGAAATAAAAGGTTTCTCACACCTGTTTTCAGAAACTCACTTGCCCTAGCTTACCTTCTCACTAACCTTCTCTACAGCTCACAAGTCTTTAACCAATTTACATACCTCACTACTTTGCAAATTTGAAACCACCTACGACAAAGTTGCAAGATTTGTTGCTAATTTACCATCTAAATGTCACCACTGCCATGCTCTCAAGACTCTTAAGTGGCTTGAGTTTCTTAACCAACTCCTACTAATTCAATGCCCCATCATCCACTCTATCCTGAACAACCCACCTCCTGCACTAACCTCTCCTCATTAATTTCCCACTATAACCCCCCTCCTCCTGGTCCCTCAGAAGCTCAGGCTAATGTCTCTTACAGATTCACAGACCTAAAAAAATCTATTGAACAGAAACTGTATAGCTATTTTCCTGCACTATCTTGGAACAAACTACTAATGCCCCTTAGAAATATTACCCATGCCTTTGAATTCAAGAAAGCTCTCAAAAACTACCTAAACAGCTCTAGGATATGTCATTGTTATCACCCCACTTGAACCCTATCCTCTGTTCTCCATTTCTTACCTCACTCCTCCCTGTCCCTCTTTTTCCTTCCTTCATCAAATTACCTCTTTATTACCTACCTTCTGTTTATCACATGGCAACCACTTTCTTCTCTCCTAGTAACTTCACTTGGTTGTCCAGGTAACCTGCTACCCTCATCCTATTAGCTATAAAGCTATTGTATTAATATCTACACCAAACATTGCTCATAAAACAATATGCAATGAATACAATGAATATTACTTTTGTGCACTGATGATAATCCTAATGTGATTACCCTAGCTTTGCAATTACATGTTTACACTATTACTACCTTGTATAAGTGTAATATGTGATGTACTCTTAATAGCTACTTGATTTGTCATATTGTACTGCTTTCTTATAATTTTCTTAATTGTAGTGTCCAGCTTTTCTCCCCATGCCTCCGTTGAACAAGGGCAATTGCACAGTCAGACTATCCTGGTCAACAAATGTTAACTAAATACATAAATAATAAATAAGTACACTGTTTACATCAAGACATGAAGAGGTTATAATTCAATGCTCAAAAAAGCTATGCAGATTTCATCATGATGTTCTTTCCTGTACATTTATTTGTTAAAAATAAACTGCCATCACTCCTAATTTTTAAAAATGTTCATCCTGAAAACCTTATTTCAGCATATTTTTTATTATTTTTAAAGTAGCTTAGCTTCTCTTTAAAATCAGATTTAGAAACTATATGAGCCAGGGGAATGAAACTGTATCAGAATGCATACAATTTCTAGAAATTATATGACTACAGGAAGGAAAGTGAAAAGGAGGTGACCAGAAAATCTGACAAAAATTTCCAGCTACATCATGAATTTTATAATAATTGAGCCTAAATCTCTTGCTATAATAATGAGGAGCGTGGATATGAATGGAATGGAGAATTATAAACGAAGGGGAGTAAAGTGTTCAGAAACATGAAGAAAAGCTGGCTTCTTTGAGAACAGAGTTGAGTTGGGCAACAAAATGACTGATGGGTAAGATCTCTGCCTCATGGCTGCATAGTGGTATGGGGTTCAGTCCTGCTGTTTTAATCCCATTGACTGTGGAGTTGTTATGTTCTTCCTGTGCTTGTGTAGAGTTTTTCTTGGTACTGGGGTTTCCTTACACTTCAGAAAAACATGCTGGTCATTGCTTACACACACACACACACACACACACACACACACACACACACACACACACACACACACACACACACACACACACACACACACACACACACACACACACACACACACACACACAGAAATGCACTTCAGTTAATCAAACATTTATGTTGAAGGGTGATTTGTCAGATTTCTTTGGTTGACTTGCACTTCATGGAACATATATTTTCCCTTTTTGATGTGAGACCACTGGACAGAAGGGATCCAAGGCTTTTTCTTTTCTCCCATTGTTGATCTTGGAGTTGGAATACATTAGTATTGGGGAATTTGGGGGTGGGCTTTTCCCCTGGAAAAAAATGATTTGCATCTTATTTTCTTGTGTTTCTGAATGATTGGGGTCGCCTAATGGTTAAGGTGTTTGCCCTACAAACACAAGGTACAGGGTTTGAATCTCACAGGGGATAATTGGCTAGGCTTAAAATGGTTTGCAAGGGCAGTTAGCCTACTACTAATCTATGAACCTAAGTGAAACTGGTCAGCAATCTTTATATTCAGCGATTGAGATGCTGAGGAAACAGTAGCAAAACTGATTTATATTGCTGCAATAAAGTTATATTTCACCAATTCCTGTGTGCTGGAGATTCTTTGTGAATGGAGTGTGTATATGTATGTATATATATATATATATATATATGTATATATATATATATATATATATATATATATATGTATATATATATATATATATATATATATATATACAGTATGTATCCTTGTTTTTGTAGCATAGCTCATGGCTGAGAAAGGAGAAAGGTCTTTGGACCAGCCCACGTACCTGGTTTACCAGTAAGTAATTATATGAATACATTTTGAAAGGGTTCAGAACAGAATCTTGCATTTTCCAGTGTTAGCATACTAGACAGGTATTCCCTAATTCATCTTGCAAATTTGCAATAAGCTTGTAATGTTTCAGTCCAAATCCAAATTTTGTACATACAACTCTCCATATGGCAAAATATGTTTGCTTTTGTATGCTGTGTCATTTGAGTAGTAATATTTAGCTGCTAAACTGATTTTCAGTGGGGTGGGTTTATCATCTGAGCCACAATTCTTGCACTACTCAAAATTCTAGAAGTTATGGTAGAATCACAGAGAAATGTCATTTTTCCTTTGTTATTTTTTTTTTTTACCAGTTCACATATTTGTTTACACTCCACAGAATTATCAGACAATAAATACAGTTAGTAACCTCCTGGGCCACTAGACTCTTCTGTCACAAAACCAGCTATGTATGTTAATGCCATTTACAGTTGTTTCAGGCTGACACAATTGTGTAATGTATAAGTTCCAGATACACAGAAACAATTATTAAGAAAACAGCATAAGCTTTCATATTACTAACATTTCATCAGCTGCATAAAACCAGGTTAATTGCGCAAAAAGTTTATATAACAATTACCTAGTTTTATTTAAAACACAAGCTTTGTAAAAGTGTAATGTCAGAATTGTTGAATTACTTTGAAACTGGTTTCTAATGATTGGCTGGTCTGATTATGATTCTGATGAAATGTTTGTAACAGACAATTTTGCTGTTTTATTAATAAAAATGTTTGTGGTTCTACAGCTTATTTTGTACATTTTTTTATTTTAACTGATTTAGCTAAACTGCATTGTTGTGCATTTTACCTAAGGTGCTCACCTCCATGTACTCGCATTAACAGAAATTAATCTCTCTGACTGTTGAGTCAGGCTGATGTTTGCTTAGACGGTTGGCTGTGTCCAGCTGCACAGTAACAGATAAGACCAAGGAATCACCTTGAAGGAGCCTTGACTTGCACAAAACAGCTGCCTGCTTTGTTTTAGATGTGGAAGCAGATACTCATCTTAGAAGCTAAAACGAATAAAAGTTTATCCAGTAGTAGCTTCAGGGCACTTTTTAATAAGAGACTGAATTAAATGTGTATTTGTGTGTCTGAGTGATTTAATGCATAGCAGACAAAGCCAGATGTATGGCATGAGATAATATTTCTTGGGGTAAGAACTGTACTAATCCTTTTTAAAGGTTTTAGAGATATATAAATTACTTGCTCACAGTGTCTGATGTATGCATGTTTCAAAGGGTTTTTTTAATGTATTTTCCTGACAGTAAGATATACTGAGTCATGCCACAATGTGTCTTTTTACACTGATGTATCTCAGTGTATAAACACATACATATCGTCTCTTTACAATTGAAAGTAAATCTAATTACTAATCAAGTTATGTGTATATGGGTATACTCACAGACACGTGCATGCATCTGTAGGTTCATAGGTATATACCAGGCTTACAACTCCTTTATAAGCCTTTGCATCCCAACCTAGTTGTGTCCCTATGTATCATGGGCATTTTTTAGGAGGTAGTATGTTAGGATGTTTCTAGAGGTTATTTGAGGGGATATGTTAGGTTGGAGATTACTGCCTGCCTCTGTCTATCAGACACATGGGGGCCAGACCCGGGGTGATTTTCCAATTTCCTGTCTATTGATCAAGGTTACGCTTAAATAAGGTTAGAGATGGACTCTGCTTCACATGGATGAAGAATCTGTTCCAGAGCATGGTGCACCTCTGAGACATCTGTCTTGCCAACATGCCTTATTTATGTTACAAGCAAAATTTAAATCCTTGGATCTAGTGGTTCTGATGCTGTTCATTTTGAAGATGTGCAAAAGGTCCATCAGAGTTGGATCTGAGGATGTCTTGTATGCCAGGCACAGATCCCCTCTCATTAACCTTTGGGACACCAACTACAGAGATAAGGCTTTAAGGCAATCTCTATAGGGCAATGTGTTTATACCGTCAGTTCTCCTGGTAAGGAACCTTTGTGGGAATTCCAGTTGTTGCATATGTCTGGTCAGGTACATGCCAAAGGGCCATTTTTCTCGATGATGGGTCTGATAAGGGCCAAATAAAGTGGCAGTATGACTTCCTTGGACCTGGATGCCATTACTATACATTGAGCAACATAGAATGATTTTCTTACTACATGGGCCACATATTAGTTCAAGTTCAGATTACTAGTCTACATATGTTCCCATATTCCTGACTACTGGGTCAACTCTTAGGAGTGTCTTATCAACATATGTATTAGCCTAGGTGGCACTTTTACCAAAAGGCACTATAATGCATTTCTTTGCATTGAGTTTTAATCCATGACTTTGGCTTTTAATCCATGACTTTGGCACCAATCATTTTGTCTGTGTTAGACCCTCTTGTAAGATGCCTGTGTTATGAGGGGAATCTCTGGTACCTCCCAATTTGCAGTCATCTTCAGACTTGTTCAGCCAGAGGCCCTTGATGTTAGCCTTTACCTCTGAGAAGTAGATGCCAAATAGGAGTGATCCCAGAGGTACACCACTGGTGAGGGTGACTGGTCTCTTACTTGAGGTGATATCACCAGTTCTGTCTTCCTGGGTCCTGTCTTTGAGCCAGCTGCCAATCAAGTGAGTTATGTAGGGGTTTATGCTCACTTTGGTGAGTTTGTCAACTATACCTGAGTAGGGTATTGTGTCGAATGCCTTAGCCAGGTTCAGGTAGGTGGTATGCACCATTTTCCCCTTACCCATTGCCATGGTGGCCTTCTCAAAGAAGTCCACCGGGTTTAGTACGCATGACATTCCTTTGAGAAAAGCAAACAGGGTTGGCTCCAGTGTCTGAAGGTTGCCTATGTCTTTGTTGATCATTTCATGATAATTTATTCTATGGCTTTGCATATTGGATTAGTTAGACTAATAATCCGCCCCGATGAAGTGGGATAACTGTTGCAATCCTCCATTCTCATGGTAATAACTCTGTTTTGAGGCTATAATTTAAACGTGACTCAAGTGGTCCTGAGAGGTCATGTTTCATGCTATTTAGAAAGCATCCTGGCTTATTGTTGGGGTCCATTGAGGCTGCTTTTGGCCTTACCAAGTGCCGCTAGGACCTGCTCCCTGTTAATATTTGAGGGAGTATGCTAGTAGGTGTTTCATGGCAGGAGGGGAGATCGAAGTTTGAGCTGAATTTGTCAGCCAGCAAATTCTCTGTGTTGCTCTGTGCACTGAAGGTGATTGACCACCAATTAAGAACAATGGTATGTGCTGCCTTTGAGGTTTTGGACATAGCTGTAGAAGTCCTTGTGGTTGTCTTTAGCCTGTGAGGATATTTGACCTTGTAATTGGCCTTGTTGAACTTAATTAGTCCTTTAATGTCCTGTTTAGCTTAATTGAAAAGCTGCTATTATTATGGGAGTTGCTTTTCCTGATTTTATCCATGACTTTTTTCCTTTTGTTATATACCTATTAAAGTTAGGATTTCACCAGTGTGGTTTGTTTTTAGAGTTTGTTTTGATGTTATTTCTAATAGGCACAGCATGGCTGTACGGAGTCCCTATGACCAATTCCACGTAGGGTGCTGTGAACTGGGGCTTGGGAGGGGCACTGGATTTTGACAAACTATCTCTTAACAGGATGTTGTTTGCTTTAGAATAGTTCCTAGCTGTTACAGGGTTTGCTTGGATTACCAAGCTGATTTTTATTTCAATAGAGATAGTGTTGTTGTCCATCCTCACCAGTAAGGCTGTCTCCCATTTTGGTGTGTACCAAGTCCGTTATGTTTGAACCTCTGGTGGGTGTGCGCACTATCACATCAAGGGTATTTGTGTTAGTAAAGCATAGAGCTGTCATGACTGTGAGTATGAGGCAGTGTATGTTTCCATTCTGTAGATGGGTAAGTAAAGTTTTCTAGGAATTGAGTATTTGATTTAATAGTGAGTGCCTCCAGTAGGTCTTGGTATGAACTATGGGATTCTAGGGACATAGAGGGTGACCTATAGCTTGCTGGGATATGGTATGGGACTTTGTCTATGGTGATTTGCACATGGATAATTCTAGAGCATTTTACTGCTTAACCAATGTGGAATTATGCTTGTTGTTAATACAGATGGAGACTCCGCCACCTTTTGTCCCTGTCTGTGCAGCTGATGGTCTAACTATGTGTGAAAAGCAATGAAGCCGTGCACTGACAGAGTACTTCTTGCAAATTTAAACCATGCCACGCTAACAGCACAGATGTCTGTATTCTCCAGAGTGAGGAGAGCTTGTAGGGTGTGGAGTTTCTTGCTTAGGCTCTTAGAAGTGAGGAGTAATACCTTTAGGTTTCTTTAGGTTTTATTTGCTGTGCCAGTAGGTTTGTCAATTTGGCTTTGCCTAAAAATGTCTCTAAGGGATTGGATAAAGTGTTAGCCAATATTTGGAAGCCTAGTGAGACAGTTGCAGACCATTCTTTTCAAGGCAACATGGTTTGTTAACTGTGTCCTCCCATGCTGACAAATATTGAGTTCCCCCTAGAAAGACAACAGAAAATAAGCCAGTTATTGAGGTCAGTCATCTTTTGTTCATACTGTTGCATCATCCCTGGTTAAGGTAGAATGCTGCTCAATACAAGGCACATTCCTGCCTGAGATAAACACGCAGAGAGATCAACAATGTCTTTCTTCATGTAGTCCTGGGATGTACATCTCAGGTAATTAATGCCCACATGGACTATGGCAGAATCATATTGGTACCTGGGGTGTAGTGATTTGAGTGCATGTGTAACTTGGCAGATCCTGGCTCCAGATAAACAACTAACCATTCTCTTCTCCTTGGTCAGTCTGGTGATTGTGGCACCTGTATGTCATACAATGGAATCTCCTATGACAAGAGTCCTGGGT
>NC_056737.1:218710896-218725896 GCF_019279795.1 Protopterus annectens
CAATTTACCTGTGAGGGCAAAGTGACTGTGGGAAGTATTAAAGTATTACAGCACTGCATTCTTGCAGTTCTCGGATACTACCAGTATAATTTACCCAAGTGTGGGCAAAGTAACTGTGGGAAATATTATAGTACTGCATTCTTGCAGTTTTCAGATACTTCCAGTGTAATTTACCCTAGTATGGACAAAGTAACTGTGGGAAATATTATAGTACTGCATTCTTACAGTTCTCAGATACTACCAGTGCAATTTACCCATGAGGGCAAAGTGACTCTGGGAAGTATTAAAGTATTACAGCACTGCATTCTTGCAGTTCCAAGATGCAACCTAGTTAAAATGCATTTGCTGAAAAATTCCAGGATGCATTAGAGCTGCTTTCCTAGTACTGCTTGTGCTCTTGTTATTCCTCATGTTAACCCATTAAAAAGGGGGTTGGAAAATGATTAAGGTGTTTTTTACCTTACAAACACAAGGTATAGGGTTTGACTCTCATGTCAGGAAACCAGGCTAAACCCCAAAAGACCACTGTGGTGTTAGCCTCGTAATTACCTATGAACAATGCTAATTAATGTGCTCCTGTGTTGCCCAGAAACAAAGTGTGGTACTTCAGAGTGGGTTTAGAATAATGGTTTTAAGTCTTTGCCTCATAAATGCAAAGTGCAGGGTTAGATTCTGACCTTGAGTTATTAGCTAGGCTTAAAATAGCCCTTCAGGGCAGTTAGCCTAGTATTCACCTATAAATCTATAAACTGTATTAGAACTTCAGTGCTGATTTCTAATAAGCATTACCTGAACTTGCAGCATCTGATTTGTAGAAACATATATTATACCTTACTTTTGGCACATTGGTACTAGTTGTGCTGTGGCACTTTTACAACACTCCTAGGCAAGCTGTGCGTTGAACTGCTGCGGTCCATAAACTCAAAGTCACACACTGAGAAATTTTACACCTTTTCCTGGAATGAAAAGCATTTCATCAGCCAGTTCATTCCCATCTACCCACCCCGACCCCAGCTTACCCCATGATGCTGGGAACAACACACATACATCCAGTTACCAGTGATGTTGTCAGGAACACAAACCATATATAAGTGGGCTGGCTTCATGCTGCTGTATTTCTTACAGTATGTACAGGGTTACCATAGAACTGTATTGATACACTTTCCTACCAGTATGTTTTGAATGTGCTATCACCATCCAATTTGCAAAGTCTATAAAATGTCTCTTTTTTGTGTCACCCCAGTAATATAAATGATACTAGGCTAGTCATAGACCCTATACTGGGGAGTGGAGTTGTATTTATTCAGTGATCTACTGAAAGACAGGATAGTACAAACTCACTAAGTACTCAGCTTAACTTATGGATGTACCTTAACTCACTGCGTGATACTCACCTTAACTTATGGATGTACCCCAACTCACTGTGCGATACTCACCTTAACTTATGGATGTACCTTAACTCACTGCGAGATACTCAGCTTAACTTATGGATGTACCTTAACTCACTGTGAGATTCTCAGCTTAACTTATGGATGTACCTTAACTCACTGCGAGATACTCAGCTTAGGTTATGGATGTACCTTAACTCACTGCGAGATACTCTCCTTAACTTATGGCTGTACTTTAACTCACTGTGAGATATTCAGCTCAACTTATGGATGTACCTTAACTCACTGCGAGATACTCAGCTTAACTTATAGCTGTACCTTAACTCATCGCGAGATACTCAACTTAACTTATTGATGTACCTTAACTCACTGCAAGATACTCACCTTAACTAATGGATGTACCTTAGCTCACTGCGAGATACTCACCTTAACTTATGGATGTACCTTAACTCACTGCAAGATACTCACCTTAACTTATGGATGTACCTTAACTCACTGTGAGAAACTCAGCTTAACTTATGGATGTACCTTAACTCACTGTGAGATACTTAGCTTAACTTATGGCTGTACCTTAACTCATCGCGAGATACTCAGCTTAACTAATGGATGTACCCTAGCTCACTGCGAGATACTCACCTTAACTTATGGATGTACCTTAACTCACTGCAAGATACTCACCTTAACTTATGGATGTACCTTAACTCACTGCAAGATACTCACCTTAACTTATGGATGTACCTTAACTCACTGCAAGATACTCACCTTTAACTTATGGATGTACCTTATCTGTTAGAAGAATGAGCCATTGCTGCCTTCCTATTATATTTTTCTAACAATACACACCTCTAGGGGGTAGCAGTGAAAATCACATTACATGTAATGAATTTTTCCGATGTCCGTATATCCTACCTAGGTATGATTTGCTAAAAAAAGGCAGTATGACTATTTAATTTTCTTAATAATCCCACAGAACCTTGTCCTTAGAGGATGGCTAGAGGGGAATTTATAGTAGTTAACAAAAATCTAACCAGGAAAAGTGGATGGTTATGTGTTAACTCTCTACATTGAGGTTGTCTGAGATGGATGTGAAGGCAGAGCTGGGTGTAGGTATGACAGTATTTTCAGATACCTGACCGAGTGAGCTGGTTTAGGTTCATCTACTACTGGAAGCGATTTTAGTGAGGACATTGTATTCAGCAAAGTAATTAAATGCAATGAAGGATTTGGGAAAAGGTGACAGCAGGAACTTTACAGAGTGCCTGTTAATATTTCAGTATATCTTTTTGGAACAGAATGGAATCAACTTGATGCTGCTTTTTGAGTACTAAATATGGATTTTACAATATTGTCATTTTCTAATTTTCAGCATTATGATTTGCATTCTAATACTTGCACAACATAAATCAAATTAACTATATGCTCTGCTCGTATACTGCTACAGAGGCTTGAATTATTTATTATGTCATCTGTACTTTATTTTGATGACTGGAGCGCAAGTTATGGGTTAAAAAGGTCAACAGACCATTCCAATTAGATGATTAATAAGGAAGATTCCTACAGACAAATACCTAGCAACCTCTCAGTTTCTGATTAATTATTTTGTTTTCAGGGCTATTGATTTTATTTAATTATTTATTAACCGATTGCACACTTCTGTGGTTATAGTGTGTGAATTCATGGATTGCACAGATATCTGATTTAATTATCATTTGACAGAGGGCCAGAAAAATGTGCAATGACTTTTGTTACACCGCCTTGAAGTAAACTATAGAAAGGCTGTATTTCTCTCCAGTTCATGGAAAGCATTCAGTAAAAATTTGTATGCTTGAATTCAATCAGAGTGTAAGACTTTGGATTCCCAGAAGGTATGAGTTTGTGATGGGTTCTAGAGTGAGAAACTGGTTTTGTATAACTGCAGGGTTTGGTCAGGTGTCTGAAATATTTATTTTACCATTTCTTTATTTTTCATAAAGGTGTCATTTTCTAAACAAGAAAAATTAAAATGTGGTTCAGGTATTGATCACTCAGTTATTTGAGTCCTCGTTGTAACAACAAAATTGTCTGCAGTGGGGAAATGAGCCACTCTGAAACTTTAAACACTTTGGTAGTGGTTTGCCATCATCAGGAAACATTGACAAAACCTGGACAACAAGTCACTTGTACAAAATGGTAAAAAAAAAAAAAAAGAACTGGAGAGCATGTCTTTATCTACAGTTATACATGGATACGGTCTGGTAATGCATAAATATTCCATATTAAAACTGCTAGTAGTCATGGAAATAGAATTCTTCTGTGGTTGAAGATGCATTTGCATAATATAATGAGGTCGGGAATTCTCTCTCATGTACAGGTACTTACAGCTCAAGAAGAGGCTCACTTCCACACAATAGAAGTGTTTTCTGTCACTGCTGTACATTTTATTTATTGACATTTGTTTACCGGACTGGTCCAGCTGGGTGAGTTGCCCATTTTCAGCAGAGTCCTGGGGGAGAAAAGCTCCACAATAACATAAAATGAGGATTAATACAATGAATTGAAGTATTATTCACAACAGTATAAAATAAGATTAAAACTTAAAATCATATGTAATACAATGGTACCAAATAAATAAGGATGAAGGGAACGGGATAAAATAAATACATTTAGTAAGTTGTGAAAGTGTGTCAGAGTATGTAGGCAAGATTTCTTTTTAGATATAGTGACTGGACATGTTGGGTCTGAACAGATATGATGGTCAAGGTTAAAGTAGAATGAACAAAGGTTATCTACAGGGATAATACAGGAAAGAGAGTAATCCTGAATAGGAGAGTTGTAGTGCAGGATAGAGAATAGGATAGGTAATGAGTAATTAGTAAAAGAAGTTAGAACGCTGGTGGGATGATTAAAATGAATATAGTAAGGATGAAATTATGTAGTAGAGGGAGAGATAGGGTTTGATATTAGCTACAGATGGTGGTGATTGATGTAGTGTAAAGGTTAACCAGGAGAGTTACAGAGGCAGAGCCAAGATTTCGTTAAGTGGTCTTTTAGAGTAGTCTTGAAAGTGTGATAGTGGAGAACAGATCTAATAGATTCAGGCAGATAATTCCGTGATTTATCAATACAGTAGGAGTATAGGCTCTGTCCATCTGATTTGGTAGGTTTGTGGATATTCAGAAGATGTAGGTCTGAGAACCTAAAATTTCAGTTAGGGGTGTATGAGGACAGAATACTGTACAGAGATGGACAATTTGTGAGGATACTGATGATTTTAAAGGCAAATTGTAGTTGTATGTTTTAGATGGTGAGGAAGTTCTATCCAATTTATAGTTTTGAGAGTGGTACAGTGGTGCTTACAAGAAAGGTTGATTGCTGCACATTTTGCAACTTTATTGTAACATTGTTATATTTTTTCATTAGTGTTGTCTGAGAGTACCATACAGCAGTGAAGGGAGAAGATATACAAACGCAAGAGTACTTCTAGCTGATTTGGTAAATATGTTTTTAGTGTCCCCTTGATATGAAGTTTGGGAATTTTATGTTAACATCTGTTGTCACCCCTATTACTTTTGTATGGGAGGAGACTTCAGTGGTGGCATTGTTAAGGTAAGACATTTTAATGGTAAAGTTTTAGGAAAGAAGAATAGTAATTTGGTTTTATTTGGGTTGAGCTTAAGTTGATATTTGTGGAGCCACTTTTCTTTAGCCAAAAGTTCATCCTGGGAGATTTTTTGAAGGTGTGTAAGGCTGTTGGAGGAGCATATAAGGTGGACTCATCTGCATATTGCGTTAGCAGGCCTTGTTGGGTGGATGAGTAGAGATTGTGAGTAGAGATTGTTGGTGAGTATGTTAAAGATAAGGGGCCAAGGGTGCAGGCTTGTGGTAACCCATGGTTACAGGGAAGTATGGAGAGTGGGTAGAGTGCCATCTGGCTGCTTGTTGCCTATTGGACAGATAGCTGTTAAACCACTGTAGGACAGGATAAGATATACCAAAAGTGGACACTTCTAGAAAAAGTTTACTATGGCCGACTGTATTGAAGGCTTTTGAAAGGTCTAAAAGCAAGCAGGAAATTAGTTTACCATTGACTCTGGCTTGGTTGACAGCTCTGTGAAGGTGAGGAGTGCAGTATTGGTGCTGAGGTGTGGATGAAAGCCATGGTGGGGTAGGGGTGAGGAGCATAACAGGCATTCATGAATACATTTTTCTAATAATTTAGAGGGGGCTGATAATATTGCAATGGGGGTGAAATTTTTCAATCCTCTTCAGGATTCTCCTTTATGGTGTGTGATTTTTTCTGGAGGTTAGGGAAGTATGCTTCTTGGATGGATCTGTTTATGAGTGTAGAAATATGAAGAGTGATACTATCGACTGCAATTTTAAGGTATTCACATAAAGCATTGTCTGCTTTGGTGGAACCTGGTTTAAGTTTCTTCAGGAGTTGTTTTACATAGAATGTTGATGAGCGTTTTAAGTGAGAGTAGACTTACAGGTCGTTGGTTGTCGAGAGAGATTATTAGCTGATGTGGGGAAGTCCTTGGTGAGGGATGCTAGGCTAACTATGATGCATGTGTTGAACTGAGTGGCGTTTTCAAATGGGGTGTTGTTGGGGGATGGATACAGAGTAGGTTGCTGACTAAGGTGCTGTATTTCTTTGATGGATAACCAGAATTTTTGGGATTCAGTTTATTACTATTTTAAATATTCGTATAGTAGATTTTCTTGTTTTTTCCATGTTTTGTCTCTGTTTGTCATTAAGTATTCTACTGTTGTTGGAGAGCCATATTGCATTGTTACTTTTTACTCTTTTAACTCATGGAGGAGTAACACTGTTTAGTGTACTTAAGAAAATTGCTAAATGTGTTTACGTCTTCATCTAATGGGATAGTTTTTAGGATGTTCCAGTTTAGACTTTCAAGGATACTGTTGAATTTATCTGGGTTAAAGTTAGAGATGTTACAGATGGTTTTGAGGATTTGCTGTTTAGATAAATTAGTATTAATATGTTGGGAGGTGATCACTTAGGGAATTTGAGAGAGTACCTGAGGAGGTTAATTTGTTAGGGTCTGAGACTAGGATTCAATCAAGTGCTGAGTTGGTTATTTTACCTGGGTACGTGAGGCTGTTAACTAGTTGTTTTAAGCTGAAAAGGTTTATACTGGATTTTGGAGAAGCAGAAGTAAGGGTAAGCTAGTTAATGGTGACATCCCCGAGTATTACTTTTTCATGTGAGATGGCTGAGGTGGTCCCGTGTATTATATTTTCAAGTGCTGTTATATTGTCACTTGGGAGTATGTAAAGGGCATTTATGCATATTGGTTTATGACTGCTACTTTCTGGAAAGTGATGGAGCTTCTAGACTACATAATGATTTTAAACAGGAGAAGGAATCAGGCATACTCACCACAGGTAATTTTTTTCATTTTTGAATTATCTTAGCATCTGCAAATTCTTTGATTGGGACTGAATATAACATAATAGACATCTTCCCAGATGGTGCAACATTGAGACTATGGTTTTAGAGTTCATACTGTGGTAGGGACTGCATATCTATTGGTGATATACTTTACCACTTAAATTATTGGGTGACTTAAGTTTAATGGGAATAACCTGCTAGATTTGCACAGAATGAATACCATCTCTTCTAATCTGACAGCGGATCTGGCTGTTCTCTGCCTATAAAGCATTGATTGTGTAGGTTACAGTTCAAAGGCTACATTCTTTTCTAAGGATCTGAATCTTAGAAATAAGGGGAGGTTTTTTTTCTTTTTCTTTTTTTTTTTCTTACAAAACCAATAGTAAGTCACTGAGTTGTTAGTAAGAGCTAAACAGGAGAAAGCATATACACTGGGACTGCTGGTAGTAGAGAGAGAAAGTTTAAATGATACCAGATTAAAGTCTAGTGATTTTTGAAAAAAAAGGGTGCGTGAGACCAACGTCTGGAAGTTGCCTAGAATATCATGCTCAAGTGGATCAAAAAGGTTGATATCAAAGTCCTCAAGAAGAATGTTTCCTATATTTAAATTATTGGGTGACTTAAGTTTAATGGAGCTTCTAGACTACATAATGATTTTAAACAGGAGAAGGAATCAGGCATACTCACCACAGGTAATTTTTTTTTTTTTTTTTATCTTATCTTAGCATCTGCAATTCTTTAATTGGACTGAATATAACATAATAGACAGATTCCAGATGGTTGACATTGAGACTATGGTTCATACTACAAAATACTACAAGGTAGGGATAGAGGTATATAAAGAATATGTAGGAGAAACCAGTTAAGGGTTTACCAAAGCGCTGTGAGCTCACAGAAGACGGACGTTTGGCTGAAACAACAGCAGTTTTAGTACAGGTTGGACTTTTAAGATGAGAAATTAGCCTGTTTGACTTGTAGTCATCCATTTTAGAAGAGAACACAATTAAATTACAAGCTAGAGGGGTTTGAGAAGTAAAACTCAGCCACTTCCAGTCATAAAACCACAATGATCTGTCTATAATATATTATGTTAGGGAAAGAGGTACTAAAGGTAGGAAAAATCAGGTTTTATCCAAGTTTCATGCTTAACAATGATATAAAGAGTGTAATATAGCATCCATGCATGAAGATGGTCTGCAAATGCTGGCAATGTTCAGAAAGGCAAACTTAAATCCACACAAAAAAATTACCAGTATGCTGGGAATGGAAACCATTATTGTTAGCATGGAAAAATGAGTAACAAACAGGATCAAGATAGCTTTCTGTATCACCTGAGAATACTAGAAGCCACCAGATTAAGGTAAAGAAGATGGACAGGATCTTTATTTACAAGCTTCATTGTAGTGGTGGTACATTTCTGCTCAAAAAGAAGTCAGTGACTGCAGAATAACATTTTAAAGTAAATAAATGCAACGTATTGCATAGGTGGAATGTATGCGAACCAAGAGTTAGGTATTATTAACTCTTTACAAGCATAATGATTACTAGTATGCACTCGGTACAGTATGAGATACTCATAATATTCCTATATCTTTAATGTGTTAGTACCTATATTTTTATTATATGGTTTAGTATTTTTCTTATCTTATGAAGGGTTTAAAATTCACTGACTCAATAACGCTTTCACAGGGACAACCTAGTGTGATTATTTGTATATAGTAATATTCACCTCCTGCAAAATTAATCAGATAGAGTTCTATACTGTAAAAACCTACATCACTTGTTATAAACAGGTCATTTCTGCTAAACAGCCACAGACATCATCAAGCATAGCTTTGTATTTACTGCCGACTGCAGAGAATTTGGGGAGTATAGTAGAACTGCAGGTACTGATTTGGGAGGGGAAGTGGACATTGCTGGTGTTATAGAAACATTTGCCAGTGGCTAGAGAGGGATGGTACATGGACAGCTCAAGGTGGAGGCTGTTTATGAAACACACAGAACAAAGAAGAAGAAGGGGGTATATTTATATACATGGTATGATTCAAACATGAGATCAGAGAAGAGGAAAAACAATATCACATGAGGATGTGTAAAGGAGCAGGTAAGGTCACGGCTTTGGGTAAGTGCCCTAGTGGCTTTAAGGAGGAGATAGAGTGTTGCTATTGGAGTGAGGAGCAGGGGTTAGTAGCAGTCTAAATAAAAAAGGGTAAGGCTAGAGAGGAAAAAGAATGTTACTCCTTGTAGGGGAGGATGGAGTAGACAGGGTAATAATCTTGGGTGAGTACCTGTTGTTCAATCAGTAGACACCTCTAGGAAGGAAGATGGAACACTTAGGAAAGAGATGAACCTGACAGGTGCAGACTGGGACATGTGATTGTGACCAGACGATGATGCAATTTTAACATGATCCAGTTTTATGAATGGACTGCAGGAAAATTTGATAGTGAGGAGAAGATACCTGTAAATGTGATCTAAATGGATTCAATAAGTCATTTGATTCAGCCCAGGACAGGCAGCTCAGAAGATGCAGAGGGGATGGTAGCAAGACTGAGGGCCTGGACTGTAACATGTTCAAAAGGAAGGACACAGAAAGTTTTAATGAAAGGGACAGTGTCATGAATAAGGCAAGTGATTAGTAAGTGTACTGCAGGGTATTTATTTCAGACTTATAAAAGGGAATGGTGACATCATCAGCTCTTTATCTCATCTTGCAGAGAGGTACAGCAGTGAAAAATGTGAGAATAGGAAAGGATTTGGACCCAGCTGAATTTCATTGCTTGCAAATGCAAAGGACTGCACTTGGGTTACATTAACCCTGTTGTGAAGTATCATCTTTGTAAAGTGCAACAAATGACTGAAGACCACTAAAAGGATCTGGGCCAGGAGCAAATGGAGAAGGCAGTGGCAAGGCTTAACAGAATGCTGGGGTATATCTTTAGGAAGATATACTCTAGGTCACTTTTCATGTCACTAGAGTCCAGAAGAGACACCTCGGGGGGGGGGGGGGTGATATAGGTGTGCAGGACCTTGTTGGACAGATGTGAAGGGGGTAGCCTGAACAGGTAGAGAGGGAGGGAGGAGGGTGACTGTAAGATTGTTGGGATTAACTACTCCTTCAGCCATTAAAGTGCTTATCCAAAAAGATAGCTTACATGTGGAATGGACTTCCAAGAATGAGTGGTTGAGAGGGAACCCCTGGAGGTATTCAAGAGTACAGGGGCAGGTGCTGAAAGGAAGAGAAGGCAGGCAATAGAGATGGTAGCATGTTGAACACATTTAAAGGACTGAATAGAGGCAGATTATCGTATTGTTTCAGTCAACGTAATCCAGTGCAATTTGCTGTTGTGTTGTGATTAAATGGTCCAACTTGAAGAAACAAATTTTCTATATGTTGATAAACTAAAACATGTTAGCAGTAATGATGCAGATATAGTTTCATGATAAAGCCTTAGCAGTATAAGAATTATAGCTACATATCAAAGCCCCTTCCACTCTGTTGATAATAGTAAAATACAGAAACATAGTTAAGAAAATGCCCACAAATGAATGGAACGTAGAAGCTTTAAAGCTTGTTTAGGAGGCCATGTCCACAGAATCTGTTTTTTTGATTGTATAATTTAAGCAAGTTTCCAGTCACTCAGAAATGCTCTGACATTTAACTGTGTTCCTATGGAAATGGTAGTGCTATTTGGAGAGTTACTTTGTATATGTACCTTAAACCTAACCTGTTTTTCAAGAACAGATTTCTTAAGCAAAATTTGTGGTCTTCATTTTCCCAGCTTTAACTGCCAGACCATGTGACTATAGGCAATCTTCAGTCTTCCTGAACTATTTGCAAGGCAATTTCAGTCTGACTAGCAAAAGTTCCAGAAATGAACAAACTATCAGCATGTGGATAGTGTTGACTGCTTGGGTATTTGCAAAGGTATTTTTTTTAAGAAAAGTGCCACGTGTAAGTAATCTTAAGACTGAGCCTCGCCCCTTAGTAGTTGTCATGGGGGGCTACACCTGCTGTTGTCACCTTCTTCTCTTGCACTATTTTGTTGAAATAATAGGTGAACAAAGCAGCAGTACTAAATGGAGGTTATAAATGGACCAGTTCGCTTATCTTGTTAAATAAAAACATATTATAGTGTGTGATTTATATCTGGCACATTAAGAGGTATATACGGTTTTATTATTTACATAAAAGGTTTACACATTTGTTTATGGGTTGCAATGAATTGCTTCGTCATTTGTGTTTTAAATATATATATATATATATATATATGTATTATATGTATATATATATATATATATATATATGTGTAATATATATGTGTGTGTGTGTTTTATATATATATGTATATATGTATATATGCATATATATATATATGTATATATATATATGTATATATATATATATATATATATATATATGTATATACACATATATGCACACATGCACGTGTGTGTTTGTTTGACAGATAGTCGTACACTTACTGAACTGAACTGCAACTGATCAAGCGTAACTGTACAGACATCAACAAGAAAAAAAAATGAAAATAAATATTTTTTTTTTTGCAGGGGACAAGCCTCCTTCACTCCACACAGCCTTTGCTATGTATATATACCAACTCTGAAATAGCACTAAAGTGGTGAAGAAAAGGCATATTATCCACTCTCTACTGTACATTGATCTTACACATGAGAAAAAATTATGTAGGTCTGGCATTTACGACCTGCTACTTATTCTGTTATATATTTTTTATGCATCATTATGGAACATACATATAAGGAACTCTCTTCTATCTTGTATATAATCTATGGTCAACTTTATTGCTTGCCTTATATTTTACTTATTTTCTTTTATTGTATTCACAAATTGTACTGCTTTGTTATTGTCTTAATATTTGTAACCATATTGAAAGGGAAGGTCTACAAGAGGGTAGTGAGACCAGCTATGTTACATGGGTTGGAGACGGTGGCACTGATGAAAAGACAGGAGGCAGAGCTGGAGGTGGCAGAGTTAAAGATGTTAAGATTTGCACTGGGTGTGACTAGGATGGACAGGATTAGGAATCAGTATATTATAAGGTCACCTCAGGTTGGATTATTTGGAGACAAAGCCAGAGAGGCAAGATTTCATTGGTCTGTGCATGTGCTGAGGAGGGATGCTAAGGATGAAGCTGCCAGGTAAGAGGAAAAGAGGAAGGCCTAAGATAAGGTTTATGGATGTGATGAATGAGAACATGCAGGTGGTTGGTGTGACAGCAAGATGCAGAGGACAGGAAGAAATGGAAACATATGATCTGCTATGGTGACCCTTAATGGGAACATCTGAAAGAAGAAGTTTGATTTTTTAATTCTGATTAATGTGTACTGTGGAGCTTTTCTCCCCAAGCCTCTGCTGGAAATGGGCTCATATCCAGTCAGACTTTCCCATTAAATAAATGTTAAAAAAGTAAATAAAATAAATCTGCTAATTTTTCATCATTACACAGAACATGTTTTTTTCTATTTAAAGAAATGAACTTCAGCCACAGCAATGACACATACACATACACACACACACACACACACACACACACACACACACACACACACACACACACATATGCTATATACATACACACACACAATCTATATATATATATATATATATATATATATATATATATATATATATATATATATATGGTTTACTATCAAAATCAAGAATCAAAATTCTTCGTGTGTTTACTTATCCGAAAAGAAAAAAGTTATTTCATCAAAATGACAACAGCATTAATGTCGATAATTTGCAATTCGGTATTATCAACATTACCTAGGTGACCCTGACTTCCAGTGATTTTCTACACATATTTTGTAGGGGGGTGTGACACCCCCCCCCCCACATATTATATATATATATACTAACCCCAAGATTGCAGTACAGTGAGGAAAAGGGTAAATTTCACGATCCCCACTGTAGTGCAATCTCCAGTCAGAACGTTGACCTCATATGAGCGAATGCACAGTAGCATTCGCTAAGGTGGATTTGAACATTTTCAGATTGGTGTTACGGAAACTGGGATCCATGCATTCCACCATCCCAGTTTTGCATAACTACCATTCCACATTTTGATAGTAAACCTATGTATGCACACACATATATTCATATACAAATGCATAGATTAGATGCAGATATGCCTGTATTTAATTTATATATATATACATATATATATATATATATATATATATATATATATATATATATATATATATCTGTATATACACATATATGGGTTCAGGACACATGCTCGACTAGCAAATGTCCGAATCACAAAACATCGAACACACATACACGAAAGCACTTAACATCGAAAAGTGCTTCCATGTATGTGTAGTTAAAAAAAATAATCTACGTTTTTGCAGGGGGGCTATGCCCCCCTGCACCCCCACACCCCCTACTTTATTATTCTCACTCCACGATCACACTACAGTGGGGAAAAGGGAAGTTTCCCTTACCCTTACCCACACTGTAGTCCGATCTATGAAACAGGCACACATACACGGAAGCGCTTGTCGATGTTAAGCGCTTTTGTGTATGTGTGTTCGATGTTTTGTGATTCGGACATATGCTAGTCGAGCATTTGTCCGGATCCCATATATATATATATATATATATATATATATATATATATATATATGTATATGTGTGTGTGTGTGTGTGTGTGTGTGTGTGTGTGGTGCATACATATATTCACAAAGTGCTCATTAAAGCATCAACATTGTAAGTCCTGAAAAACAAAATAAAATGTAAAGCACTGCAAACTGTATAGTGAACGAAAGACCTTTACTCCACAAAAGCACCTCCATTTTATACAATATTAGTGAGAGTTCATCAGATCAGAATTAACTCAGAGCAATCCTTAAATAGTATAAATAAGTTAATCACGTCAGTGTACTTATAAATTAGAGATGAAACATTAAATAGGTTTTGTATTAATAAAACACTAATAAAAGCAGCAAGCACAAGTTAAGGTGCTAAAAGTCTTTTTTGAAAACACTCATAAAACTGAGTCATGCCACCAGTAGTTCTTGTAGTCCAGTCTGTTAGACATATCACCCCATTTTATAGCTTGAAAAATGGAGTCTACAGCATAAAAGCTTGGATTCAGAGAAACAGAAAATGCACTGTGCAATCCCGTTTCTTGCAGGAGTGTTCAATGTGTTATGAGAGAATATTAGTTAAAGACCATTTTAGAGTTAGCAGCAATAAGAAGGCAGCGGCCTATATCACTACGGTAATGTCACTGGAAAAGCTGCATGCAAATACAGCAGTCCAGGGGAATGACTACTTCCTGAGAGCCTTTCACAGGCATTAGAATTGCACAGTACAAAGATTTATTATGCCTCTGTATTCTACATGCGCTGTCTGAACAATGACTACCGATAAAGGAGTCTCGTTGAGTGTGGAATATGCACGGGTAATCTATGATACTGGAATTATCTTCTTCTGTAAATTTAGAATATAATTTTTTTGGTAACGTTTTAAACCAGAGGATATTAACCACATTCTCTAATTATATTTCTGAAGATATTTTATGTATTGTACATCCCAGGCTGCTAAATTATTCCTTTAGTGTGCATTTTTGTTAGAGAAGTGTTTCCCATTTACTACAAATGGCTGTTTGATTGCCTTGTTTTTTTTTTCCTGAAAATGTTTTTAAGTAATTTACATAGGTTTTTAAGAATATACTGTCAGATGATTAATAGTCTTCTGTTCTGAAGCAAACTTTATTTTTATAGTGTTAGATCATTATTGATGTTTTAGTAATGCAGTGATGACTTTGTTAGGATTTGTTAGTTTTTTTTTTGTTTGTTTTGTTATAAATTATAAGTTGATTTATTTTCTTAGTTCAGTTAGAATTAGATCTATTTTGTCAGTAAGCTAGTTTTCTAGCTGGATAGTTTCATTTAATTTATTTGTTTTAATTTAAAGTTTCAGTGAGGGGGTTCATTTTGTGGTAGTATATTTTTGTGGAGCTGTTTGTGAATTTTGTGTGTGCAGTATGTAAATTTGCTTTTTACATCTTAGTGCCTGGGATTTTTTTTAGGTTTTCATTTGGGGGTTATTTTAGGAGGGCTAGAATATATTACAGGTGTCAGTGTCTACCTTTTGCTTATGGAGTGTGTACACTTGACTGCAGTTTTTAGCAGATACCGTATGTGTTGTGAGTTAAGGGAACT
>NC_056737.1:218730896-218863396 GCF_019279795.1 Protopterus annectens
AATTTCCTCCACCTTGACTAAAGCCCCAGTTCCAGCTGAAGAAAAGCAACCCCAAAGCATGATACTGCCACCACCATGCTTCAACGTGGGGATGGTGCTCTTTTGATTATGCAAAGTGTTGTTTTTGAGCCAAACATACCTTTTGGAATTGTGGTCAAAAAGTTCAACCTTGGTCTCATCAGACCATAAAACATTTTCCCACATGCTTTTGGGAGACTTGATGTATTGTTTGAAAATTTTAGCTGGGCCTGGATGTTTTTCTGTGTAAGAAAAGGCTTCCATCTTGGAACCCTACCCCATAGTCCAGACATATAGAGAATATGTGAGATTGTTGTCACATGTAGTACACAACCAGTACTTGCCAAAAATTCCTGCAGCTCCTTCAGTGTTGCTGTAGGTCTCTTGGCAGCCTCCCTGACCAGTCTTCATCTCGCCTTTTCATCAGTTTTAGAGGGAAGCCCAGTTCTTTCCAACATCACTTCTTCTTCTTTCAGCTTTTCCCGATTAGGGGTCACCACAGCGAATCATCTGTCCACTCATGATTGGCAGTGAAGTTTTTACGGTGTCGAG
Organism: Protopterus annectens; assembly: GCF_019279795.1. Taxonomy (NCBI): domain Eukaryota; kingdom Metazoa; phylum Chordata; order Ceratodontiformes; family Protopteridae; genus Protopterus; species Protopterus annectens. Next base: position 218,731,467 of record NC_056737.1, read on the forward strand.
TTGCCAGCCCGGCGCTCAACTTTCCACAGAAGGCACACACACAGACTCATACCTAGGGCTAATTTAGAGTGTCCAATCCACCTACTGCATGTCTTTGGGATATGGGAGGAAACCAGAGCACCCAGTGGAAACCCACACGACCACAGGGAGGACATGCAGACTCCACACAGAAGGCACCCCAGCTGAGAATCAAACCGGAGAACCTCTTGCTGTGAGGCAGCAATGCTAACCGCTGCACCACCATGGCCGCCCTCTTTGCAACATCACTGTTGTTCCATATTTTCTCCACTTTTTGATGACTGTCTTCACTGTGTTCTATGGTATATCCAACGCTGTGGAAATTTTTTTGTACCCTTCTTCTAACTAATACCTTTCAACAATGAGATCCCTTTGATGCTTTGTAAATCTCTGTGAACCATGGCTTTTGCTGTAGCAAGCAACTGAGAAAATGTCAGGAAAGTCCTACTAGGACAGCTAAACTTTATTTGGGGTTAATCAGAGTCTCATAATTGATGTCAAGTGTGTACCCAAGAAGACTGAATGCTGTAATTAAATCAAAAGGTGCTTCAACAAAGTATTAGTTTAAGGGTGTGCACACGTGTGCAACCAGCTTATTGTACATTTTTTATTTTGTATATTTTTTCCCCTAACAGATTTGTTTGCTTTTCAATTGAATTGTACAGGTTATATGTCACATTAAAGGTGGGAAAAGTTTTGAAATGATTTATTATGGTCCCATTTTTTATATCACAAAAACCTGGCATTTTAACAAAGGCGTGTACACTTTTTATATCCACTGTATGCCTGTAAATTTGGTAAACTTAGCAAGATGTTTTACTAGCACTGTTCTAAAATGTTCTTAATGCCACATTATCAGTGAACTCTTCTGATGTTCACCGTGTTTCACTGTTGCAGTCATCACTGTAGGGTTCTTCCTGCGGGCAGGCAGTCCTCGGTTGGCCAGAATCCCAAAGTCTGGCTCCAGCGTTGCCTTTTCAGCCATGCTCCTTGACGTCAGAGCGTCAGGAGTACAAAGCTGCTAGCCGATGCCATGTTCTCCAGTCTTTCTTGCCGTGCGGTGAAAGCACTTCACAAGTGCCAGTTGGCTGACTCCTGATATTTTTCCGTGCTTCAGTCCGAAGACTTACTTCTTCTTCTCAAAGCTAAGTACCCCATTGGGGAAACTTTTTTCTTGCTCCAGTCCGATGTCAGAAAAAGTTAATAATTGCATTTCTTGTGGGAAGCAAATACCTCATAAGGATTTCCATTCTTACTGTATTCCTTGTTTAGGCCCTGACCACGACGTAGCTAGTTGTCGGTTTTGTGCTAGATTTAACCAATGTACGATTAAGCGGTGGTACGATTTTGCTTTTCACTACTTTGGTAGGCGATTTAATTATAAAATGTCATCGGACACGCTTCTGACTACCGGAGTTCACAAACGACGCAAGGATAAGGACAGGCCTCCGAGGTCCAAATCAGATGACGTTTCACAACCAGAGCCAGCTTCAGGTTCGGCCGTCATCAGTGAGGCACATTCGCAGCCGCTGTCGTCGGCCATTTCAGAACCGATAGCCGAAATGGACTCCCACGAGAAGCCAACTAGGCCTTTAAGCACTCCAGCTGCAGGACCTTCAGACAATGCTCCCTCGGATGGGTCCGGAGCCGCTGTGCAGGTACCGGCTTCCGAGGGGGTTTTCAGGCCTACACAGCTTCTGATAAAGGCAAAACCCAGGACAAAGACAAAGACTCCTTCTAAATCTAAGACACCAGCCCAGGCTTCTTCTGATCCGGGATCCAAATCACATAAACAGTTACTTAAAATGGCGGAGGACTTGCTAACCATGATTAGGGGTTCACAACCCCCTCCAGACAAAAGGCCAAGGCAAGAGTTGGATTATGAATCTTCTGACCAGGCATCTACTTCTTCTGTGTCTTTCTCTGAACAGGAATATTCTTTCCCTCCTTATGAGGATTCTGATGCTGAGGAATCTATTACATCAGCTTCTCCCCCTGAGGATTTTTTTTTTGGGGAAACTTTACATGACATGAGGGAACATTTTCACTGGGAGGGACAGGAGTACTCAGAATCTAAGAGAAGGTTCAGGGATTTCCTTCTTCTTCCCCAACATAGACCCCTGGCTATTCCTCCTATTTTGGATATTGTGGATGATGCTTTTACTGAGGCTAATTTAACTCCTGACTCCTTTCCTCCAGCCCCTGCTAAGCCCGACAGATATTACAGGGTTCGTGACTCCCACGAGTTCCTTTACAAAAATCCTACTGCTGATCCAGAAACCATTTCTCAGGGTCCTAAGGGGGTTAAAGCTGCCTCTGCTAAAAATCCTATTCCGACAGATAAGGATTCCAGAGCTTTGGAGAGATGGGGCAAAAAAGTGTATACTTCTGCTACTTTATTGATTAGGGCCTTAAATTGCCAATTTCATATGCTAAAATATCAGCAATTTCTACTGTCTGTTATGAAACAAAAGTTAGGTACCATTTCTGCATGTGCAGATAATAAGGAATTACATGATTTGATGCATGCTACTGAACAAGTGGGGAAGCATGGTTTACACTGTGGTTTTGATGCCTTGGAGGCTTCTTGCAGGGCGGCTGCCTCTGGCACAGTCATTAGAAGACATGCTTGGTTAAAGGAACAAAACTTACCTGATCAAGTGAAAGCAAAGTTACTGGATGCTCCTGTTCAGCATAATGTTTTGTTTGGGCCTAAGGCTGAAGAGGTGATAAAGAAAATGGAGGCTAAGGCAAAATCCATGCAAACGGTTAAGGATTTCTTACAAGTTCAGCCCCCTAGATTTAGCAGAAATTGGCCAACAAAAAATTGGTCTTTTCCCAGCTCGGCAGGTCTCAGAGGGGTAGATATAGGCACACCAGAGGGAGGCCTCAAACACAGACCTCTTACAGACCTAGACAATGGAGTGCTTCCACCTCCAGGGGTGGAGAGGACAGACCTCAATCATATAGAAAACAGGCTCAATGACTCCCCCTGCATGGCTCCAGGATCTTCTTTTCTGGATGCCCCTCTAGGAGGAAAACTCTCTCTTTTTCAACAAAATTGGACTTACATAACCCAAGACAAGTGGGTTCTGGATGTAGTTTCAAGAGGTTACAAATTCCACTTTCATACCTTGCCAAGACCAAACGGATGGCCAGACCTACCAAAACACCAATGGTCCGTGGCATTAAACCAGGTGGGATCCCTCATGGCTATGAGGGCCATAGAACTGGTTCCACTATCAGAGACAGGGCAGGGCTTTTACTCAAGGCTCTTTCTAGTTCCCAGAAAACAAAACTCATGGAGACCCATCCTGGATCTGTCAGTCTTAAATACTTTCCTGGAGATACCAAAGTTCAAAATGCTTACTCTACAGCAGCTCCTGCTAATGTTGAACAAAAATGCATGGATGGTGACATTGGATTTAAAGGAGGCTTACCTACACATCCCTATCAGACAAGAGTGCAGAAAATATCTCCGGTTCAAGGCCGGCTCGAAACATTACCAATTCTCTGCGCTGCCCTTTGGCTTGTCTGCTGCGCCCAGGGTCTTCACCAAGTGCCTGGCACCAGTAGTAGCTTATTGCAGACTCAAGGGTATTCAAATTTACCCTTATCTGGACGATTGCCTTATTCAAGCAGACAGCAAGGATGTTTTACTCCAGTACCTGGAATTTGTTCAAAATCTTTTCAAGTACCTGGGATTCACTTTAAACATAAAAAAGTCAAATTTGACCCCCACACAGCAGATAACTTTTCTGGGTGCTCTTTTAAACACAACAACCCAGATGGCATTCCTGACATCCGAAAAACAACTACAGCTGGCTTCCACTTTCAAAACCTTGGCTTCTATAACTCAGCTAACTGCAAGGAAATTCCTGCAGGCTTTGGGTTACATGGCCTCCTTCATCCTTCTCATACCAAATGCAAGACTACATATGAGAAAAATACAATGGTACCTAAAAAGTGTATGGTCCCAGCATTGAAACAGTCTAGACACACAGATTGCTGTCTTGCCTTGCCTACAAAAGGAATTCCATTGGTGGACCATGGCATGTCTTCACAACAAAGGCAAAGCCTTCAGTCTACCTCCAGCCAGCCAAGTGTTAACCACGGACACCTAGGATTACGCATGGGGAGCCCACTTGCAGGGAAAGGGTCTGCAAGGTTTTTGGACAGAGGATCAGAAGCACCTACATATCAATTTAAAAGAGATGTTAGCTGTTCAGAATGCCCTCTTGGCTTTCAGGGATCTTCTACAACCAGGACAACTACTGATACGAACAGACAACACATAAACAAGCAGGGGGGCTCACATTCCTACCCCCTTTGCAGACTAACCATAACAAGTGGATCTACAAGCTCAGTTCCTGCCAGGGAAACAAAATACTTTGGTAGACAGCCTGAGCAGGAACCTGTCAGACCCACACGAGTGGATGCTAGACACCCACATATTCAAGACGATTACAGAAGCCTGGGGCTGCCCGGACATAGATCTTTTTGCATCCCCCCTCAACCACCATTTACAGATTTTTTTGCACAAGGACCTTTCACAGGCTAGCATGGAAAGTGGATGCACTATCATTCAGTTGGAAAAGCCTCAAGGGGTATGCCTTTCCACAAATACCTCTTCTACCACGGGTGTTATTAACGATCAAGCAGGACAAGCCCAAGATGATGATTCTACTGGCCCCAAATTGGCCTCATCAATTCTGGTACTTAACACTGAAGAATCTATCTCAGGAACCACCTTGGATTTTGCCTCAGATTCCCAATCTATTGTCCCAACACCAGGGCCAGGTTCTGCACTCTCATGTCAAAACTCTCAGCCTGGCAGCCTGGCGAATTCAGGATCTATGATTAATCCTCCCCTTCCCAAAAAGGTCATGGATGTTATCTTAGAAGCCAGACGGCCTAGCACTAGAAAATCTTATGCAGGCAAATGGAAGAGATTTTGCACCTGGATGCATGCTCAGGATTCGGATCCTCTCATTCCTAATATCCCTCTGATATTGCTTTACCTAACAGACATGCTACATAAGGGTTTATCGTTCTCCTCCATAAAAATTCATGCTTCAGCTATCTCTGCACATTACAATACAGACCTTCCACTCTTTTCGCATCCACGTCTGAAACAATATCTACGAGGGGCAAAGAATTTAAGGCACCCTAGGACACCACCCATACCTGCCTGGAACCTCAACTATGTTCTGGAAAGACTCACTCTGCCTCCTTTTGAGCCTGCTGCCACAACTGATATTAAGTATTTATCATGGAAGACAGCTATCCTACTGGCTTTGACTTCAGCCAGGAGAGTCGCGGAGCTACAAGCACTCATGGCTGTGGAACCTTACATTATTTTTCACCAAGACAGGGTGTCTTTAAGGACTAATCCTACTTTCATGCCTAAAGTGGTTTCCAAAGTGGCCTTAAATCAAACTATCCACCTGCCAACTTTTTTCACTAAACCACAAAATAAGGGGGAAAGGATCTTGCATTCCTTGGATGTACACAGACAACTTCGTTTTTACCTGGACAGAACCAAGGATATCAGGAAAACAGAGCAACTGTTTGTTTCTTATGCAACAAACTCCCAAGGCAAAGCCATTTCAAAACAGACCATTTCTAAATGGATTGCGCATGGAATCAGATTTTGTTACTCTCATCATGGAAAGCAAATCCCAGGAAAAATTAGGACTCACTCTACCAGAGCTGCTGCTACTTCAGTTGCCTTTCTCAGGGGAGTACCTACCAAAGATATTTTGGAAGCTGCAACTTGGAGTTCAGTGCATACTTTCTCTAAGCACTGCAATCTCCCTCTTTACTCTAAGTCCAGGGCAGGCTTTGCTTCTGCAGTCTTGCAGGGCCTTCTAGCCGCCCCTTCTTCTCTATAACCACTACCCCTTATCTCAGCTTTGGGATTCAACCCTACAGTGATGACTGCAACAGTGAAACATGATGAACATAGTACAATTGTGTACACTTACCGTAAATGTAGATGTTCGAGTGTCTTCACTGTTGCAGTCTGGGTTACCCTCCCTCCTGTCCCCTCTTATATTTTCACTAGTGTGCTTACCTACTTCACCTTTCTTCTGAGGTGTATTTGCTAAAAGCTATGGGGTTTGCGGTATGTTACTTTTTGGTATTTACTATTGGCCTCCATTTTTAGGCACCTGACATCTGGGGCAAGAAAAACTGGAGAACATGGCATCGGCTGGCAGCTTTGTACTCCTGACGCTCTGATGTCAGGGAGCATGGCTGAACAGCCGACGCCGGACCCAGACTTTGAGATTCTGGCTGACCGAGGACTGCCTGCCGGCAGGAAGAACCCTACAGTGATGACTGCAACAGTGAAGACACTCGAACATCTACATTTATGGTAAGTGTACACAACTGTACTTTCACAGTTATGGGAGCTCAGTGCAACTTTGTTTGGCACCGTTTAACCAGTTTATTCAAAGTTTAATCCTATCCCTTAGCTTTGTCTTCAATTATAACAAAAAAGTGACAGCATTAATAGGATATTCAACATTTAAATATCTGTATTTCTACATGAAAAAGTAATGAAAGTATATTGCTTTTAGGCATATTTTTTTTATACAAGCGTTATTATCATCAATTTTTTCAGCAACCATCTCATTTAAATGCAACTCAAATGCCCTTTTATGTAATGCCTGGTAACTCCAGATGAAATTCTATCTAAGCTGTACAGTTTGTAAATATAATTTTGTAACATGTCATTGCAACTTTTCATTAACTGTGTGTAAACTACTTCCATTACTTCTTAAACCTGTGACAGCATTTTATTTTAGAAGTGTGTTACTTTTTCAAGCATTTTGTATGCATGTGTAATCTACTTTGCTTTAGACAAGTAACAATTTCAGATAAACATGTATTGCCCTTGCAGTTATTTCTGTGAAGAAATCATGGACAGTTTAGAGGAGGCAGCCAACATATTTTTGTGAGATGGGAGAAAAGTGAAATACCCTGAGGAAACACACATGAATATATGGGGAGCAGACTCCACACAGGTAGTAATCCAAGTTCAGAACTGAATCCTGGACTATGGAATGTGTTGAGCTACTTTCTTTTCATACCCCATATTTCCCATGCAAAGGGAAGGTGCTTAGTGAAATTTATCAAGTTGTAATGGCTTGCACTTTAATAGCAAAGAGGTAAAATATATATATAGTATTATGGCTACTGTTTTTATTTCATTTGATCAGAAGGAGATACCTTAAATATGCACAGTCAAAGAGAAGCTGGCCTCTACAACTCTCTTAATGTGTGTGCATTGACGTGCCTGTCTGACTTCATATATGTGTGTGTGTGTGTGTGTGTGTGTGTGTGTGTGTGTGTGTGTGTGTGTGTGTGTGTGTGTAGACGTTACTAAATAACTTATGATTTAGGTCTATGGTTTAGATGTAAGATACTTCCTCCGGCAACAGTAATTGTATATCCTACCTCACTACATCTGCTGTGAAACATTAGGTGGCACAACTTTTTTTTTTGTTGTTTTACATAAAATAAATAAATTATATGTTTTTATAAACACAAAACGTCCTGCAGCTCCATCAGTTAAAATAAAATAAAACAAAAATGAGGGGAACAAAATACAGATGCAAGAGGAATGCACTAAACTAAACAGCAAGCACTTTCATATTTATTCGTTCACAAAAACATAATCAGACTGCTTGAAAAATAAAACAGAACAGAAGCAAATAATGTCCTGTTAGCACATGCAGTGATCATGGAATGATTCAGAGACATGTGAATTACATGCTAATGTGGTCCTTCCTCACTATGGCTAATATATTGACTCTGAATCACTGCCTTCCACAGTTGTGCTAAAATGTCCTTTTTGCAGCTGCCTTACTTCTCACAGTGAGGCCTGTTTCTGAATTCCTGCCATTTTGTGGTAGTACTTCAGAAGAGAGTCTCTTTAAAAATAATTAAATAAGTAAATCTCACTGTAGACTTTAGTAGTAAAACATGGCTTCTGAATGGTCAGCAGGATTTTTTTTCACTTACTAGTCCCTCCCCCCCAAGAAAAACACACATACATCCCGTTATTTAAGTTCATTATTTCCTGCTGTTTGTTGTCATTTCAATATTTTGGTCCAGAATTTAAATAGTTTACTGTTGTTGCAGCCGTTTTGGGAGATTTTTGTTACTGTGGTCATTAGGGAATGTAAGACAACAAAAATATTCAGCAAAGAAAAAACAGTTTTTATCTTCACTGCAAGGTATTCAGAGAATCGTGCAATTCTATATGAAAAATAACCACCATTTCTAAACTTGTTACAAAGGAAATATATTTTCAATGCAGTTTTACTTGGTGTCATCCGGATGCTTCATTTAGCCCAGTTTCTTTACCAAAGCCGATGCTACCTTAATAGTTATGTAAGGTGCAGCTGCCTGTACTTTAAGGTTGCTTCCTGTCATTCAAAACACAGTGAAACTGTATTTTAAGTCACACAACTTGAGTCTCCATTCATAAGATATCTTTATAAATGGATTCAGAAACAGTCAGGTGCCATCTTGGTGAGCTGCTGATGTTAGAGCCCAAGTCCTAAAGCATCATTATTGTCATTCTCCTTTCAGCTTCTTAAGGAATTTGTCTTTCCTCTGTGAAATACGCACCTGCTCAGGTCATTTTCAAATTGTAAGAGCACTAAATTCTTACCTTGTAAGTTTCATAATTTTTAATATACTATATTAGTCATTCTGTTAAATTGTCTCTGTTTTTTTATACGTATATAATTTCTGTGGTTCCTGGGAGTTGTACACCTGCATTGCAATCACAAATCTGACCTGTCAGAAGTGATAGACAGCTGGTCTTTTCTCATGTTGGAGCATGACTATCAGTGAGTATATGGCTATGGCTGAAGTCCTGTCTAAGATAAAAAAATGCCTTCAGCATGTCATGTGCCTTTTAATGTGTGTTATTTATTTACTTTCTTACAACTTCTTGCGAAGATAACATGATGCTTCTCACTATGCAGTATAGTGAATGCATGAGCAGGTCTTCATTTTAGGAGCTACTAGGCAGTTGCCAGGGATCTGATTCCCAAATATTAATACACAAAAGGTTGATAGTGGTAGCATTCATCTGGGAGGTCATTGTAAATGTATTGCAACATTGCCAGTCACATTGCAGTATTTTAGTTTATTTATTCATCACAATACATCCTGTAGCCATGGTGGTGCAGCGGTAGCATTGTCGCCTCACAGCAAGAGGTTCTCCCATTAGATTCTCGGCTGGAGCGCCTTCTGTGTGGAGTCTGCATGCCCTACCTGCGGTCGAGTGGTGTTCGAAAGATATGCGTGAATGGGTGTGCCTTCGTTGAAGGTTGGGCGTCGGGCTGGCACCTTGGCACCGTAAAAAATCTACTGCCAATCATTAGTGGACCGGAGTTCCACTGTGGCGACCCCTAACCGGGAAAAGCCAGAAGTAGAAGATTCAGCAGAATAAATCCTCAAGCATTTCAAGATTATAAACTTAACTGTTTTTTTTTTATGTTAAAGGAGGAAAACTTCAAACCCAGTGGCTGCAGAACCCATGTATCAAGCCCCCAGTTAACCATATTTTATTTTTTTTCAAAATGATAAAATGCTGGGCTTTATTTAAGAAGCACTGATGATTGCACTAACTGTAAACATGGCTCCTTACGCTTGTAGCTTCTTCTTTGGTGTTGTTGTTGTTGTCTTTCAGCTTTTCCCGGTTAGGGGTCGCCACAGCGGAACTCCAGTCTGCTAATGATTGGCAGTAGATTTTATGTGCCGGGTTGCCAGCTCTGATGCACAACCTTCAACGACTGTACGCCCATTCACGCATGTCTCCACACAGAAGATGCTCTAGCTGAGAATCGAACAGGACAACGTCTTACTGTGAGGTGACAACACTACCACAGCACCACCACCGCTTCTTCTTTGGTGTATTGAAATAAATAAATAACATTTAGAAATCAAAGGACAGAACCACGGGTAAGGCACTATACCATATCTATCTTGAATGCAGTCTATGTTTTTCCCCCAAGATAAAATATCTTCAAAGATTGTTCTTTTTTCCCAACATTTTGAGAAAAATACTAAACCATGAGCCTTAGCATGCCAGTAAACAAGTCACCAGTTAAACAATGTTCTCTTTCAATGTTCAAACAAGATTGTCAGATGCACAATAATAATAAGACAACATTGAACCAAAGGCAGCATTATGCATGATTTAAATGTAAAATGCAATTAATTGTATTCATTTTGATGTTAGATACAACCTAGATCATGTAATATATTTTACATTTTTTTGGTGAATTTTTTGCCTGCCTTTAATTTTCCAGTGGCCTGTTCCAGTTAAATCTGCATTGTTACCTCACTGCAAGGGTGTATGCACCTGTTTCTAGTATAACTAAGACCAGCATACCTACTTCTGTCATGCTTAAGTCATAGTAGGGTCATGCAGTCAGCTGACTTCCTACCAGTGCTACTCTAATTGGAGAAAGTGTGAGTATTGGCATAGAACTCAAGAACTGGTATGGCTTGGTATAAGTAGTCGCCTCTAAGATTCAGCTTCCTGTCACAGTTAGAGTATGATGTACCCTCTTTTAGATAGTAGCCAAGCAACAAGCAGTCTTAAGTCAGGTTCCTGGGTTAGTGGGATATCTGGCTCCTAATTCCTAAACCCTATATGCTGCTTACTTGACTAAAGGTTGGCTAGGATTTCATTGCAGTACTGTGTACTGCAAAAGTAGATCCAGTGGCTCAGTGGAAGAAACCAAATGAATGCAATACATAAATAAATCAATCAGTTAGTACAAAGATAAATATCTAAAGGTGTGATCTTAAGAGTTGTAAACATACAGCACAGACTTTTATAGTGTTGTACCTTTCCAGTTCTCTACCATTTGTGCAGACTTTCAGTCTCTTCCACAGAGAGGATAATGGCTTGTCCACAGAAGCTTTGTCCACAGAACTTACTAGTTTGTATTTTTTTACACGTCTGATATTGTGGTGGCATGTTTATGATGAAGGTGTGGACCGGCCTGCAGTTCCACAAACATATGATAAAGGTGTGGACAGGTCTGCAGTTCCACAAACATATTTTGAAGGTGTGGACAGGCCCGCAGTTCCACAAACATATGACGAAAGTGTGGACAGGCCTGCAGTTCCACAAACATATGATGAAGGTGTGGACAGGCCTGCAGTTCCACAAACATACGATGAAGGTGTGGACAGGCCTGCAGTTCCACAAACATACGATGAAGGTGTGGACAGGCCTGCTGTTCCATAAACATATGATGAAGGTGTGGACAGGCCTGCTGTTCCACAAACATACGATGAAGATGTGGACAGGCCTTCAGTTCCACAAACATACGATGAAGGTGTGGACAGGCCTGCTGTTCCACAAACATACGATGAAGGTATGGACAGGCCTGTAGTTCCACAAGCATATAATGACGGTGTGGACAGGCCTGCAGTTCCACAAACATATGATGAAGATGTGGACAGGCCTGCAGTTCCACAAACAATCAGAAGTAATGGGGCAGACCAGAGTAGGATGTCTGAATAACAAACTGTTAGTTCATAAGGCTAACAGCTACAGTATGAAATGTGGCAATAAAATGTGTGCCTGAATCATCTCGGTTGCCTTCAGGGCTTTATCCCGTTTGTACCACAGTGTTGTTCCAGCTCAGTTATTTAATAATAAAGCCGAAAAAAGGAAAAAAAAACAACTTCTGGTCTGAATACATCATAATAATCAAAATGTAGCATAACTGGAAGACTTTGTGATATTTTTAATACTGAAGCCCTGAACTGAGGGAAGGCAGCTGAACATGATGTACAAGTGTAATGTAAGCAGGTTCAGCTGCAGTGCAGCCTTTGGGACTAGGTTGGTATGTCCTTGATCTAGGACCTTCCAAGCACATTTCCTCCACAGTAACAGGGTAAGTGCTGTTAAGTTCAGATATGGTTGATATTTTGTTTCTTAGTGTTACAGGAAACCTAGCTTGACAGAAGTGCTATTTTAACTTACAGGGACCTAACAAACTTCCTCTTACACCTTTGGGAATGCAGTCTTAAAGACATAATCTGTCGCGTAAGCAACTCCATCAACACAAGACAGGGCTGAGTGAATCATCTGTGAAAGTACTTGGAGGATTCATTACCAAAATTCCAACAGAGATAAACAGATCATTGTATAGGCTGCCTGCTTTCTAGATGCTTAGGATGCAAACACTCCTAGAGAGACAGTGAGAGAGATGCATACACACACACACACACACGCGCGTGCACGCGCACCCACTCACACACACACACACACACACGCGTGCGAGCACACACACACACACACACACACACACACACACACACACACACACACACACACACACACACACACACACACACACACACACACACACACACACACACACACACACACACACACAATGTATAATTGTGTACATCTTCACCAGCACCTGCTGTCACATGTTTAACTTGGTACAGGAAATATATGCCAGAGTGTGGGTAAGACACTGCTATGAGATTGTGATCATTTTAAAAGCAAGTCCCTGTATGGGAAGCCAATTTACAATATATAGAACAAGAGCCTAATCATTGTCTCAAGGGTTCTTTGAGTGCTGCTGATTAGATCATTGTTTGTGATGCTATTAATAGAAAGTAAAACACACTTGCGTGCCTTTCTGTATTAGGATTGTTTATTGGAGGCTCATTTGACAGTAGTGTAAAATGGTAAAGCATTTAAATCTGCAATGAAGAGAACAGCTTGTGCATTGCTACAAACAGGTGCCTCACCAGGGGTCTACATAATCTGTGTTGTGCCCATCCCACACATCTCTTGTTCTAGTAAAAATTCTGCATTAAATTCTTTCTTTTGCTTTCTCACTCCTCCCCTCTTGTTCTTCTCCCACTGTCACAAGGAGGGGTAGCAATTGGAAAAGCAATATAGTATCCTTGATAATGTGATATCCCTTTGGGCTATGGGCATCCTGTTTTAGACTGGTATGTTAAGGCACATTCTCTGTCCATAGTGTTCATTTTTTTTCTTAAGCAGTACTGTATGACAAGACAAAAACAAAAATAAAATACATAAAAGTCACCCCTTTAATTTCTCTCTTGCATAGTGCAACTATTTTACATGCTGTTCATATAGTAGCAACCTAAACTACTCACAGGCAGTAACATTTTCAGGGATTCAGGCTTTTAAAAGCAAGATTCTACTTAGAATTGTCTACAGAGGTGGATATCAGCAAGGATAGAGAATAATGTGAAATCTTAAAAAGTGCACTGTATTCATAATGGATAAATGTCTAAATTAGCACAGGAAAGATGGAATAAAAGTGGAAGTGATACAGGGGCATCTGCATGGGGCTTGCTGCAGCATTTGGTCAGACTAGATAGGCCTTATTGGTCGCCTTCCATCAGCATAATCGTGTGCTCGTATTTATGCATTAACTGTGTAAGTGTTATGATGATGATGAAATACTACTGCTCAGTTATAGCAGTAGGGAGGGAAGTATGTTGGGCTTACGCATAAAACACTAGAGCTAAAGAAGGCTGAAACAGCAGCATATAGCCTTGTCAAGGAGGCAGAATATGAGGAAGCATTTTAAAATACTTGCCAGATTTACTGAGCAGATGGACAGTTTTTTCATCTATGCTTTGCACGGGCATAGAAAGAACAAGTTGCTTTGTCACAGCAGGGTGGAAAGGAGTTAATTATAGACCCTTAGCAGAACTAAATGTCAATGAAGAGAAACTCAAAATTAATGCCTTTATCACAGCACTATACAGGGGGTTTCACTTGTCATTTATTTCCTAAGTTAATTTTTTTAGCTCTGCGTAGGGTGCCTTACTTGGCACACCTTTGCAGAGCATTCACTAGCACAGGTTGCAAGGTTTTAGCTAGCTGTGGATGCAGAAAGGTCTAAACTGTGTGAACATTAATGAAAAAAGTTCTGATTCTGTAGAAAACTGTGCATGCCTCCTGGAAGGCTGTCTGCAAATACTGTTCTTTCCCTGTTGCCTGTATGTGCATCTCTCAGCAAATAATAACAGAGGCTTGTCCAATAATAAGACAACAGCAGCCAATAGTTAGAGTTCTACATACAGAGAAAATGCTCAGTCAGAGCTTACTGGTCATCAGTTTAGATATTTAGATGATGTTCTTCATGTTTCACTGCTGCAGTCGTAACCATTGGGTTATCCATGCTGTGGTAGCTCTCAGTCAGTCCGAATACCAGAGTCAAGGTTTTGTGCGTCGGCTGGGTGACATCAGGTCATCTGAGCTATAAAGGAGAGGAGGCAACACCATTACATCAGTCTTTCTTGCCATGGAGCCTGTAGCAGATGCAATTCGCAACAGTGCCAGTTGGATGTTTCCAGATTTCGAACTTCAGCTGAAAACATCTAAAGCTAAGTACCCCATTGGGGATCCTTCCTTTTTCTTGCACTAACCAATGTCCGAAAAAGTTAATAATTGTCTTGTCTGTGGAAAGCAAATATCACAATGAGACTTCCATTCTTACTGCATCACTTGCTTAGGCCCAGACCACAACGTACTTCGCTGTCAGTTCTGTGCTCTCTTTAACATTAGAACTATTTGTCGTAGAGCTCTGTTTGTAGCCAGTTATTTTATTCTTCTGTCTCCGATTACTGAAATGGCTTACATTAGTCAGCAAACCACAGATCTTCCAAAAAAATGTAAAGATAAGGATAGAGACAGACCGCATAAGGCCAAGCCTTCCGACGACACCACCGCTAAAAGAGTCATCAGTTCTTTGGAATTCAGTGAGGTGCTTTCGCAGCCACTAATGCCCGACTTGATTACTTCGCAGGCCTCTACTGAGACCCTTTCAGAGTCCTGGATGCCACAGATGTCTGCATTGTTTAACAAGCCTTCGGCTGTCTTTGCCTCGGTTGGGTCCGGAGCCGCTAAGCAGACACTGGCTTCCGAGAATACTGCTCACACTTTGGTTTTCACTTCAAGGCCTTTGCCCTCTCTTCCAACTGACACACCGACAGCACTGAGGGATATTCTTCAGGCCAGACTTAGAGCTACTCCTAGGAAATCAGCAAAAAGTCTCCATTCCACTACTCCTCCCCCTCCTAAAACTAAAATGCTTAAAATGGCAGAGGATCTCATCACTTTCATCTGGGGTAATCAGGCCACTCCAGCCAAAAGGAGAAGGGTACCTTCTCTAGACATCCAATTGGATTTAGACTCAGAGGGATCTGACTCCTCTGTTTTTGAAGAGGAAAATCCTCTTACTGCCTATGAAGACAAGACTCAGATGCAGAAGAATCTATTCCTTCTGCATCACCTCCAGAGGACTTTTCCTTTGGGGAACCCTCCACCTCCTCAGGGAACACTTCCAATGGGAATCAATGAATTTCCCTCAATCCAAGAAAAGACTAAGAGAGTTTCTGGACCTACCCCAGCATAGGCCTCTGACCATCCCACCCATCTTGGAGGTAGCAGATGATGTTTACCAAGAATCCAGCCTTAACTCTGACACCTTTCCACCTGCCCCCAGAAAACATGACAGGTACTACAGGGTGCCTGACGCACATTAATTCCTCTACAGAAATCCTATAGCAGATCCAGAGGTGATTACTCAGGGACCTAAGGGAGATAAGGCTACCTCTGCAAAGAATCCCACTCCCTCAGATAAAGAATCCAGGGCCCTTGACAGATGGGGTAAAAAAGTATATACCTCTGCAACTTTAACTATAAGAGCTCTCAACTGTCAGTTTCATATGTTAAAGTATCAACAGCACACTTTGGAACTTTTTAAATACAAAATGTCTGCTTTACCAGATTTTGCAAACAATAAAGAGATAGCAGAATTACTGCATTCTTCACCTCAGGTGGCAAAGCATTCCTTGCACTGTGGATTTGACACCCTAGAAGCTTCTAGCAGGGCAGCAGTGACATGATCTGTTATCAGAAGATATGCATGGTTGAAGGAACAACCTCTCCCTGATCATGTTAAATCTAAAGTCATGGATTCACCTCTTGACAAAGACCTCTTTTTCGAACAGAAAACTGAAGAGGTACTTAAAAAGATGGAAGACTAAACAATATCGATGCACACTGTTAAAGATTTTCTTCAAGTACAACCTCCTAGGTTCAGCAGAAATTTTCCCTCTAAACACTGGTCCTTTCCTGCACCAAACAGGCAGGCACAAGGCAAAACCCGTAAGGACAGACCCACCAAGACTCAAACTCAGGGCCAGCATAGAACTAAACAGTGGCCCCCCTCAAACACTAGAGCAGGGAGTTCAAAAGCAACCCTGTATGGAAAAAACTCTCAGTGACTACCTTTCCCATTTCTGCCTGTATCCACCACGCCAACAGCTAGGAGGAAGACTATTTCTATGCAGAGAAAATTGGAACTCTATAACAAAAGATCAATGGGTCTTAAAAATCATTGCTCAGGGGTACAAATTCAATTTCCAAGAACTACCACCTCCAAGAGAGTACCCAGACCTACCTCCAAACCAGTGGAGAGAAGCACTAAGACAAGTGCAAAACCTAATATCCCTAGGGGCAGTAGAAACTGTACCTCCAGAACAAGTTGCAAAAGGATTCTATTCCAGACTATTCCTTGTTCCAAGGAAAGAGGGGACTTGGCGGCCCACTCTGGACCTATCCTTTCTCAATACCTTCCTGGTAATCCCAAAATTCAAAATACTTACCTTACAACAGCTTCTAGCAATGCTGCCAAACAAAGCTTGGATGGTCACCTTATTCCTAAAGGATGCTTACCTGCACATCCCAATAAGGCAATCATGCAGAATATGCCTGCGCTTCAGAGCAGGATCATTACACTTTCAGTTCTGTGCTTTGCCCTTTGGCTTATCTACTGCTCCCAGGGCATTCACCAAATGTCTAACTCCTGCCATTGCATTCTGCAGGCAAAACAATGTACATATTTACCCTTACCTGGATGACTGTCACATCCAGGCAGACTGCAAGGAACTGCTCCTGCAGCATCTGTCATTTGTGAAACCCTACTCACCACTCTGGGGTTCACTATCAACGAAAGGAGATCAAAACAGACACCTACCAGGAAAATCATATTTCTAGGAGCCTTACTGGACACAGAACAGCAAATGGCCTCTTTGTCCACCGAAAAACAAAGTTTCCTACCAAAATGCTTCACTAGTCTGGCCTCCCAAACCCAGCTTTCTGCCTGGAAATTCCTGCAAAGCTCTAGGGTACATGGCCTCATGCATCCTTCAGGTACCTCTGGCTAGACTACACATGAGGAAAATTCAGTGATACCTAAAGAAGAGGGGTTCTATTCATAAAAACAGACAACACCACTGTCACGTGGAACATCAACAAATAGGGAGGGACTCAATCTTACCCCCTGTACAGACTAGCCATGAACCTGTGGCTAACAGCCTCATCCATGGGATTACATCTTATAGACCAATACCTACCAGGCATCAACAACACCCTAGCACACCACCTAAGCAGAAACCTGCTGGACCCACGCAAATGGCAAATCCACAGAGACATCTTTCTTCAAATTACCCACACATGGGGGACCCCACCCCAGGTTGACCTCTTTGCCTCTCATCTAAATCACCAAGTACAGAAATTCTGCACCAGGGAGTACTATCACCTGGCTTGGAAGGTTGATGCCCTGACCTTCCCTTGGAATACCCTCTTTTTGTATGCATTCACACCTCTACCTCTCATTCCAGGGAGGAAAAACCAAGAGCAATACTCATTGTCCCAGATTGGCCCAGACAGCATTGTTACCCACTGCTGCACAGCCTATCTCACCAGCCCCCCTGTTCTCCCACCCCCTTAACAAACAATTCCTTAAAGGAGCCTCCAATATCAGGCCTCCCAGAAGACAGCCCACCCCAGCCTGGGACCTGTACTATGTTTTAGAAAAGCTTACTCTCCCTCCCTTTGAGCCTGCAGCATCCATAGAATTAAAGTACCTCTCTTGGAAGACTGCCTTTTTCCTGGCTATTACTTCAGCCAGGAGAGTGTCAGATCTTCAAGCTTTAATGGCCATTGAGCCATTTATCATCTTCCATGCAGACAGGGTCTCCCTGAGAACCAATCCCTCCTTCATGCCAAAGCTGGTTTTGGATGTTACCCTCAGCCATGCCATCCGCCTGCCCACCTTCTTCCCAAACCCTCAGAACAAGGGGGAAAGGATACTGCATTCTTTGGATGTGCACAGACATCTCAAATTTTATCTGGATCATACAAAGACATTCAGGAAAAGTGACCAGCTCTTGGTCAGCTTAAAAACAATGGCACAGGGGAAACCAATATCCAAACAGACCATTTCCAAATGGATAGCACACTGCATCCAATTTTGCTACTCCTTGCATGGAAAACCACTCCCTAGGACCATCAGAACCCATTCCACTAGGGCAACCCCTACTTCCACAGCATTTCTTAGAGGGGTACCCACCAAGGACATCCTGGAAGCTGCCACATGGACTTCTGAAAACACCTTCACCAAACATTAACATCTGAATCTATTCTCAAAAGCTAGGGTTGGGTTTGCCTCTGCAGTTCTGCAGGGCATGCTCACCCAGTCTTAAGTTTCTGTCAACCTTCCACCCTTTTCCTCAGCTTTGGGAATCTTCCCAGTGGTTAGGACTACAGCAGTGAAACACAAAGAACATAGTACAGTTGTGTACACTTACCATAAATGTAGATGTTCGAGTCTGTTCACTGCTGCAGTCATGCTTTCCCTCCCTCCTTCCCCCTGATGTCTGCTGTCCTTAGAGAGAGACGTATTTCTTTGGGGGTCTCTGACCCCAGGACTAATACTAATTATTAAAATTGGACTTCTTTGGTTGGTTAAGGCAAGAAAAACTCAGATAATGGCACCACCTGCTCCCCTTTATAGCTCAGATGACCTGACGTCACCCAGCAAGCGACAGCAGCCGATGCACAAAACCTTGACTCTGGTATTCGGACTGACTGAGGACTACCACAGCATGAATAACCCAATGGTTAGGACTGCGGCAGTGAATACACTCGAACATCTACATTTATGGTAAGTGTACACAGTTGTACTTTCCAACAGTATGCATACAGATACACATACAGACGTCTTTGAAAGATTTTTTTCCAAGCCCATGAAAGAAACACAGCGTAAGCAGAGAATTCAGTTGCGATGAAAATGAGGTGTGAAAATTTATTTTAACAAAAAATGGTTGGGAGGTGCACTTCTGGAGCAGAAGATCATGTTACCAGTGACTGGTATTTGGAAGACAAATGTTTGCTAGTGATTTAGCCTCAGTCGTCTGAAAGACAGATGCCCTGTTTATGGGGGGAGGGAGGGAGAGGATGTGGGTTACTACATTATGCTGAGTCAAGGTAAAGACTTGGGGCAGGGGGGATTTTATCAGATCCATTGTTATAATATAGTGGCAGCAGCAAATGAGAGGAAGTAGCCTTGAAGGTAACAGAGCTTCATCACATATGCATTACCTTGGGCCTGGAGATGATAGAACTTCTTTGCCTTTACATGACCTTAATTGTGGAGGTGTTAGAACTTCATCGCCTGCACATGACCTTAAGCGTGGAGATGATGGAGCATTATCATCTCCTAACCTAAGGTCAAGTAGAGATGATAGAGCTTCGTCATCTATGCATGAGTTTAGGTTTGGAGATACTAGAACTTCTTCACATGTTCATAACCTTAATCTTGTGCATGATGAAGCTTCATCACCATATATGACATTCATCCTGAAAATGATGAAACTTCATTACCTGTACTTGTCCTTAGGCCAGAAACTGATGGAAACTCCTCTCCTGTACATGGCCATAGGCCTGAAGAATGATAAAGCTTCATCACCTGTACATGAACTAGTAAATAACAATAGAATGAGGATGAGTTTGAAGTGCTTTGATCAAACTTGTTTTTATTGGGTGTTATACATCTTGACTGTGGCAGGGTTAGGGACTTACAGCAGAAACACCCTGATGGTATCCAGTATGATAGTCTTTGTGATCATGTCCCACCTGTCAGGGAATGAATGGGCCAGGAACTCACTCTGTGAGGAACGAATGTGGAATGTGCCAGTGTATTATGGAGGGAGGGGGATGGATGGAACAAAGGCCCTGTTGAAGTTAGCACTAGTTTTGAGCTGACATAAAAGTGTTAGTGGGTCTTTAGTGTGTGTGTGTGTGCGTGTGCGTGTGCGTGTGTGTGTGTGTATGTATATATATATATATATATATATATATATATATATATATATATATATATATATATATAGAGAGAGAGAGAGAGTGTCTGTGGCTGCCTCTCACCCATACAGTATAGAGAAATCAGTACTGCAAACTAAAAAAGATATATATATTTTGAGCCCTCAAGAGCAGGAGCAAACAGTATATCTGCAGTCTGTGGCTGCCTCTCCACCCATACAGTATAAGAAGGAATCAGTACTGCAAACTAAACAAGGATATACATTTTGAGCCTCAAGAGCAGGAGCACACTCAAGCAAATCTGCAGTCTGCAGCTACCACCCCACCCATACAGTATAAGAAGGAATCAGTACTGCAAACTAAACAAGGATATACATTTTGAGCCTCAAGAGCAGGGTCAGTCCACCCAGGCATTCGACTTGTATGTTTTATGAGAGTGAAGCTATTACATTAGCAGTGTTTCTTAGTAGTTCTCAACTGACTGTTGTAGCCTTGTGTCCCCCCCTCCGCTAGTACAGTAATCCTAACTGTCCAATAGACAGTATACATTTAATTCACATCCCTGTGACTAAATTAACCATCAAGCAGCCCTCTCAGTGCTTTCTGCCTTAGTTTTTATCACTTGGAGGCCCACCTGTTTATTTGCATCTCTATACATTCCCCTTCATTGCTAATGTATCTCCCTACTCTAATCTGTGCACAAACTGGTTACTAATCAGCAAGTCAATGTAAAGACACATTCCCAACCTTAATAAACTTTGCTGTCTCTTCTCTCCTTCACTTTACAGGTAGTTTGAACTATTACTTACCCCCTCTGAGGCCTTTACTGATTTCCACTGATTGCCTCTCTGGTTTCTTTGCATTCCACCTGGTTTACACCCCTTGTGCTATCTCCCTCCCCTAATACAAAGTCTGTATTGGAATCCTGCTGAGCATGGAGCCATCTTTAAATTTCTAGTCTCCCACCAGGACACAAGTGCTCTTCAGCAATTACATTCTGCTTGCCGGTAAGCCATTAGACCTCAGGAATTTGTTTTAAAAATGTTCAGATTTGTAAAGTAATACTTACTTTTTTCTCTTGTCTTGGTTGGCTCTGCCCCGCTCCATTCGCCCTCGCTAACGCTCAGGCTCTCTCCGCTCCCCTGCCCTGCCCCCTATTTCCTCCCGCCCCTACTACCTCTTCATTTATAGTAATCACAGCCACACCCACAGCTCACCCTCACATCACCTCCATCAATCACAGCTCCTCAAGTCATATCACATTATACCACACCAACTCGCTCCGCACAAAATACTCCCAGTCACTCTTCATTCCCACTAGGCATTTTTTACATCACCCACACTACTTCCCCATCACATATAGTGCAACCCTATAATTCCTATTCAGACCCCCCACCTAGAAACAACTTAAACTTTATAACCATGACTATCACACAACTAAGTCTAGTCTGTCTTCTCATAATTCTTTACAACACCACAAGTTATCACTCTAGCAATGTTCCTAAACTTAGTAGCACAACACTGCATTATGCACTCTCGTATATTGACACCACACATTATAATAATATCTGCCCACAGTTATTCAACAACTACATAACGGACCAATTCAGAACTAAACACATATGCTCTCATTCCTACTCCAAAAAAACACAGTACTTTCTCACACTCCTCACCAAACTCCAACATCTGTATAACCATTTTACCTCCAGGCTCACCATAAGTGGGGATATCCACCCCAACCCAGGCCCAAATCCATCCTGTCCAACACAAACTGCTCCAACACAAATTTCAGAACATAACACCCCCACTTTCTTCATCCGTGGGCAAATCAACAAAAGCAGCAAAACCAACCATATTTTAATGCTAAATATTAATATTAGAAGTATCAAAAATAAAATCCCTGAACTCCAGGCCACAATAGCACACTACTCCCCAGACATAGTTGCTTTAACAGAAACCTGGTTAAATAAAAACATAGCTAACTCAGAAGTTCTCCCTACCGGCTACAATATCATTAGACAAGACAGACCACTTTGTAAAGGGGGTGGAACTGCCTTACTCTACAAGTCCAACTTAACTGTCCATCAATTACCAAACTCCTACCCCTCCCCCAATAATTGGGACATACTTATCTCACAACTTCAACTTCACCCTAAAAAGGTCATCACCACAATTGTGATCTATATTCCACCTGGTAATACACCTGCTAGCCTTGAAGACTTCTTATCCTGGTGTTCTTCCACATACTAACAAGAAAGCCTTATTCTGGGGGACTTCAACCTAGATTGGTTCACCTAATTATCAGAACCACCAAGTAATCTAATAAATCTCCATGGCTACCAGCAGCTAGTCCAAATTCCAACTAGATGTGATAAAAAATCTAAAAGGGAATCCATCCTTGACTAAGTCCTAACTAACAACCCCACATTGTACCCTCACACAGGCAGTCTCCCAGACACCTTAAGTGACCACAACATAATATACTTTATACATAGTAGAACAAGCATATGCAAAACCACTAACTATATATCCCCTAGAAACACAAAAAAATTCTCTCTTGAGGTCCTCAACACTTTACTCTGTAACTGTGACTGGACCCCCCTAAAAACCCACCCACTTGACCAGGCTGTAGCATATTTCAACAAAACATTTCTACAACACCTAGACACTGTCACTGCATTACGCAAAATCAAGGTTAGAACCTCTACAAACCCCTGGCTCAGTAAAGAAACCAAATAAATCATCAAGTCCAGAGACACTGCCTGGCTTTACTATCAAAAAAACAAAGAAACACAAAGTCTAACTAAGTATCAAGAACTGCACAACCATGCAAAAAAATGCATTAGGCTTGACAAAAAAATCCTACTACACAACATTACAAACTAAATACCAACACAACCAGCAAAAATTTTGGAAAAATATAAACCAGCTACTAAAATCCACCCAAAAGGCTACCCCCAAACCAACCACCCCTGACACTAAAGTTCCCATCAAAACACAATTCATCTCCCACTTTGTGAACTCAATTCTATCCTTAGTATCACAGGACAGTTCCTTCCTCACTATCCCCCCCAACACAAATAACACTAATACAAGCTTTACCCTCAAAACAGTTTCCACCACTTCAATCAAAAGCATGCTCTCCAAACTAAAAACTTCATCAACAGCAGCCAACCTACTCCCCAGCTATTTCTTGAAACTCACAGCAGATGCTATTGCTATCCCAGTCTCCACTTTCATAAACAGATCAATTGTTGAAAACTATGTGCCCAAACTCTGGAAAATATCCCATGTTACACCCATACATAAAGGCGGGACCTCCACTGAACTTAATAACTACAGACCCATTGCTTTACTCTCCCCCCTGGCCAAAATCCTAGAAAAATGCATCCATACCCACAGCACTTGTTCGGTGTTTTGTGGGTACTTTCAAGTGCTTTCAGTTGTTTTATCCATACCCAGATGCTAAACTATCTCCTAGACAGCAACATCCTGTCACCTACTCAGCATGGTTTCAGACCTGCCCACAGTACCACTACAGCCCTCCTCTGCTTCACAGACACAGTAAACCGTCTCAAAAATGAAGGCCTACAAGTGTCAACTCTTTTTTTGGATTTGTCCAAAGCATTTGACACAGTCTCACACCAAATCCTGCTAAACAAACTAAACCAATATAATCTGTCAAATTCCACTCTTACCTGGTTCCAAAGCTACTTAACTGACAGGTACCAAGCTGTGGAATGGGAAAATTCTCTCTCTCCTCAGCTGCCCATAACTATAGGAGTCCCACAGGGTTCTATCTTAGGACCACTACTATTCACAGTCTTCACAAATGACCTCCATACCTCCACACAGCATGCATCTATAATTCAGTATGCAGATGACACTACCTTAATCTGTGCTGCACAAAACATTCCCTCCCTCCTGCAAACAACTCAACTAGCATTTTCTGCCGTTGAAAACTTCCTTACCAAAGCCCAACTTATCCTCAATCCAAAGAAAACTCAACTTATGATTATAAACAGTTCTAACAAAAACACTAACAGTCAATTCACTATCTACTCCACAAATGCTACTCCAATTGCTCCAGTGGCACAGGCTAAGATATTGGGAATAACCATAGACTCCCACCTAAAATTTGATAGTCATCTCAACTTAACTATTAATAAAGTACATACCAAACTGGGGTCACTGTACCGATCAAACCATTTCTTACACAACACAAGATCAGCCATTGCTCGCTCCCAACTTCTATCCACCCTACTCTATGCATCTCCCATTTTGACTAATCTCAACAAAACTGAACTAAGCAAAACATAAGCCTGCTATAACAGAATTTCCCACTTTGCTGCAAATTGCTCATATAGAACTCATCACTGTACTGCTTTGAGACAGCTCCACTGGCTTGAACTGCCCAACCTCCTAACCTACAATCAGCTCTGCCTCTGTCATTCTGTCTATTACCTCCCCAATAAGTGTCCTGCCCTCAAAAACGTAGTACAACATCACTCAACCAAACAGCCTCTTAGATCATCAAGCAAACTACTACTAGAAGTCACCAACAGCTACAATAGCTTTGGAGATGCACTATATAGTAGTTCAGTGGCTAAAAAATGGAACTCTATCCCCACTAGCATTCAAAACACATCATCCAAAGCATCCTTTAAAGACCTCATCAAGCAACATCTCAAGCAAAGTTGGCAGTGCCATGATTGCTCCCCAGGCTAGTGAAACCGGATAAGGTATACATACTAAATCTAGAGTACTTGATAATAGTTTTCAGTCTTACTCACAAACACTGGCTAGTCTACAATGTATGTACTGTACCTGTGTACTATGTATGTATTCTACCTATGTTCCAAATTTCAGCTGTACACCACAAATCCATTAATTACCTTTATTTTTAAAATTAATATTTTTTTGTTTGTTTCTCCCCCTACTTAAATATACCAACTGTAACTATATATATATATATATGTGTGTGTGTGTGTGTGTGTGTATGTACATATGTGTGTGTGTGTGTGTGTGTGTGTGTGTGTGTGTGTGTGTATATATGTTTATGTGCCGCGTACCACTGTAAAAACATGTCTCTTGTAATTTGTGTGTATACTGATTATGTCTAAATAACTAAATGTGTCTGTAATTTTTCTTTGTGGAGCTTTTCTCCCCGGGCCTCTGCTGAAAAAGGGCCTTTTCGGCTCAGTCAGATACCCCCGGTTAACAAATGTAAAATAATAAAATATATATATATGTTTGTGTCTGTGTGTACACATATATATATATATATATATATATATATATATATATATATATAGATATATATATATATATATATATATATATATATATATATAGAGAGAGAGAGAGAGAGATACACACACACAAATATACAGTATATGTATATATGGGTCTACTGCTTTACATTGAAAATACACTTCTTCGAAATAGAGCAGTAGCTCCTACAGTTCAGCAAAAGTTCACATAAATGAAAGTGCACTTTCGCTTAAGTCTAGTTCCCCGGGCTACCCAAAAAAAAAAAAACACTAAAACATGTTTTTGCAGGGGGACAAGCCCCCTGCACCCCCCATGTAGAGGGTTGTGCCCCCCCACACCCCCTACTTAAATATACCAACTCCGAGAACGCACTATAGCGGGGAAAAGGGAATATTCCCATTCCGCGCTGTAGTGTGACTGCCAAAGTCAATGTTCGAAGTTTCACTACTTCGAACAAGTAGACTCGGTGAGGTGGGGTTCGAAGTAGTGAAACTTTGAACATATTGATGGATCCCATATATGTATATATATATATATATATATATATATATATATATGTGTGTGTGTGTGTGTGTGTGTGTATGTACATATGTGTGTGTGTGTGTGTGTGTGTGTGTGTGTGTGTGTGTGTGTGTGTGTGTGTGTGTGTGTAGATATATATATATATATATATATATATATATATATATATATATATATATATGGGCCTGCTGCTTTTCATCGAATGCCAAGTATTCGAAAAAGAGCAGTAGACCACTCAGTTACGCGAAAGTGCACTTATTCGAAAGTGCACTTTTGTGAACTCAGCTTCTATGAATAGATCGCACCACAGTGGAGGACAGCAGGAAAACATGCTATGTCCTCCACTGTGGTGCGGTAGTTACGGACTTTAGGGTTAGGGCACGGGTCATGGTAAGGGGATAGCCCTACTAGCTATCCCCTTACCATGACCGGTGCCCTAACCCTAAGGTCCGTGACTACTGCACCACAGTGGCGGACAGGCTATCCTCCACTGTGGTGCAGTAGTCACGGACCTTAGGTTTAGGGCATGGGTCATGGTAAGGAAATAGCCCTATGAGCTATCCCCTTACCATGACCCGCGCCCTAACCCTAAGGTCCGTAACTACTGCACTAAAATCAGTATTAGACCGTTTGCTGAAGCAGGTTTCAAGAAAGTGCACTTTCGCGTAACCCAGGGTCTACTGTGTGAGTTCGAAGAAGTGTGTTTTCAAACTTATACAGTAGACCCATATATATATATATATATATATATATATAAATATATATAGATATATATATATATATATATATATATATATATATATATATATATATATATATATATATACATATATCTATATATATATATATATATACACACACACACACATATAAAAATTCATGCATTTGAAAACTAAGTCTGGATTAGTAATTGCATGAAGTAGAAATAAGACCCACAAGAATACTAGGTTCAAATAACGGATAGGTTAGAAGCATCAACCCTATCAGAAGGGTTAAATGAGAAAGCAGATGCAACTGCAGACAGCTTCAAGTAACGGCAGTGGAGACAGACTAACTAGCACAAGATGAGCAATGAAGATACGGTTACTCAAAAATAAGCTGCTTGACTGCAGCTGACAACTTAAGATGCTTAAAATCCACCCGCACAAAGTGAAATAAGCAGTTTTGCAAGGAGGGCAATCCCCTCCCATCCCATAACTTAAATATATTAACTGTACATCCACTAAGTTATGAATATTAACTCCAAAACAGTAGGAAAAGGAGAAATTCCCCAAAACAGCATGTAGCAGTGATTTGTGAACAGTGATTTTGCTGTGTCTACCTATCTAGAATACAACTTGTGATCAGAAGTGAATTTTACTGGTAATATTCAGTCAGTTACAACCTAATAAACTGATGACTGACCACATGTAGAAAAACTAGCCTCAAAGGTTTCTGAAACCAAGTTCAAGGATATTAAGAAGGTATAGAACAGTTCCTAGACGAGAAGGCATAGAACAGTTAGTAGACAAAAACAAGTACCAAGGAAAATCACCATACTCAATTGTACAAAACATTTCAGTTAATGTTTTTAAAAGTGATTAAGAGAGGGTCCTACAAATGTTAATACAAAATTAATGTAAATGAGCAATCCATCTTGAAACTGTCATCTCCACAGTAATATTATTCATTATATAAACACAGGTCTAAAATAGATGGTATTCAGTTTTTAGTTCAAGGTGCAGGATAGTTAGCTTGAAGTGCCTGGAAGAATAAATATGAAGTGTAGTTTATGGGGGATGAAAAACATGTCAGCTTATCTAGACAAGCATCACACCCACCCCCACCCTTAACCTTTTCATAGATTCATAGATTAGTACTAGGCTAACTGACCTTGCAAGCCATTTTAAGCCTAGCCAATTATCCCCTGTGAGATTCAAACACTGTACCTTGTGTTTGTAAGGCAAACACCTTAACCATTAGGCCATCCTCCCAACCTCTAAGTTAAGTTAAGCTGTGAGCCCACATGATGGGTCCAAGCAAGCTATTTTTGGCTGTGCTAAGTTACCCGACTCACAGGTTTGCACAAGTAGACCCACCCCACATGGCTCCAAGGGTGTGTCCCTGTACCCTTTTGATAGGAGTGTTCTCTTACTCTTTGAAAGAACCATCATAGGGATTTTGAGTCATATGTTACTACTGTGCAATAAACCAGATAAGCCATCTGAAGCTTGGCCACTTCAGTCTTACTGGTAGTTGCATGTACCCACTTCCTCTGTCTGTAAAGGATAGGGGCTAGTCCTGGGATTAGAAGATAAAAGAAGGTCTATGTACCAAAGATAATATTTTTAATTCAAATGTGGCTAACAGAAGAAACGTATGAGAGAACTGGCAAGGTTTTGTTTCTGACAGCATCTTGTAAATTCTCAGTGACTGAGTCACTTGTAATTTGCATGCTATCAGGTCTCCTCTCTCCAGATATCCCCAGTTGGGGGGAGGGGTGCTGTTGCTTAAAAAGGTCCTTCTTCCAAAAAATGAAAGCCAGCCATTGGCTGCTTACTTGTTTCTTTCATATATTGTGCCTCCTTCTTCACACATGCCAGTAACTGCACTTGGATTATGACAGGTTACACCCTTATCAGGTCCTTAGCTGTATATTTAACTGCAGTACCTTGTGGGAAAGCAGTTCCAGTTGTTTACATCCTTTCACTGAAAATGAAAAGAAAAAAAGAAAGCTGCCTTACACAGCAGACACTTCATGAAACCCACATTTTAAGATTACAGTGTACCCTTTTCCTTCCTGTGGTGCAAGCTTCAGACAACAGAGCATTCATACAGGCAGCCATCAAGGGTTTTTCGTTTATGACCTAACCCTTCCCTTGAGTGAGGGACATATGACTGGTGTCACAGCAGGAACAACCTTACCTCCTTTATGCAAGTGCATGCTTCCATGCACCCACGATGAAGGCTACCCCAGGGCATTTTGCTGGGCTGTATGCATCCTTCAGTATTGCTTTCTTGTTAAAGCATTGTGCTACCTTATGACCCAGACTGCCTTCTCACTCCCAGGAGGGGCATACCCATTCCTCCCACACCAGCTTCAACAGATGTCCTAGCTGCTAACAAAACTTTGATTGCAGCATACCTGTATTTCAATGGAGCTGGCAGTATTGTGAGATGTTTCATCCAGACTTAGCATTCTGTGCACTGAAGAAGCTGAGTAGCATAGAAATAACACAGAAGGGAGAAACAGCTTAGTTTTTGTGTGTGTGTGTGTGTGTGTGTGTGTGTGTGTGTGTGTGTGTGTGTGTGTGTGTGTGTGTGTGTGTGTGTGTTAGCATAGAAATAACACAGAAGGGAAAAACAGCTAAGTTTTATGTGTGTGTGTGTGTGTGTGTGTGTGTGTGTGTGTGTGTGTGTGTGTGTCCACATAAGGATCATTTTGTAGGGAGGAAGATACAAAATTACATTTTGGTAAGACGTAATATGTTTAAGGTGTAGCTTCCCTTTAAGAGTTATAGCATCCCATGTACGTTCTGTCAGGTCTACTTTATTCGCTCTAAACACGTAAAACCCAAATCCGAATAGCGTGACATGTAAAGAGTGAACTGCGAATACGTTGAATGTACTAAAGCGTGAAATTTAAAACCACGAACCATCATAGTCAGCCAACCCACCACCCGCAACACACTACCTACCCAACCACAATAAAAAAAACACATACATACACTAACCAAAACCCTACTTCTAACCCTAAATTAAAGCACCAATACCCTACTGCTAACCCTACACTAACCCCACATACACAACTATCTATGCAATATCCTTAACCCCTCCCTAACCCTAAGGTCCATAACGACCGCACACTTCCCCTATGGAGCTATACCCAAACAAACTAAATATTCCACACACATACACTTAACAAAACCCTACACTAAACCTTACATACACTACCTACCTATGCACGTACCTTAACCCCTCCTTAACCCTAAGGTCCGTAACTATCGTACACTTACCTTATGGAGCTATACCACAGACGGGCCAACTATGCGAATTCGATATTTCCACTTTCGCGGTTTTGTTCGTTCGACGTATTCGCTGTTCACTCCTTACATGTCGCGCTAGTCGGGTTTTTCGTATTTTGAGCGCGTAAAGTAGACCCGTTCTGTCTCCATCACGTATGCATATACCTATACACACACACGTATTATATACAAAACACACACACACACGTATATAAAAGACACAAGTATGGGTTTACCTACCACTCATTTGTGTGCACTGTTTCAACTCACCAGTTTTTAAGTCATGAATATTAAAACCAGTGATTCAAAAACCTGCAGGGGGCAAGCACCCACACACTCCCTCCCCCACCAAATTATATACACCAACTCCACAGCCATACCACAGTGGAGAAAAAAGTAAAACACCCCAAAATAGCGCTGTGCTGGCTCTTGGAATGCAACACACTGAAGTGAAACCTACCGTGGCTTTAAACCTTCAAAGTAAAACTCCTCGGCAAAAATCCTGTGACTTTTGACATAACTCAAGTAGTGTGTGAATGTGTTTGCGTTTGTGTATTTCATGTAGGCCATTGGACACTCAAATTCCCCAGCTTTTCACAGATTAACTAATAATGCAAATAGCAAGACACTGATAGCTTGTTCCTCCATCTTCTTGAGTATTTAACTTATTTGATCTCATTCCGACAAAATGGACTGCAGTTGTTATTGCTCTGTTCACATCACTGTGGGTTTACACGAACAGATGAGGATTAAGGAATGTAATAAAATAGAATACGTGTTGGATTAAGGCTAATTTTTTAGTACCACAAAGGAAATTGTGAGAAGCTGGAACTGGGAGTTGATTTAAGGGTTACAGTGCTCCTCATAGCTATTACCTGTTTAAACCAGTTTTAGACAAATTGTATTTAAATAGTATAACTTAAAGACATTTATTAAGGTGAGTTAAGTGTGAAAAAGGATGAAACTTGGCTAAAAGAAAAAGCACGTTTAATAAAATATAGATTATATAAGAAAATAGTATTCTGAAGCTGTGACTAAAGAGTATTATTTTTGGAAAATGGTAGATGAAATACCACAAATGATAATTTTAAAGAAGAAAGAACAAAATATTATACTTGGTTAACTTACATTGACTTTATTTCAAAAATGTAAGGAATGAAGTACATGTCAAAACATTGCTGTCATGCTAAGTTCCTAGCTTCTTTAGTGAAAAATAAAACAGAAAAGTCCCTTTGTATGCTGACTATTTTGATATTATTCTTGGAACCTCACCTGACCATTTTATCTGAGACCAATTCAGTATGCATTAATGCGGACTGTTTTTTTTTTTTTTTTTTTTTTAGTTTTAAATTTAAAACCAAAAAGGCCCCAGGGACAGAACAAATTTATTATATGTTGTGAAAAGGTGAAAACTACTCTTACAGGCAATATTTACATGCATAGTTAATTAAATGCTATGCTTACAAGTTGGCTTCTTAATAGGAAGCGGGTCCTCCCATAACCGAACATTCTTGCAATGTCAATATCACAAGGATCATTTTGGGATGATTATTTGCTTACCTTGTGTACCTTGACACATGCTAGTTTCAAGTCAAATAATGTTTCTTTATAGATTAACATCACATTAGGCTGATTTTAAATAAGGGAGTGGGTCTTTTTATCAAAACCGCTAAGACATGAATGATTTGATTTTGCTGAACACGGAGAAACGTAAGGAAAGCATTGATTCCACATTAAAAAACAGAAGTAAAACAGCTAGCTCTCCTTGAAATTGCTGTAAACCAAGAGATCTTTTGTAATATTCAGGCCATTCATCTCAAAACTAATTATAGTGGGTTTGTGGAATGCAGCATTTGCACAAATGGAGTGCATTGCTGATCTGTGAGGTATCTTATTTTTATTCTTTTGTGGACAAAGCCCCCACAGAAAAATAAATCTGCTGGTCTGTGACTGAAAATAGTTCCAAGACTCATAAGTGCGAGCTGCGAAACTACAAAAGTCCACAATTACAGGAGAATAGCAAATGTTGAGCATCACTGTTCTCCTTCAAAGTTTTTATTTTTTGTGGGGGTGCAAGCCCTTCCATACCCCCTGAAATTATATATACTAAATCTGAGACTGCAATACCTCAGAGAAACTGCAGTCTTGGAGTTAGTATATGTGAGTTCATTATTCAGTTATTCAGTCGCGCTATTCCTGGACTCACAATAATGAGACTTGGAATACCAAATGGTTACTGAAAATAGCTTTTCTGTGGAGAACTATATACATTTGGCTAATTGTTATGAGAAAATTACAGTTTAATGACGTTCCTTTCAAACTGATTTGAACCTGTAAGCAAGGTTTTTTTGAACGTTTTTTGCAAGAGTTTAACCACATCAGATAGCTTAGGGCATCACCTGTGGGCGTGATTTATTAGATCTTACTTTAGCAGGCAGTCAGTATGCACTTTGTGAGATTTTCTCTCTTTCCTGTGGCAGTGACCACAGTCAATTAGATTGCCACATTTATGAGCCCTGGTTTTTACATACATATTGTGCAAGGGTTGCACATTATATGTGTGGTCAGCTGGCATGGCAGGAGTGTGATGGACATAATGTTTGGTCTTGTCCAAGGGTTGCACACTGTGTGTCTGGTCAGCTGTCCTGGCAGTAATTTGATTCATAAAGCTGAGTAGCAATCAAGCCAGGAAATCAGAGACAGTGGTCCTTCCATGGAGGCACCCTTGTACTATCCCACAGTGACGGTTTCACCACACAGAAGCACAAACACTTACAAACAGATATGCTGACACATTGACATACACTTTTGGATTGCTATTCAGACACAGATACTAGCATATTGTTGCTCATGCACAGACACAAGCTGTCTGATATTGTCAGTCATACACATTCACTGATATGCTGCCTCATACACACAGACTAAAGCTTGCACACACAAACAGATATGCTGACACAGTGATATACACTTTTGGATTGCTATTCAGACACAGATACTAGCATATTGTTGCTCATGCACAGACACAAGCTGTCTGATATTGTCAGTCATACACATTCACTGATATGCTGCCTCATACACACAGACTAAAGCTTGCACACACAAACAGATATGCTGACACAGTGATATACACTTTTGGATTGCTATTCAGACACAGATACTAGCATATTGTTGCTCATGCACAGACACAAGCTGTCTGATATTGTCAGTCATACACATTCACTGATATGCTGCCTCATACACACAGACTAAAGCATGCACACACAAACATGAGTGCAAATACTACAAATGCCAACTCCTTGCCACTGCCAGTTGCTTTTGTTGCTGTGCAGCATGACTATGGGTGTGCTGTTGCATGCCATGGTATTTTCTCCATTCTACCAGGAGTGTCATCCAGGGAATGGTGACACTGTTGCTCTGCTATGTCAGTCTGGCAATCCATTGTCATTCCTTGATGATCAGGCCCTGTACACTACACTGCTTGCATAATCTTTAGTCCATCATTGCCTTCCCATAGCTTATCTTCCCTACTTAATACAGTAGTCCACCATTCAGTTATTTGTAAATTATTGACTATACGCTGAATTCCTATTTACATATCACCTGCATACCCACACTCCTCCAAGTAAGCAGTTGTGCAAGTTTCTTGCTATTGCATTACGTACTGATGGGTCTGAGGAACTTCTAAAAGTTATGTAGGGTATGGTAAATGGTTTTCTATTTTGTACCAGCCCTACGCAGTTGCATACCATGTTTCTGAATAGATAAAAGTGTCTGTGAACAGTATGGAAAGCACTGACACAGGAGAGATTTTATACAGCAAGGCAATTTTGATGGTTAGTGTTACATGCTGTTGAGTCAGTGTTGACTCACGGTCAGTCTAATAATTGTCCTGAACTTTATTCTGTCTTTAGTCAGATGACTAATCACTGATGGTTATTGTAGGGATTCATTGCATTGTGCATCTTCCTCTTTTCCGTTAGCATTCAACCTTGCCATGTATGAAATCTTTTTGTAATGATCTGTCGCTTTACATTATATATCCATTATGGAATCTAAAGTCTTGCTATTTGAGCTTCCAAGAAATGCTTAGATTTCATCTCCTCATGCTAATTGATTTGTTTTTTTGGGCACTCCATAACATGCAAAGTATTATTCACCATCATCAAAATTCAGAAACATTTATTTTGTTTCATGTCTGTTTACTGTTATTGAAAGCACCACATCCTGAAAAGTTTCTTAAGTAAAGATACAGCTTTGCACTTGAAGATCCATTCTAGATCCTTCACTGATGTTCTGGCAGGAGCCATTCATTATCAGATTTCTTTATTGCTTGCTATACTTTTATTGACCATTGATCCAAAATGGCTGAAGCTGTGTATTATCTTTTTCTTTGCATTCTAGAACATACTGCTTTTATAAGTTGCCAATATATTTGTCTTCTTCATGTTAAGGTGCAAACCCAAATTTGTTTAATCTTTGAAAAGCAGCTAGCAGCTATTTTAGATCATTTTCACTTTCAGCCAGTAATGTGGTTAATAATTCTTCCTAAAATTTGTACACCCCAATTTTCTTCATATAGTCCTTACTCTCTGATGATTTATTTCTGTATATAAATTAAGCAAGCATGTGTGGGGAAAGTGAGCAAGTTTCTCAACTTTGTCATATACCTTTACCAGCTTTCAAACCATTTGGTTTCTTTTTGGCCCAGTTTCTTGACTGATGTAAAGATTGTGCAGAAGAACTGTCAGGCATTTTGGTATACCAGTGTTTCTCACAGTGGCCCATAGTTTTTCATAATTTGCAGTCAGAAGCCTCACTTTAATCAAACACTTGTAAATATCTTTTTGGTATTCTTTTGCCTCTCCAAAGATCATTTCACATCCCTGATGATGCCACTAGTTCCTTATTTTTTCTTGAATCCCGGTTGCACTTCTGGCAGATTTGTTGGCATCATCAGTAAATTCCAAATGTCAGTTTGATCTGTTTACTTTTAAGATGGTGGCACTACATGGAATTTGTAAAGATAAACTGTACTTAAGTAGCTGCACGTCCCTCACATAGTTTATCCCTATATAATAGTACTGGTGGTATAAGTGTGCAGTTCATAAAAGTCCTACAGCTAAAACTGTTCAATGGAGCAAATTAATTTAAGGGAGCTGTACCACTTTAAATCACAGAAGAATATAGTTTTGCAAAAATGCAAATGTGAATTACCCCCAACCAAAAAAAAAAAAAAAAGAATTCAGAAAAGGAGGGGGTATGTAGCTCTGGGGTAGCTGCACACCATACTGCAATAGTAAAGAGCCTAAGTTAGTCTCCCAATTATTTTATTGCCCCTCCCCCACTCTTGTCTTCCGTGCAGATCTTCATTGCTGGCTTATAGTGCAGGAGGAGGGATGAGCCTTTCCAAAAGGTACTGTAAGTGCCTGGCCTCTTTCCTTGTCATGTGTACCATGCAGACATACATAAACTCTTCTGGGCTGAACTGCATTACACGAGGTACAGCATTCCATTGTAGCCTGGCAGATAGGAATATGATACCTGTACATACTCCATAATGACAACATTATTACTTATTTCATTTGCAGCCAACAGCCTGCTGTGCCATATGGGAAAACTAATAATTTTTTCATCACATAAGCAAGTAACACTGTAGTGATATCCATGACAGATCTAGATCAAAATGTGGTGTGTGCTGTATGGCATTTTTTTTAATAAGTGGCCACTTACTGAATACATTTGGAAGACATTTATTAGTAAGTAAGGTTATTCTAGAAAAGATGATATAATGTATGCTTCTCAAATTTATTACGTGTATATATAGTCTGTGCAAAACATTTTAAGTTGCATTTTTTTCTGCAGTCTTTTTGTTGCATGTATTGTGAATCAACAATTATATATATTTGGTCCTTTCTGTAACCCCAGGTTGGGCTTGATAGTGGTCTGCAGTGATCAGTGCTCTACCCTGGTAAACACTACATATATATATATATATATATATATATATATATATATATATATATGTATATAAAAAACACACACACACAAATAAACATACTCTTCTAGTACGTATGGCCAGGAATACTGAGACATTTGAATATGACAAAAATATGTTATATAAAAGAATGAAAGTAAAAAATGACATGGATATAATGAAATGTAAATGCAGTTTAGTAAATATATAAGATCCTGTTATATGAGGTGCTGGCACAGTGATGTGCTTCATACGTAGTTACTAGGCATGCTGTCTGGGAGATCACTGAGGAGACTCGCCTAATTTTGCCAACTTACCCAGAGCACTGTCTGGCTAAATGCTTTGATCAAGGTCATATAGTAGCCTAAATGAAGTCTGAGGGAATTGTTCCACTGGAAGCAGCTGGTTAGGCACTGAAGCTTACATGGTTCCTTGGTGTGGCTCCTAGCTAGGATGCTTCTCTGAAGAGCCTGCGTGTATTTTTTGTAGTGGTTCAGGTTTCATCCCACAACCCAAAGACTTGTGGTATGTGAATTGCTTTAGTGGATGTGCAGTGTGTGTGTGTGTGTGTGTGTGTGTGTGTGTGTGTGTGTGTGTGTGTGTGTGTGTGTGTGTGTGTGTGTGCGCGCGCAAGTTTGTATGTATGTATATACGTGTGTTTACCAAAATAGACTGGCATCCCATTCAGAATTGTTTCCTAATACTTGTTGCTTGTGCGTATAAGGTTCTGCTTCCCATGACAGTGAATTATTTAAAGCAGTTAAGCATGTACTGTAAATGAATGCAAATATATTTATATAGGTATGTATTTATTTATTATTTACTGACAATTGTTTACTGAGAAAGTCGTATTGGGCACAGACCTGGGGAGAAAATCTCCAAGGTAGCATATTTAATGCAGTCGATGTTTACAATAAATGTTATAATGCAGTTTCAGTGAATATATAGCATAGTAGTCAGTATAGATGTTTAGAGACATTAAATATACAAGCCTTGCACTGGGACTTTATGATGTATACGATAGGTAGGAGTAATTTAAGAACTACATTAGAGGAGATAAACAAGCTTGAGTGTGAACAGAGAAATAGTGATGGAATAGTAATTCGGTTGTGCTAATTAGAAGTGGGTATAGTAATTTAAGAGGTACAGTAAAGTGAGGTATTAGATGGGGATAGGCAGGTTAAGTGATTTAGTGCTTTAAAGGGAGGTATAAGAAAGGTGATGAAGGGTGCTAGAGAGCTATGTCCCAGATGAGGAGCAGGGACAAAGCCAGGAGGTAGAGAGGAAGTATTGTAGTAATGGTTTGCAAAAGATGAAGGTGTGTGATAAACCTGTTTGATATCCAAGTTCTGGCTACACTACTGGAATAGAGGCTGACCCCAGCAGCTCTCTGTGGTTTGTAGATGGTAAGCAGTTGTTTATTATTTGACTGAAGGGGATGATTTGGAAGATAGTGTTGGAGTTGGGGTGTAATTGCTGGGCATGCAGATGGGATATGGATGATTTTATGGGTTAAGGTGAGCTGAGTATAAGATTGGTTGGTGAGGAAGCTCAAGCCAGTTAAGTATTTTTAGTGTTAAGCTAATGCGTTATTAATTTTATTTGGTTACTAAGGGGAGACATAGGAAGAAACATAATTAAAAGCAGAAAGAATGGTAACTGTAGCAAACCTTATTCTTAATGTGATTGTAGTCAGACTACACTATGACCATGTGATACATAACTTCTTAGCTGTAATCTTGTTAAACTGGGCCTGTCAAAAACAAGCAAGCTAAATCTGGAGGTGAACCTTGAAAAACATAGCTTTTCTGCAAGTACAGCAAATGAATATAAAAGCAGTCAGTGATTAGTCAATTTGAAGTGTAATGGTCTGCGAGATTACATTTGATGAGATAATTTTCTAGTTCTCTTGATTGTTGTCAGATTGACAAAGGCTGAGTTGTCAAGTAATGGTTTGCAGATGAATTTAGTAAACAGCACAGGTGTTCAAACATGGAGAATTATGGGAAGGAATGAGGTAATAAATAACATTTAGAATGAATAAATAAACAAATAACATTTAATGTGGGAATTACACCTTTGGATATTTTTAGAAATCTTATATGTTTAAAATTAAGTAAAACTGCCAGAGCTGAGGAGTCCAGCCAGTGATTATATTAAGTTTTTAACATTCCTTCAGTTCAAGGATGATCCTTTTGATTGGTTCACTTAAGTGTTTTGAAGAGCGTCTGTGTTCTTGTCCTAGACAAACAGATCTGACCATGAAAAATGCAGATGCTTCCTTTTCAGCGAGTTGTCCACTGATTGGAGTTTTTTCCTTTCTCTATACTCTTCTTTGCTTTTCACTTTCAAAGCCAAGATATTTTTCCTCACAGCAGGCTACCACTTAACGAGTATTAAGGGTGGGCAACACTGAAACATTCTGATAGCCACTGTCTCCTAGCCTATGTTGTCAATCTCTCTTTTCTTGAAGTACTCCTATAGTTTGCCATTGCAACATTTCCCTTGACTGTGACAGAATATATAACCTTGAGTGAGTTGGAAATATGAAATCTTTTTGAGAGTTGGGTCAGATATCTGAATAGAGTGTCCAGATCTCTTGAACTGATGTCACACAATTATCACCTTATTGCAGGTGACGTGGCATCATTTAGACCACTGAAGAAGCTCATCATAATATTCACTCTTGCAGTCGTGTCATCTTGAATTCCTGCATGCAAGAGTCCAGTGGCTGACCCAACATCCAGTACCGTACATTTCCTTTCCTGGCTTTGGCTAACTACCTCCCACTCAGATGTTATGACATTAGTGGTATAAGAGGGGCTTTAGATGGCACAATCTTCAGATCTTTATTGATGCAGTTTGTAAAGTGCATGCTGTTTGCAAGCATTGACATTCTGGTATACCAGCCTCCTTCCAGGGATCTAGATATGTATACCTTTAGGAGAATCTTTTATTTGCATTATTTTGGTGTTTTTGGCCTTTGTAAAAGGAATCCCTTTTCTTGGACTCAAGACATCATGGCCCCAGCCAACGTATCCACTAGCCTTTTGTAAAAGAGTAAGGACTTGGAGAAGTGCCCTAGGGAGAAATTACACCTTTCAGAATCTGAGGTTTCTCTAGGCTTGACAGCACTGAGTCCAGTTATTGCTAAAGCCTCTAGTACAAGCATTTTGCAGGCCACCATGCTTTTAGACATTAGCACATCCTTGTGTGCTAAATCCACAATGCTTTCATTTGGTTCAACACATCCCTAAGGTCTTCTAGAGCAAACTCCTGTATTGGTATTAGCAAAGAGGAGGGCAGCATATCAACACTGCTTGTTCATGAGGAGATTAGAGGACATTGACAGAAGTACTGGGTGTCTAAAGTAAGGCTCAAGATGCCCAAACCAAAGTGAATATCTGCTAGCTTGCCTCAGCCTACACTGGGCAATGTCTCATCCCAATTATATTATCCAGGCTACATCCCATGATATTTTCTAACTAGTACAGGATTTCATGAGATTTTTGAAATCCAAGCAGCCTACTTTATAAAATCATACTTGGCAAGTAATCCACCTAAAAGGAGAAGGATTGAACCTACCCCAGAGGAGGGATCAGACACCCCTTATTCAGGGCCAGATGAGATACCATGTAAGAATCAGATGTCCTCCCTCTGATACTTTGAGTCTAACTTCCAGGACTCACTATCCACCACTTCTTCACCAGAGAATGGCTCACTTGGAGATATCCTTTGCTGGGTGAAGGAAGCCTTAAAAATGGGAGGTACAGGAGTACTCACAGGTCACCTTAAGGTACAAGGACTTTATTGACCTGTTTGAGCCTAAACCACAGTGTATGCCCAGTCCTAAAAGTACTGGAAGATGGATTTATTAATGCATTAGTTGAGCCAGATTCCTTGCAACCTGCTTTTAGGAAGCCTCAAAACTTTTACAGGGGCCAGGGTACCCACAAGTTCTTATCCAGAACCACTTAGCTGATCCACCAATGGTGTCCCTGGATTCTAGAATGGGAGCCTGTTTGGGAACAGGATTCTTGGATGGAGCCAATGACAAGAAAGAGAAGGGTGGCTGTCTCCTTTGGTGAAAAGATTTGCAACCTGCTAACTCAGCCTTCAGAACCTTAACTGACAGATCCACTTGCTGAAGTTTCAAGAGTCCCTACTAGTTGAGCAGAAGTAAAAAGCAGTTGGAATCAGGAACAAGGACCTGAAAGCGAAGATGTTTGAGCTGTGCAGAGTTTGTCAAGCATTCCATGATGTTTATTTTGATGAAGTAAATGCATCATGCAGGAAAAGCAGCTACTGCTATAGTAATCTGTAGACATGCCTTGATGAGAGCACTGGACCCTGCCAAACCATGTGAATGCAGCACTCCTAAATGCCCCATTGGAAAAGGTACTCCTACTTATATCCCCAACTTAAAAGATGTTGAAAAGATTTGAGAAGAAAGAAGGGGTCCAGGGAAGTAAATAGTGTGGGAAGAAATAGCCAGGGGATTGTTATGGCTAGGCTTATATAGGCGCTAGGGCCGATAGCCTAGTACCAACCTATGAACCTATGAAAATCCTGGTGAAGCCTCTAAATTTAGCAGAAACTATCCTACCAAAGGCTGACATTTTTATCCTAAACAGTAAAAGAGTAAGTTACACAAGGGAAAGAGCATGCTACAGAAAAAAATGCCAAGCAGTGCAGAGGGATAAGCCTTAGGGCCATGTCACCCAGAGGGAAGCCATGACTTAGGGCCATGTCATCCAGAGGGAAGCCATGACTCAACTCAGTCAAGCTTATCCTTCCCACCACCTAAAAATCCCAGCCCAACTCTCTCTACATCTGTCTCCTTTTCCAACTCAGTCTCTCCACATAAAAATGGAAAGT
This sequence comes from Protopterus annectens, assembly GCF_019279795.1. Lineage (NCBI taxonomy): Eukaryota > Metazoa > Chordata > Ceratodontiformes > Protopteridae > Protopterus > Protopterus annectens. The sequence continues at coordinate 218,772,355 of NC_056737.1, forward strand.
GTGTGGGGTTGTGCCTTTTGTGAAAGAACGGGAAGTACTCACCAAACACCAGTAAGTTCTTAACATTCTGAACTGGGGATGCAATCTCCAGTTTCTAAGCAGACCCTAACAATTCTCAGGAACTCTACTGGTTCTCAAGGAGCAAATGCAGTTTCCCACCTCTGTTAGAGAACTTCATAAGTTAAAATGCTATAGATGGAGTTCCAGAAGTGGAAGATAGTACATGATTTTATCCCAGGCTGTCTCTAGTACCAAGAAAAGAAGATACTTGGAAACCTATTTTAAATAATTCAAGGTTACACAGATTCTTAAAAATGCCAAACTTCGAAATGTATGCACTGCCTCCTGCCTTTGTAATCCTTCAGGACCTTCTGATCGGGTCTATATTAGAATGATGAAATCTCACTTATGCAATTCCCGAAAGGCCAACACATAAATAGCGAACCACATGAACACCAAACATCCTTAAGCACGAAATTCAAAATACCGAATCATCATAGTTGTCCACACCATGTTTAGTGAGGCAAAACGTCTGTAGGAGATTCCCTTATCCGGTATAGCTCCCTAACGTAAATGTGCAATAATTACTGACCTTAGGGTTAGGGTGCAGGTTAAGGTAAGTGCATATATAGTAATACATTCATATTTATTTTGTTTGGGTAGGCAGTACATAGCGGGCAGTGGAGTTGGCCAACTGCGGGAATTCAATATTTTGAATTTCGTGCTTAAGGATGTTCGGTGTTCTTGTGGTTCACTGTGTATGTGTCGGCCTTTCGGGATTTGCGTAAGTGAGGTTTCAGCACTCTAAAATAGGCCCTTCTGATCCCCATGGATTTAAAGGATGCCTGCCTTTACATTCTATCAGAAAAGGAGCATAAAAGGTTCCTTCCAGTTGATGTCATTGTCTTTTGGTTTACCTACTGCACCCATGGGTATTCACTAAGTGTTTGGCTCCTGTAATTGCCTATTGCAGGACCAAGGACATTCATGTCTATGCCTACCTAGATGACTGCTTCTGGCAGCCACTTTATAAGTAGTGCAGAAGGTTCTACAGTATCCCTATCATGTTTCAGAAACCTAGGTCTCAAAATAATATCCCATCTTACTCCTGTTAGACAAGTAGAGTTCCTAAGGGGGGCCTTACTGGACACAGATCAGCAGACAGTCTTTCTTCTCCAAGACAAATTAGTCTCACTGTCTCTATACCTCCATACATTCTCAAAGCAAAATATCATAATAGTAAAGATGTTCCTAAAAGTTTGGGGATACATGGCTTCCTACATTCTGACTGTTCTCCTTGCAATATTGCTAATGAGGAAGCTACAGTGGTACCTCAGGAAGAGATTGTCTCAGTACACCCATTCTCTGAAGAATCAGATTTCTCTCTTACCTTGCATAAGAAAAGTGCTCTGAAGGTGGATAAACTATGTGCACCTCATCTTGGGGATATCCTTCAAGTTGACCCAAATGACTTAGACTCACCATAAACTCATCTGACACAGCATAGTGAGTGCCTTTGGGTGACTGTAATATTCAGGGCTCATAGGACAAACATAAAAAATACATCAGTTTGAAAGAGATTATGTCAATTATACTAGCGCTCAAAGCCTTCAAACAGATTTAGACCCAAGGGACCCTAAATATCCTTACAGACAACACCAGAGTTATGTGATACATCAGCAAGCATGGAGGTGCCCACTCCTAAGTACTACACAGGTTAGCAGTGGAAGCTTGGGTGATAGCCCAGAAGTTAAGACTGGCAGTAAGGGCATATTAACATCTCTTAGCAGGAAAAATTCTTGGTAGACAGTCTGACAAAGCAGAAACAGATCAGCCTGGATGGATAGTAAACAGAGGATATGCTTTTGGGCCTGATCAACAGGTAGGAAATGCAAGAAGTCCTTTTTCCAAGCAATTCAGAAAGTTTTACACACAAACAGCAGCTCTAGGAGCAATAAATGACTTCTGCTTGTCATGAGCAGGTCTATTTTTCTACACTTTTCCTCCAATACCTTTGATCTCTCATGTTATTACAGAAAATCAAAGGGTAAAAAAACAAAAATGTAGTTTTTAACTCCCTTTTGTTCTGGGAAACATTAGTTCTCCTCCTGTAGAGTCTAACAAAATGGGAGCCCATGCTGTTTCCTACTGTGTGGCCATCTTAACTCAGTGCAAAGTGGCCCTGCTACATCCAAACCTGAAAATTCTAAGGCTGACAACTTGGATGAAATAGCTTGCATCCAAGAACATGGTTATTATTAGGAAACCTAAGCCAAGCAAATCAACTCATACCTAGCAAAATGGAAGAGATGCTCCATGTGGTGCCTTACTAGAAACCAGAACCCAAGTTTTGTGCAAGTGTTTCTTCTTTTCACATGCCTATCAGACCTTTAGAAAACATAAATGGCCTTCTGTAATCCTTCAGGACCTTCTGATCACCATCCCTAACAGTACATTTATCAGCTATTTCTGTCTACCTGCCATTAGATCACCTACACAACTAGCTGCCAGTGAAGCAATTCCTGAAGGGGGTGGTGCTCCTCACACTGCCAAAGAAGGACATTACACCAGCTTAGGATCTCAACTATGTCTTGGAAAAACTTGCATTGCCACACTTTGAAACTCTGCTCGTTTCAGAATAAAGGCTGTTATGTAAAAATAAATAAATAAATAAAAACTTGCATTGCCACACTTTGAAACTCTGCTGGTTTCAGAATAAAGGCTGTTATGTAAAAATAAATAAATAAAAACTTGCATTGCCACACTTTGAAACTCTGCTTTCATTCCCCTTAAATAACTGTTTTGAAAAACAATATTTTGGATAGCTATCACTTCGGCAAGAATGGTTTCAGAATAAAGGCTGTTATGTAAAAATAATCATTTCGGATTTTTTGAAGGGCAGACTAACACTATAAACTAATCCTACAGTCATACCCAAAGTATTATTAGAACTATCCCTCCTTGTCTATTTTTTTAAATCCTCACAAGGGTGAGAAGATGTTGCATTCCTTGGATGTGCATAAGCAACTGAGATTTCATTTAGATGACACAAAACAAATAAAATCAGATCATCTGCTTATTCCCTTTACAAAGAGCAGGGAGGAGAAGCCTAAAACAGGCTAGATCTAAAATGGCTAGACCATTTTATCTGGGTGTTTGCTATTCTTTCTAAAGTAAAGCTGTAAATGACCATGTTAAGGTCCATTCCATTACAACCACTGTAGCCATCATTGCCTTCCAGAGAGGGGTGGATACACAATGCATTTTGGATCTGGCAACCTGGTCATCTTGCTGTACATTCTCAAATCACTACTGCTTAGGTTTTGTATCCAGAGCCAGGGTAGCGTTTGCATAGCCATTATTTAAGGTCTGTTCATTTTACAACACTCACAAAGTCATCCACCTGCTGGTCCTTGAACATTGTGATTCTTCAAAGATACCATGACTGAAGCAGTGAATATTATGATGAACACATTATAATAGTGTTAGGAATTTAGTGTATTTGGAGATGTCCTAGCATATTCAATGCTGCAGTCAAACTCCTCTCACCATCCCTGCTGTCATTTTTTGGGGATTTCTAGTTTTGGGTTGGGTACCCTAGTTTCCTCCACCCACCTTCCTTTTGTATCTTTTATCAGGATCCACCTTCTTCTGGACTCCCGTAGAATCATGAGAAGTGGACTGGACTTTGTAGTTGGATAACTTTTCCCTCTGGAGAATTCTCCCAGTTCCACTTGTATTCTGATACTCATGGAAAAAACTTCTGGTCCATACAAAGGCAGATAAGTTCTGAAGATGGCATTGGCCAATGTCATATTATACCACTGATATCCTGATATCCACAGCTAGAGCTCTGGAAGTTAGGCAGGTCTCGGGGTTCTTGCAGCCAAGAATCCCAGATGTCATGATTTCAAAAGTGAAATACTCAAACATATACAATTATGAGAAGTTCCTAACACAATTGTACTTTACTTCTGTAGTATTCCCACTTGATGAGAGTTATGCAAATGTGTCAATAAGGATATCTAATCCAACTCTCTATTTAGATGACTTGGTAAGTCATCCAGGTTTCATATTCACAAGGTAAAGGATTAATTATATTTCATACCTGCATACTGGTGTCTTTTTGTAGGTCATAGTTAGTGAGGATATGCAGAAGTAGCATCACAAACTGGACATAAAAAAAAAGTGGACCCTGTACAGAATCTTACCATCTACTGTTGTTTCCAGGGGAAATTGGCTAGTGAGTTAAGACAGGTGCTTGACTGTGGTCACCCTGCCTCCCCCCTTTGGTATACTGCGGAAAGTAGTTTGCAAGGCACCAAGAGTCTGTCTGCACACCAATGCCTTCTTGAGACTGTCAGAGTCCCAGATCTTAGAAGGCTTCTGAAGATATGTCTAGAACAAGCTACATGTCACGCTCCCAGTGTGTTCATAAATGAGACAGATACAAACTGAGATGGATACACTAAGTTATAGTCATGTACAGGCTAAGTTTGTAAGTGGCCTTATGTATAAGAGTTACAAATTATATGCTTCTTAGATACATATACATATTATATGCTAGTTACAGGTACAAGAAGGCATAACACAGCTAAATATGTTATGTAATGAAGACTTCCAAGATGGATGCACACTAATCATAAGCTTAATTTCAGCTTTCCCAATATGACAGAAGAAGCTGATAAATGAGAGCCAGTGATATTTTCAAATTGAGTAAAATTCAGTTAGTTACTGGCTAGTAAGTATAGTGTCTGAATGCCAGCAAAGATGAAATGTAGAGAACTTGTAAGAAAATCAACTTGAAAAGGTAAAGATAAAACACTGACTGGGAAGAGAATCACATAGCTGTTCTGCATTGGTACAAGAGATGGCTTCCAGTAATTTACAGGAAAAATTAATCAAATGTACTCACAGGTGATTGAAATACAGGAAACACTGAAGGAATATATCAACTTAAATAACAAAAGACTGGAAAAAATAGACAAAACCTTAACTAGCTATTCAGATGAACTAATAAAATTATAAAAATCAGAGGATGAAATGAAGAAAAGGCTGGCTGAGTCTGAGACTTCTCAAAAAGAGTGGTTTCAAAAATGGTATCATTAGGAAACCGAGTGCACAGAGAAAACCTGAGGTTTTCTGCTGTAGGAGAGAATAGACTGCATTCATTTTCTGAAAACACAAATAAGCAACTGACCTGGTATTCCACAGCAGGATTTGTTAATTGAAAGGGCACATCAAGTGTATGCTCCAAACCTGGTGATGAGAAAATATCTAAGATATGTATTAGTAAAGATGCAATCATACCAGCAAACAGAGTTGATCCTGACAAAACTATGGCAGAAGGGAAAAGGTATTAAAAGTTGGAGAGCAGCTGTTTGTGGAAAATGATTATTCACTGTACACCAGGCAAATGAGAAGCAAATTTATCCCAGTGGTCAGGGAATGCTGAGAGACAGGTATGAGATTCAGGCTTCTGTACCCAGCTGTCTTCAGAATATTTTTTCCTGAAGGATCAAGACATTTGTTGATGCAGAGCAGGCTAAGGAAGAAGTAAAGTTTATCCCACAAAAAGTAAGCCAGCAAACAAAAGAGGACTCTGCTTCTCATTCTTCATCTTCTTACAATAAAGCTCATAAAAAGACTTTGCCAGTGAAACACTTTCAAATACTCAAAAGGAAAATGTTTGAGAAACAGAAAAAAAAAACACAGGGGGGAGACTCGAAGAATCAGAAGTACCTTGCATTAAATCAGAGTTTGGTGTTGAAAGATGGAGGTGAACTTGGGCTTCAAACTAGTTGTTTTACATTAAGAAGGTTTGTGGACTGCATTGTTGTGGCAGGACAGGTAGCTTACATCCTTCTAAGTTGGGAATTGCTGATTGAAGGCTCAGCGTGTGTTATTCTAAAAGCGCATTAGTTCTGGTTTAAGCACTTTGGCTTCAGGCCAGTTATTTTACATTAAGAAGGTTTGTAGTATGCACTCTTGTGGGAGGAGATGCTAGATTCTGCCCTTCTGAGCTGGGAATTTCTGGTTAAAGTCTTATTTTGCCTGCTTATTTGATCAGTTTCTTTCTGAAATTTGTGTGCCTTGTTTGCTGTAGCCCAGAAGTTACTAGTTTATTGGCCATTTTGGGCTAATTAATTTCTATCTTTCATTTCCGACAAACCTTCAACTTAAGCACTCAAACCATTAATTTCACAGCCCAGCACTTGCTCAAAACTCATAGCAAGCACTAATTATCCCCTAGCACTAGACCCCCTATAAGTTCCAGAAGGACAAGGCTCTCTATTCGTCCCTACCAGCTAATCAGTAAAACAGCTCACTTTACCTATTCAGGCATGTCCAAAGGGCAGTTTCAGGTGTACTTTCCAGTCCAACTGGTGAATCTGGGCATTTTGAGGCAATGTTACAACTGTCTCATGTACACAGTCAACCCTCTCCTCCTATCACCAAACACTAATATATGTGAGAGATGCAATTATACAGCCAAACTGGAGGCAAAGCTCTCTCAAACCAAGACTGGAACTGACAGTCAAGAGGAGAAGAAAAATACTTGCAACACACCACCAGTCTCACATAGACCTACTAAACCAACACCGGCAAATAACACACATAAGTACACAAAAGCCATACTCGGAGGCTCTAAATAAAAATCTGCAAAAGCAACAGAGACCTCCAAAGTAGACACCCAAGCAACCTCCACACCCCATCACAAACCATGAAACACATACTTCACATAATTAGTGTGCCACGCAATCACAACCCTTAAGGCAAAATAACATACCCAACACATTAGTAATAAGCGACTCTATAGTCAGGCACACTGATGTCCCACTAACTAGGCTGGACAAGGAGAAGGTTACAGTTAGCTGCCTGTCGGGCGCCAGGATCCGCCACATAATGCAAGCACTCAGGTCACTCCAGAACAAGTACAAATAAGACTTTGTCATTGTCTATGTTGGTGTGAATGACCTGAGATGTACCACCCTGGACTACATGAAAAGAGACATGGAAGAGCTCTCTGATCACATAGCCCAGGCCGGTATGACACTGACGCTGAGTAGCATCCTGCCCTCACCAAGAATGATGCCACAGTATAAAGAAAAAAATATCAATTTCAATAATTGGCTAAGTTTCTGGTGTCATTCAAAGGGGATCCAGTATCTGTCCACCTGGGATGACATGCTTGATAAGCCACGTTGATTCACAAGAGATGGCTTGCACCTGTCACCCTTAAGCTTTCAAATACTGGCCAAGACTTTTGCCGCCCCCATAGTGCCTTTTTTAGGCAAGGCTCAAAAGACAAACCCACCACCGTAAAAGGTGCAAGTAACCAAAAACTGAGTGTAATACTACTCAACGCCAGAAGTCTAAACCTCAAAATGCATGCACTCGAGGCACTCCTCAGTATGGAGAACATCGATATCTGTACAGTATCAGAAACCTGGTTTAAGGCTCCTGAGAGCTCCCCAGCACTACCAGGCTATAACCCATACCATACTTTTCGACCACATAAACCAGACCGAAACACAAAAGGTGGGGGTGTATCCATATTCATCAAAGATACCCACACCTCCAGGTTAGTGGCATAGCACAATGCCTCAGAGATCATCCATGTGCAACTAACAATGGGCAAAACTGCAATTCAAATTGCAGCTTTCTACAGATTACCCACAATGACACAGGACTCCCATCCCGTGTTTCTGGAGACACTGGAAAATATGAAGGTCCTACCAAACACCCTAATATTGGGTGATTTCAATTACCCAAACATTAACTGGGAGAACTACTCAAGTACTAACTCCCATGCCCAACGCTTCCTAGAATTTATAAACTCAAACGCCCTGGATCAACTGGTCAACACTCCCACCAGAGGTGACATCATATTGGACCTGGTCATCACCAACATGGGCGACCGGTGTTCTACACCGGAGGTCAAACCCTCGCTGGTTAGATCAGACCCTAGACAAATCACTCTGGATATCCACATTCCAGCCCCACCCCTAATCAAGAAAACCACCGTGAAAAACTTTTCAAAATCAAATTTCACATTACTTAAGACCGAGGTGGAAAGGTTCACAGCCCCCATGCTAAAGGGCAATGCTGTCCAAGCTGCTGAATCCCTTACAGAGGCATTCTATGAGCACCTGCAAGAATGCATGGATCGTGCTATCCCAAGCAAAACCAAGACTCACTCCTCCAAAAAAAGGAAACCAGTCTGGTGGACCCCTGCCATAAACAAGCTATACAACAGAAGGAGGAAACTAGTGCAGAAAAGAGTAAAATCCCAAGAAGGAAAGATATCCTTGATTAGTATCAGCAAGAAACTATGATCCCTCATAAAATAATCCAAGGCTAGCTTCAAAAAAAATATTGCCAAGGACTCCAAAGATAACCACAAAGCGTTCTTTAGCTATGTCAAGAGCCTAAATGGAAACTCTCAGATCTGCTCTGAATTAGTGCAGAATGGCACAAAATACAGTGAACTGACTGATACTGCCTACATTCTGGCAGACAGGTTTAGTGAAAACTTCACCCCCCTCTCACCCCCTAAAGAGCCCATAACCATACCAGAAACATGTAGTGCCCCGGCAATCACTGACACACAGGTTAAAACAACCCTATCCAAAGCCAAAAATACAGCTTCAATGGGACCAGACAGTGTCCCAGGCTGTGTCTTACATGAACTCCAAAATTAACTAACCCCTCACCTAAACACACTGTTCAAACTCAGCCTCTCTACAGGCTACGTATCCATAGAGTGGCACACAGCAATCATTATCCTGCTCCACAAAGGTGGAGCCACAACGGACCCGAGAACTATTACCCTATAAGCCTGACTAGCCTGGTCTGCAAGGCTGTGGAGTGCATCATCATGGAAATCATTAACAGAGACATTGGGAACCTTCAAACATTGGACCCTACCCAGTTTGGCTTGGTTAAGGGCAGATCATGCCTCCTAAACCTGGTGGACTTCTTTGAGACAGTTACCAAGGCTTTAGATGAGGGAAAGGAGGTCCACACAGCCTACCTAGACCTCACAAAGGCTTTTGACACCATTCCCCATTCTGGTATTATAGACAAGCTCACCAGCCTGAACATAAACCCCTACATCATGAGATTGGTTGCCAGTTGGCTCACGGATAGAACCAACAGAGTTGCAGGCTCTAGGTCCGACTCTAAACCAGTTACAAGTGGCGTCCCCCAGGGCTCAGTCCTGGGACCCCTCCTGTTCGGTATATATTTCTCAGAGGTACAGGCAAGCACAGGAGGACTATGGCTGACCAAGTTTGCAGACGACTGCAAACTGGGGGCCATAATTGACTCTTCAGCTGATACAGACATCCTCCAGAAGGGTCTCACTGAGACCGATACCTGGTGTCAAAATCATGATCTCAAGCTAAATGCCAAAAGGTGCATAGTCATCCCCTTTGGAAAAAACAAAGTACCCGTGAACTACCACATACATGTTAGTCCCCTAAATACAGAAAATGTAGTAAGGGATCTAGGGACCCAAGTAGATAGTAGTCTCTCCTTTTATAATCATTTTGTCAAGGTGGTTAGAAAATCCTTCTTTGTGGCCCACCTAATCACAAAAGGGTTCGCATCTAGTACAAAAGAGGTTATTGTGCCCCTCTAATCATCACTCATCAGACCCATCATAGAGTACAATGCCCCATTTGGGATGTACCTTACAAGACACTGGCCTCAAATATATGCCCTATGCAGCCCGACTGAAGAAACTCCAGCTGTACTTGGTTGCATACCGCTTACTCAGAGGTGATCTCTGCCTGACATAAAAGGCCATGTCCAACCCAGAATTGATGGACATGCTCCACCTAAAAAAAAAAAACAAATCCCCAAGAGCCACATGCTCTAGGGATCTAAACCTCACCACAACTATAAATAGGATGTTCTGGAGGGATAGATTCCTGTCCCAGAGACTCCCCATGCTTTGGAACAGAATTCCAGTCTACATTAGGCAAAGCCCCTCACTAACACTCTTCAAGAGAAACCTTGACCAGTGGATGGGAAACAGAAAAGTTACCCCGGGGATCACTGCAGTGGCTCTGCTGGACAGAGGCACAGGGAACTAATGGCTCTGCTGGACTGAGGCACAGGGAACTAATCTAAGGGGACGGTGAAAGCCAACACATTATGGCTAGGCTTATAGATGCCCTCAGGCAGATAGCCTAGTACTTACCTATGAACCTATGAACAGGGAAATCAGCACCACTGAAATCAGTGACTAAATGGGAGACTGAAAAGCAATCATGCTTAAGAAATAAGACCTTGCAAGAAAAAGTGGCTGACAAAGACAGAACTTTAGCTGACATTATTAAACTTATGGGTGGACTGTAAAGCATATACCCCTCTTTATTTTATTAATATTTAGAAAGCCACTATAAGTAAAACAACTGTTCTTATTATTAGTATTTATTTCATGATATAAACTGCATGTTTTATACTTAAGCAATTTGTTTAGTGTGTTGTCAAGCTTATCTTAAATGTGGGTGGGGAGTCTTTCAGTGACTGTTATGTGTTAATGTTAAAGATATTAAAGTAAACAAGTACTTTTTTAGTTGTGAAAACTATAGGCTTTACAGTGTAACAAGAGAAGAAAGGAGCAAGCTTATTATACTGTGATCTTAAGCTGCTGGGTTAGGGTGGGGTGTAAGAGTACACAGATTATATGTAGAATTAGGATATTTTCTTTTATTTTTACAAAGGTGAATGTCTTGCTATATGCCCTTGTCTTAAGCTATAAACACATTTTTGTAAGTAATTAAGCTTGAATACTAAGACAAAATGATGAAAGTCATGACAAATGCTAAGTTTCTTGCATCTGTAATGATGTTAGCTTGTTTTTTCCATTAGCAACTGTTCGGTGAGAATCTAGAAGTCTGAAGCTGAAGACAGTTGTACATTCTGTTCTTAGTGAAGTTGTCAAAGATTCCCTCATGCACCTCTGTAGTTGTTAGTTTCTGTTTTTCCCTCATTGCTGACCCCTTTCCATGCAGATGAGCTGTCTGTAGGTGCAAGCAATTAATACTGAGACTTCTCAGCATTCTTTGCTGTGGGAAATGCAAAATGAAACATACAGTGGCAAGGGGTTCAATGAAAAATAAAGTTTGAAATTATAGGAAGAGATAGCAGCCTCTCTAGCAGCCTTAATACTGCAATACATTTAGTTTTATTTAAAGATAGCAGCCTTAATACTTCTGTGCATTTAATAGAATAGTGGACAGTTTAGTTTTAATTAAAGATAGCCAGTGCACATTTTCTTGGGGCTAAAGGTTAATGTTTTCTGACAGCATACTAGCTGTTTTCCACTTCTGGGAAGGCAGTAGAGATAAGAAAAGAAGAGACAGCACTCAGTGTAAGTAGGAATACAGGTTGTACAATGCACTTTAGCATGAGTAACCTTAATTTTGGATTAGGTAATATCTGGGAATACAACTGTCAATTTGGGGCAATTGTTCCTATCTGGAGGATTAAATCTCATTTTTTGAAGATATACATACCTTTATTTGCTTGTTCCAAGTTAAGCAGTTATGGGGATGCTCTGAAAATGTATTTAGTTGTTTTATTTGAGGGTTTTCATTAAAATAAAAAAGTCTTCAAAACATGACAGTTTCAAATGGAGATGAAAAGAAACAGTGATATAAAAGATCATGTTGCCAAACATTAGTCAAAGTCAAAGAAAACGTTATTGTCATTCAGAACTGCACAGCACTGTAGCTGAATGAAATTACATTGCTTTATTCTCAATGCAAGAAACAGTTGCACTTATAAACAGAGAAAAATTGATAACATATCACAGTAGAATTTTAATAAGTAGCAATTTGTAAGTAAAGTAGGACAGCAATGAACCACACCCATCCCAGAACAGGAGACAAGGAAGACAAGGAACAATATGAAGGTAATATTGTCCAAGTAAAAATGAAACAATAGCAGCATATCTGTGAATAGACTGAATTATTGTACAGTTTGTATATTGCACTTTATAGTCCTTCACTGTGTAGGTAACACAACAATTGGAAATGCACTTTCAAAAACCTGTTATGTATTATAGGGGAAAACAACAGCTTTTTATCATAATGGCTACACTGTCCATATTATCTTGGAATGTATTTGGCCTTACAGGTATAGACAAAAAGGAGCGAGTACTATATTAAGAAATGCAGAGTGTAAATAGTAATGCTGCAGGAGACACATTTGGAAGGAAATGAGCATGTGAAGTTGACAGAAAAGATTTCAGGATAGATATTCAGCAGAGTGTCATGGAAAAATGAAAAGGGGTAATTATACTAATTGCTGTAGTGGGTCTAATAGTGATAGAAAAGGGAAAAGAAAGGCAATAATGTTAGAGTTGTGGTAGTAAGGGGCTATTGGGAAATGGGGAGGATTAAGCTAACATGCATTTATTTTCTGCCAAATGCTGCTGTCATGGAGCTTAAGACAATTCTGGGCGAAATAATCTGCTTTCAGCAGGAAATATTGCTTACAGGTGGGGAAAGGAACTTGATTTGCAATGGTGAGGTTATATTGGGGGAGGGACCTCACAGGAAATGGTAGATTTCTGAAGAAATTCATAAAAATGTTTGGTGTAGAAGATGTGAATTTGGTAGTAGGAACTCAGACCTTACATATTATTTCCCAAATTACAGTAACTGGACTAGACTGGATAGAAATTATATTTCACACAAACACACGCATTTAATTGAAAACGTTGACACATATCTGATAACTATGACAGATTATGCACTAATAAAAACTAAGATAAAAATGCAGGGTAACAAAGTGAAAATGAGACACTGGTGCTTCCCACCTGTCTGTTAAGAGAGGAACTTAAGGGATGGATAGTACAAATTATTTGAAGGTTATTAGGAAGGATACAATTTTTTTCAGAAGTTATAGCTAGTGAGTGGGATAAAATGAAAATGGAATTTACAAATGAGGTGGAAACATGAGAGAAAATGGCTATGGTTAGGAAGTAGTCAGAATTATTTAGAGGGGCTATCAAAGGTTAAAGTAATGCAGAGTAAGGGGATCTCACAGAACTGGAAGAGGAGAAACTGCAGAGTACTAGAAAATAAAGTAGGAGTATTTAGATAATATGCAGGAGTTTAGAAAGATTTCTGTAAGGAACTGTTTTTTGATAACTTCAGAGCACAAAAACTTTCAACATAATGACTTGGGCAACGTAAAGGGTTGTCAACAAACTTAGGGAGACAATAACAAGAAAAAACAACCAGGGATCCTTTTAGAGGTACTAGAGATATTTCATAAATTTTATGAAAAATTGTATAAAGCAGAGAAATGTTGAAATCAAGAAAAGAGCACAAATAGAAATATTTATGGAACACTTCATTATGCCAAGGTTATAGGTAGATCATGCTCAACAACTAAAAGTTAAGATAGAAGGAAATGAGATAAGAACAGTGATTTATAATCGGTCTGCAGGGAAATGTCCAGGAACAGATGGTGTTCCTGTGGAAGTAAGAAGGGAAGAAAGTGATAAAGTTCTGGAAGACTTTTAATAGTATTTTAAAAGGAGGGGAAGCACTAACAGCTTGGAAGAAAGCTGTGGTGGCTTTATTGCCTAAAGATGGTAATGACCCATCAGATCTACCTTTATATATACCCATTTCAATTTTGATCCATGATTATAAAGCGTTTATGTCAATAGTAGCTAAAAGAATGGCAAAGATGTTGCCAAAATTGATAGATATGGATCAATGTGGTTTTATGGAGGAGAGGCAAACATTTGACAACATTAATAGACCAGTGACAATTCAAAGGGAAGCAGAGTGTAAGAAAATTGTTGGTGGGTCTTGATGCAGCAAAAGTATTCAACAGAGTAAGCTAGGATTTTATGAGTAGGGCAATAGAAACATTTGTATTCACTTATACATCTCTGATGAGATGTGACTAAACAGAGGAACAGGGCAGGGGGTGTCCTCTTTTTCCTTTGTTATTTGCTTTACATTTAGAGCAGCTGGCAAAGAATTTTCATCATATTCACAAATTGTCTCTCTGCAGCCACACAACATGCAACATTGGTTCACTATGCTGATAACTCCTCCTTCATATACTCTGCTATATCCTTCTCTTCTTTCTTAATAAAACTCAGCAATCCTTTCTTGATATAGAAAAGTTCCTTTCCAACAGACAACTGATTCTCAACCCTTCCAAAACAAAACTCATTTTTTCTCCTGTAGTAAAAATACTATTGCCTCTTTTACTTTTACCATCTATATCAAACAATACCATCATCCAACTTGTTGACCACACAGAGTTACTAGGGGTCATTATTGAAAAGGATCTCAAATTTGATAAACACCTAGCCCTAATTGTCAAGAAAGTCCATTTCAGGTGAGGGTCCCTCTAGAGAATAAAACCCTTTCTGAGTCCACCAGAGATGCCATTAGTCAAATTCACTTTCTATTCACTCTTTTATATGCCTCCCCCATTTTCACAAACTTAAGAAAATGTGACTTAAGCAAACTAGAATCATATTGCTATAAAATAGCCAGATTTGCTTCCAACCAACCTGCTAAAACTCATCACTGCAAAGTCCTACACCAACTCAATTGGATGGAACTTCCCAACCTATGAACCTACAATCAACTAGTTCTTACCCTTTCTGTTCTGTATCACCCAGATAACTGTCCTTCCATTAGCAACCTAACAGTCCCTTACTCCATCAGCAGAACATTAAGGTCATCCATTACTTCTGAAAGTTACCAAATTAAACAACTGTTAGAGTGATTACCTGCACTCATACAAACTACCCAAAGCTTGGAATGACATACCTCAAAGCATACTCAACACCAGCAACATTACCAGCTTCAAACAACTGCTGAGGTAGCATCTTAATAATCCCTGGCTTTGCTCTTGCATTAATCCTGCCTAGCTGACTAATAGGTATATTTTCATTTTTCTTATCGTAAGCACCCCTTACTCCTTATTCAACCTTTTCACTCCTTCTTTCTCCATTCTGTTGTCTCCTTCTACTTTTCCTCCTATGGCAGCAACTAAACTTCTATATTCTTTGGTGTTAATTTGCTTGTTACTGTATGTCCAAGTGTTTTACTAAGTTTGTATCTCTTATCCATTTGTTTCCTATAACAGGTTAGCTGTACTGGATTTTTGCAATTTGTTTCCAATTTAAATTGAACTGTAATCAGTAACTATATTTATATTTTACTATTACAGTATTGTACACTGTGGAGCTTTTCTCCCTGGGCTTCCACTGAAAATGGGCTATTTTTCTGCCCATTCAGACATTCCTGGTAAACAAATGGAAGTAAGTAAATACATACATACATAAATACATACATACATACATACATAAATAAATAAGGGACTCAGAAACAAGGATGTAATTGGTATGGTAATCAAAACAAGGTGGCTTTAATTGCAGATGATATTATTTTGTACCTGATAAATCCAGAAAAGGACACCTCAGTGTTGTAGAACATTTTGAGACAGTTTAATGTCTTTTCAGGATATAAAATTAATGAAGATAATTAAAGGCTATAGCTGTAAGTTATGCACCCACACATGAATTGGTTCAGCAGTATCCATATTTATGGTGACACGATAAGATGAAAGTATTTAGGAGTATGGATTAAAAAGAAATCTGTTATAGTAGCTAAGGATATGTGGGAAGAGACTAAACAATAGTACAGAAACAGAGAAACTGGAAGCTGTTTATGGATATGGATAGTAAGATGCAAGCATTGAAAATGTTTTTACTCTCTAGCTCTATACACAGGCCAGGCACATTTTTTAAACAAATTTATTAAATTATCACTTGTGACATAGGCAAACCTACATTTATATAAAAGTAATCAAACCAAAAGCTGCTTTTATGGAGCTTAAGAAAACTGTGGGAGAAATCACCATCTTTCAACAGGAATATTACTTGATAGGAATGATGTGTTGCAGGGTGGTTATATCGGGGGACCTAGAAGGAAATGTATAAGAGAAGAAGGCAGATTTCTGAAGAAATTTATAACTATGACTAGGTCAGTTGGATGGAATGGATCCATAGGAGCTTCTTTTCAACTGCAGGTTAGTTTCCTTGTTGTACACATAAACTATAACACACAGGATATTTCAAAATGCAGTGTAAAACTCCAACAACTTATTAACAAATGTGTACTTAAACAGTTAACAATTCAGTAAAAATATTGCAGGCCAAAATCAAACTCACAGAAGCAGAGAAAGTGTCCAGCAGGTTTAATGACCGAGGACAAATTTGGAATAACCGATAACAGTAAATGGCCATAGTCAGGCTAGTATCATGACTTAACAGATTAAGATGTAAGTGAGCTGAGCATAACAATTGCACTGTACATTTTCTTTTCAAATAAGTCAGTACTCCTAGAAATTTAGAAACCGTAGGAAGTGTTTCAGTTGTAACAGGGATGAAGTTACAGATTTAATTCTTATTCTGGGAAAATGAGGACATCACTATCCTCCTCCCTTTTCATTATTTTACTTTATTAACAGTGAAATGTTAACTATGAAGTGAGAGTGAAAGGTGTATAGAATTGATTTTATTAATTTTGGTCAGGAGCTATGTAAAGGTCAGGACAGCCCACACTCAAGAGTTCTACCACTGTTGGTTAGTCTCTGAATGAGCCTGCAGAGGTCAATCATTCTGTCTGTTTTGTGCTCATATTGCCATAAGAACATAGCAATCATTTATTTGTTAAACAGGCAAATCCACTAGGCTTAAGTGCAGTATTTCATGGTAACCCAGAACCACTGGCTGTATAGGTTACTTACTCAGAGTTACACAGTAAGCAAATGGAGACAGACTCAAACCCAGGACTATACAATGAAGTCGGTTGTGGGAATTGTGCTTAGGTCTGGTTTTGCTGGGCAGTCACTAGCTTCCAACTTTCATTTAAGATTGCTTGAGGAGGAGGGCATTATTCCTAGAAGCAGCAGGGAGGAGAGTTCAGCAGACGAGATGCAAGTTACAGCCTACACCAGCCCTTGTTGATGACATACCTAAGCCCAGGTCCAAATACAAGCATAAAAAGACAGCTGTAGGCTTGCCTAGGCCTCTTGGGCCACAGACACCTTCACAAGCCAACCAAATACCTTGTCAGGTTAGGTAAGGATCTCATGGATTTCATGAGATCCAAGCATCTTGGCCCTGGCAGGACGCCTGCCCAAGGAACAAATTCTACCAAAAGACTGAGAGATCTTTCATCTCTAGAGTTCTCTGATTCCTAAGACTCAGATGAGGATGAAGTGTCTTATGTGTACCAGCTTTCAACAGGCCAGCTCTTTCTCACATTACACCCTTGTCTCAATTTCACCACCTGAGAATGTTTCCTTTGAATAGACTCTGCTCAAGATGAGAGAGTCTTTCAGTTGGGATTCTCAGGACTACCTCAGTCCAAGAAGAAAGAGTTTCTTCACCTTCCTTAGAATAACCCCCTTGCTATTTCTGCAGTCCTAGTGGTAGTGGATGTTGTTATTCAGGACATACCCCTGCAACCTGATATCAAGACCCCTGCACCCAGAAAACCTGACTGTTTTTACATTGTCCTGAATTCTCATAAGTATCTTTTTAGAAATCCAGTGATGGACTTTGAGGTGGTGTCCTAGGGTAGCACATCTAAGAATCCTTTACCCAATGACATGGAGATTAGAGCACTTGGCAGATTGGAGGAAAAACTTTATACCTCAGCTGCCTTGACCACGAGAGCTTTGAACTGCCCCCTTGGACAAGGATTTTCTCTTTGGACCCAAGGTTCAAAATGCTTTTATAAGAATGGAGGGGAAGGTTAAGACTATGTGAACTGTCAAACACATTGTTCAGGATCTGTCTCCAAGGTTCAGCAGAAATTACCTGCCAAGTGTTGGTCTTTTCCTGCCTCCCAATCAGAAACCAAAATCAAAAAGACCAGAAGGGACAGGTAGGTCCAAGAAATCATCTAAACCAGGTACAATACACAATTTACTTCTTTCAGAGTTCTCAGGCATTCCTTCCATTCCAAAAGGGCAGCTCAGAGAGGCACAGACTCAAATCAAAGACATCCTAAGAGAGGGTTTCATAGAACCAGTCCCTTTAAATGAGTTAGGAACAAGGTTCTATTCCACACTGTTTCTGGTCCCAAAAACAAAGAAGGAAACTGAAGAACCATCATAGACATCAAATTACTGTTGGTCACTGAGCTCAGAATTCTAACTTTACTGAAACATCTTGCCACAATACTTCCTTGGGCAGTCATAGCCACCTTGAATTTAAAGGTTGCTTACCTCTACATTCACATAGCAAAGGAATGAGGTAGTACCTTTGCTTCAGGTCAGGTGGGACACATTTCCATTTCTGTGCATCGCCCTTTGCTGTATCTACTGCACTGAGGGTATTCACAAAACGTTTGGACCAAGGGCTTGCAAATTTATCCCTGTTTGGATGACCGCTTCATACAGGCAAACACGGTGGAGGAACTCAACTTTTTCTACAAATGACCATGGCATGCTTCTCAGATTTAGTGGTCACTGTCAATTACAAGAAATCCAACCTCCAACCTTAAACAGCCTAGTGTTCCAAAGGGCTGTGTTGGACTCCTAACAGACAAATGGCCTTCCTCCCCTAGGAGAAAATCCTTTCCCCTTAAAACTGATTCATACTTGTGCAACTCTAAGGGTCAGTAACCTTTAAAAGCAAACATTTCTCTTGCTTTATCTCACCTTGAGTAACTTTTCTCCAAGGGACTGTCTTACTCCTATTAAAAACTACACCTCAGCGATCTCCACCTGCCTACCTCTGCAGCCTCCTCAGTTTTCCTTCCTCATGGTGAAGGAGTTTCACAAGGGTACCATTCTCTTAATACCTCTTAGGAGGCCCACTACCCCATCCTGGAACCTAAACTTTGTGTTGGAAAAACTTACCTTATCTTAGTTTGAGCCTGCAGCCTCTTCAGATATCAATTTTACCCATGGGAAAACTGCTCACTCAGTGGACCTCACACCAGCCAAAAGAATTTCTGGGCATCGGACATGCATGTATAGGGAACCCTTTCTCTGGTTCCACAAACATAGAGTCTCCCCAAGAGCCAGTCCCTCATTTATGCCTAAAGTAGTCATGGATGCTTCTGTTAACCAAGCAATACATTTAAATGCTTTATTCCCTGATTCTCAGAACAAAGGGGAAAGAGTTCTTTAGTCCATGGATGTGCACAGGCAGCTCTGGTTTTATCAGCACAAGACTATGGAACTCAGAAAATCTGGCCAGCTATTTGCAGCCTTTGTAACTAACAAACAATGAAAATATATCAGCAAAGAAACTAATTCTAAATAGATTTCAATTTGTATTGCCTTTTGTTATAATCTCCATGGAAAGAGAGCACTTGAGGACATCAAGGCACATTCTAACAAAGCCACTGCAGCTACTACCACTGCATTTATCAGGGGAGTGTCTACCAAGTCCATTGTGGAGACAGCCACCTGATCCATAGTACACACTTTCTCCAAACATTGCAGTGTATCCTCTGCTTCTAGGGCTAGAGCTGGCTTTGCCTTATCAATCATGCAGGAAGCTACTTCCCCAGCCGAAGACACTCACTTCCAAACACCCCCCTCTCTCTCTCTATATATATATATATATATATATATATATATATATATATATATATGTATATATATATATTTAGCTTTAGCAATCCTCCCTAATGTTATTACTGCAAAAATAAAACATGATAAACATAGTACAGCTGTGTATACTTAGCATAAATGCAGGTGTTAGTGTGTCTTCACTATTGCAGTAATCACTCCCTCCCACCATCCCTTCTGTACCTTGCTATGGGTTGGATGTTGAGTACCCTCTCCTTCCATCTTGGGCTCCTTCTCTTGCACCCAGCTGATTCCCTATAGGTCCTAGTGATGTCTCCCTACTGGGAACAGTTTGGGCAGATTCCTACCAATGATAAAGAATGGTGCTCTTGTCAGGAGGGGGACAGGAAAGACCAGAAGAAATGGTATTGGTCATGACCTTTTTATCCACAGACATCTTAATGTTGGAGGGTTGGCATCTGTCAAGCCTAGAGGAGGGAAATATTTGGTATTTGGACTGGCCAAGAGCTTCCAGAGCAGGAAATTCCAAATGTTTTTATTGCAGCAGTGTAGACACTCCAACATTTTCATTAATGCGAAGTTTACACAACTGCACTTTCATCATTTTATGCACAAAATACCTTGATGCATAGTGAATCAGACTTTTACTATGTATTTCCCTGAGCACTAGCCATAGACACTGGATACCATGTCTCCCAGACCCAGCCAGAGACATTTTTCAAGAATTCCTTCTGCTGACTGAAGCAGTGCAGATGCTTAGCATCTGTGAGCTGTTGCTCTGGACTACAGTGTTTTACAGTGTTTCAGAGTCAGTAAGATTTGATCCATAAAACACATGTATTGTAATTCGGGTTATGCAAAACCCTAAAGTTTAGTTTTGTTAAATGCAGAAAGAATGGTCCACTAGGGTATGAAATGTGTTTTAATTTTATGCTTTTTCTCTCTGATTTCTCTGCACTCTTTGCTCCTGCACTGCTGTATTTCACAGCAAATGTCCCCTTCCCGTACATCATGGTCTGTTTTACATTCATTCTCTTCAGTATGTTGTCAGTGTGCTGTTTAGCATTAACATTATGCACTGTGCTCAGGCTGTGGTTTGTCATAGGTATGGGGTGATCAGGTCAGTTTACCCTTCACCCTTGTTATCATGGGCTTTCCTAAGGCTGACCCTTATCCTAATTGTGCCATGCTCACAGGCACACCATCAGTGCTACATGTATGTTACTGACCCAGGCATCTTTTTCCAGGTTTGTTGTGCCCCAACACTGTTCCTTATTGCAGCTCCATGGTCTCCAGCTCATGCTGCCATTTACTCTCAGTGCCCTATGCTGCTCTCACCCTGGACTTCACCCCATGTCTGGGATGCTTAAAGGATGCCCTTTTCCTTCAGTGTCATCACAATGTGACTCTAGCACCATGCACATCTTGTGCTTTTTTCATCAGAATGCAGCATTTGGCATATGTTGATACTGTCTTGGGTTTCTGATGCTGAAACATACTTTTATGGCACATAAGAAGCAACTGGACTACCTATTTTTGCTATTTCCATCCATGTGGAAAAACCTATAGGTCTTACTGGGCTAGCACCTTAGTTTTCACATCCATAAGAAGTATCTTATTGTGTCTACCACATACATCCACGAATTCCCTTAATATTTTTCATCCTACCACCTCATTGGTAAGTTCATTCTATCTCCCTTTTCCTGAATCACCTACCATGTATCTTCAGCATATGCTCTTTTATTTTCTGCATCTTATGTTTTTAAAGGTGGTACCATTTTGGACTGAATTAAATGCTTTGCCACTCCTTCCAAAACATAGACTTTGTTAGTTTATTTATCCATTAATATTATTAGATGATATAGTCTGTGACCAGAATCATTTCTTGGGCTCTTCAGTTTTAGCTGAATAGTTGTAGTTGTAGTTACATCTTTTTGGCACACAAACAGAAGGTGCAGAATTTGTTGATTTATGATGTATATATGGTGTGTTTTGTGTGTGTGTGTGTGTGTGTGTGTGTGTGTGTGTGTGTGTGTGTGTGTGTGTGTGTGTGTGCACTTGTTGTTGTTGTGTCTTTCGGCTTTTCCCGGTTAGGGGTCGCCACAGCAGTTGATTTTTACATGCCAAGTTGCCAGCTCTGACGCACAACCTTCAACGAAGGTACGCCCATTCACACATGTCTCCACGCAGAAGACTCTCTAGCTTAGAATCGAACCGGACAGCGGCTTACTGTGAGGCGACAACGCTACCGCAGCACCACCACCGCAGATTGTGTGTGTGCACTGATTTGTGTAAAATTGTAGAGTTCCTAGTTTTCACATGCTAAAACTTGTAGGAAGGCTTAGTGGATTGGATAAATGTGTGACCATATGAAATGTAATGGCAGAAATATTGCGTTAATGGTTCAGGCCGTCAGAGCTTCAGGTATGCCTTCCCCTAATTCCACCATCATTGCACCTGCCAAGGCTGGTCATCCATTAAAGCTGTTTCTACTACCCATTGTAGAAGGGGGTACCATAAGCCTCTCAGTGCACAGTTCTTCACAAAATTTGTCACAAGTAACAACCTTTAGTATTAGCCAGTTATGACCCCTCCCCATATATTTCTTCTTAAATTCACACTACTTTGCAGTACCACAGGGGCAGGGGTGCAGAGGATATTACTGTAGCCCTTTTTATCACCGGACTTGACACGTTGCATATCTCCAGTCTGCTATATTAAACAGCAGTCATAGTCTTAGTTACTTTAATACAAGCCGATATGTCCATTGAGGTGCAGTCTCCCCTTTCTGGGTTCATCATTCAGACTGCAGTTTCCATACCACAATGAGGTATGTCAAGAGTTCAAAATAATCCACTCAATCCAAAATAAAAACAAATTTGAAGTAGATTTTTATTCCTGTGCCCCCCACCCCCAACCCCATATACATACATATGCTGGGAACTTTCCTTTGTTTGCACCCTTAAATTAATGTAGGCTGAGGATATGAAAATATTTTTTTGGGAAAGGGTCATTTCTCCTGCAGTGACCTCATCATCAGAGTTCTTTGCGTATAGTTGCAAAATGAGTCTCACATTCATGTTATACTTCATGAAATGTGGCTTTTCAGTGTTCTAAAGTATGTAAGAATGACATTTGTAGCCCCCCCACTAAAAACACACTTAGCATCTGTATCACATTCCAGTAGCTGTTAAAGCTCTTCTTTGTGCTGATTGAAGAGCATGACTTTACAGAGAGAAAGCTATGAACACAGTAGAACTGAAAGACAGCACACCACCGTGCTAAATCACTGTTGTAGTAACTTTATGGTTTATTCTGTAATGACACATTTATCTACTGCTGTGAGCAAGTAACAGTGTAGTACAACCTGCTGAGAAAGAATCATCAGAGAACGTGTTTTATTTATTCTCTCCTTTTCTAAGTTGTAATTGGCCACACATTTGTTTATATCACTACAATGGGCATATAGCATTAACTGAGCATTACTGCTGTTTAAGCATATCTGCAGCTCTTGTAGTTTAAGATAATGTTACAGAACACCATGTGTTTTGTGGATTGGGACCACGAAGTCCAGGCCATATAAATGGATACATAGTACTGTGACTGTTATAGAATTGTGAGGGAATAGTTGTTAAACAGGCACAGCCATTAAATTGGCATGTTTTAATCATAATTCATTGATCTAATATTTGATTATGTTCTTGCTTTATAGAATTTGTTGTTTTGGAGATTAGGAAACAGTGTTTCAAAATAGAATCTTGGAAACATGCTGGAACATACAGTTAATTGTGAAACTAATTTAGCTGCCTTTACATCATTGCCATTAATTAGTTCCCCAACTTTGTGCATTACTTGAGATCCTTAGTGTAAAGAGCTTCCCACCTCTTGGCAATGAAATATAACTCAGCAAACATCTATTTGTCCCATTCATACCTCTCAACCTCTTAGAGCAAGAAATCTGGACAAAGCCATACATAAAAGCAGGACAAAGGCCCAAAAATAGGAACAATTTTTAAATACTGTTCTTAAAACTTAGAACGTTGATAGAATAACAGGTTTTGCATTAGCATGTGTTTTCTTAAGGGTATGAAGTCTGAAACTCAATTGTCTGTTACTATTTTCTAACTTCAGTCTTTGAGTTGCCACTAATTTGCCAGAAAACCACAATTTTATGAAAAACAGACCAAAATATAATGCAAAAATCTGGACATTCTGTGAAAATCTGTACAGTTGAGAGGTATGGTCACATTACATTGATTTAAGCTTCCCTTATTTAAAGGGACAGCAGGACCGCTGTTTATCTCATGTTTACACATGTTATGATTGTTCCTCTTTTCCCAACATTTGTATAACTTAGAGTTAGTATGCCCCATGCAGAAGTGCAGGGTAGTTTGTCCACTTGTACAAAAAAAAAAGCAAACAAAAAGAAAAGTGTCTTGAGTAGTTGGGGATTTTTAGGGAGAGCCATCACATGTCTAATCAGGGTTTCTCAGTGACAGCAAAATGCAACATAATGCAGAGTGTTTTATGTTATATGTATCATACAAAATATTCCTTGAAGAAATGCAACATCAAAATAAGTGTTTCTGCAAAGGTCAACTTCCTCCCCTTTACTTCAGTGTAGTAACTCCGTGATTATACAGTGGCTATACAGCAATGAAGGGTAGCAGATAGACTGCCTTTAACCCTTTAACACGGATTACTGGTCTATCAGAAAATAGCAATCCCATCAAAAGAGTTTAAACAAGCAAACAAAAAAATGCTAAGTACAAGAATAATATTCCCACTAAATCCCATGTAAAGGAGCAAACCAACGTTAAAAAAAGTGAAAGCAACCCACCAAAAACTTAAACAAAAAGCTACCCAAACATTCCCAGGGAAATAAATTCAGGTCAACACACCCTATTCAAAAGCTTCCTTCTACCACCAGGCAAAGAGGCATGGAAATAACCTTTTGATCTCACAAAAAATATTATCTTGACCCAATGAATTTGATAAAGACAGCAAGAAGTAACAAACACCAAGTGTAGAGTAACTCTGCATGAGCGTATGTCATTTTTCATGTAATTACATTGTATAATTATTTTAGAATGTACAACACATTCCTTGCAGCTTGTAGCCATAGTGTGTGTGTGTGTGTGTGTGTGTGTGTGTGTGTGTGTGTGTGTGTGTGTGTGTGTGTGTGTGTGTGTGTGTGTGTCTGTGTGCGCGCGTGCTCGTGTGTGTGCACGGATGCGAGTATACGCTTGTGCCTCAGGTGAAAGACAGAAACACAGAGTGACACTCCATAGCTGTTTTTATTTGGAAATGTTTTACTTAACTGTATTTAACACAACAAGGTGCATCATGGTTGAAATGCAGCCGTACAGTAATGTTCCAGGAAATGTATTAGCTGCTTCAGATACTCTAAATTAGCTATAGGTGAGAATGCACTTGTGTTTGTGGCATGGAAGACCTGCGGTAGGGCTAGCCATCCAGTGGTGTAAACATTGGCTCTAGATGATAGTCACTGTTGATGTGACACCCTAATCCCCTGTGCAAAAAAATAAAATTGGGTGGGGGGTTATGGATAGAGATTATTTTGTTGTGGTGGCACAGAGGTTTGTGCCCTGACAATATGGAAAACAGTCTGCAGATGGTAATGAGCATGAGCCACTGGTGGGCTTGTGTGAGTGAAAAGTTTTTAGCAAGTGCCTTTCCTTTCGTCAGTGGTGTTTGGGATCTTGGTGTATTTTAGTAGCTCCTAATTCCTACTGGAAACACTACTAAAGGTACAGCATGGGTTAAGAATTTAGGTAGCATCTGGGTGTCTGCGTCACTACCCACTACACTGACAAAATTTGGAAAATGGGACTGGAGATTTCTTCCTGGGTCTACCAAGTGTGTACTACAACACTGACCTTCATACAAAACCATACAGTCTTCAGTTTCATCTAGCTAAGCTGTTTCTCTAAACCAGCACGGGGTACTTACCAAAGACCAAGCCATCATCTACAAGGAGAGCCATTGCCTCAGGAGAGCACACTGAAGACTACCCAGATGTGCATAGTTGGATTAGGATGAACGACAAGGTACAAACTAACCATAGTGTGTGAAGTATGGTCATGTTGGACCTGGGCATTTGAGGAAGGACGTCAGTATAGGAAGGAAAAAAAGATCAGGCAATTTGTTTGGAAACTGAATGGCCATGTATTATGACATCATCTTTACTGAATTATAAGATCTGTCTACAAAGTCCTACCCTTAGAATTATTACTTCCTGCTCCCCTGGTTGTACTTCTCACTAAGATTAATTGCTTACAAATGAAAGTGTCTGTTTTATAACTTATGCACAGCTGACTAGAGGCTGTCAGCAGATTGCTGCTGGAATGCCTGCCCCTCTGTAGCCCCCTCACAAACACATATCTACTCTCCAGAGCGCTCAAAAAACACCACTCCACTGATCTTTTGTTGACATTTTGGAATCTCACCTTTTAGACAGAATTAATGTTTATTCACACGTGCTGTGTAACAGGTCAGTTGTACGATTTGCCTTTCTGGCTTACTTTGATCATATTCTGTGTTATGGTAGCCTTAGTATTTGCTAGCTTGTCTGCTTTTAAAGGGCTCCTTTAGTGCCCAGTGGAATTTTTTTTCCCTTTTGTTTTTATTTTAAGGTCTCTAATTGGAGATTAGTAGTACGAGTACCTTTTCATCAGTTATTTATACTAATGTCATACTTCTGCTATGGAGTTAATAATCACTGCTACAGCAGTAGCAGAGAAAAAGGTGCATTTTTTTGCTCCACCTGCCACTTGTATTGCACTCTGATGGAAGGATACTGCTCAGTAATGCCCTGTCATTGAATATGGATGATTTTTGTCTGCATTCTAAAGGCGTAAAATACCAGGCTGTCCACACAGTAGTGCTCTTAGCAGGGAAAGAGCTTACAGAAATCAAACACAAAGATGTTTTCCTGCATATGCAAATGACTGATAGCTTTGTACATATCTTGTTTTTCCAGCAGTCTTTTGTGACTGAGCTCTGCCTGTGCGAGGATAGCATCCCCCTGACTCAGTGGAAAATACATTTACTGGATTCAGAGAAGCCTCAATACTCTTCCCCTGAGGCTTTTGGCTATCAAAGGCATATGGCATCATTACAGAAGCACCTGCTACGTGTTGCTTAGTGGCACAGGAGCCGCAGAAATGACAGGAAGTGTAAAGATATTTCTCAGAGGGAACAAAAAGCAGTAAGCCACAAGTTTTCAAGTTTTGTCACAGAAGAAATGCATTTTGTTTAAGTGTACGGGTTCTGTATTTTTCTGAAAGACATAATTTAAACTGTCACGTGGTGTGGAAACAGGAAGACATTTTGAATTCCAAAAAGGCCATACAAACACTAATGTTAGGTCGTTACTATTTATTTATTTATTGACATTTGATCACTGGGAAAGTCCGATTGTGTAGAAGCCCATTTTCAGCAGAGGCCCGGGTAGAAAAGCTCCAGCTTACTGTTATCCTTTGAGTTAATATGTATTGATGATGACCTCCAGAACTACATTGTTTTGTCTTAGGCGAAGGAAAGTGCTAGAAAGGTAAGCTGTGTCCACAGGTGCCATGAAAAGCATTCTTGGAAAAAAGAGGAATGAAATAAAGGATTCAGAAACAAGGGTAAGAAGTCTGCTGAGACTGCCACATGCACTTAGTTTGTATAATAGTGTTGGGTCACTTGTCAGACAGCCAGCTTGGAAGGGTGTGCCAAGTTAGTAAAATGAGGGGAGCTCAATGTGTAAATCAGATGGTCTAGTAGTGCATTGTGAATGAGAAATATCTATGTCTGAATACAGTAACAGGAATCTGTAGCAGAAAGGATTAATGTGTGCACAAATGTTGTTTGGCAATCATCTTAAAGATAATGTGCATGTTCTTGTATGTGACATTGTAATTTTTGCTTTGGAAGTTTAGGGTGAAATTCAGACTCTTAACATTGCATCTTGGCAAGGACTGCAACTGTGACTCAAATTAGATCCTGAATAGACTCTTCAAACATTTAATTAAGGAGGTTGAGGTGCTGTTCTAAACACCTTGAGGCTTTAGTGTTCCCTGCTGAACAAGTCATTTCTTCCAAGATACTGACACGGCGCTGATAAGGGACATGGTCTGCTCTGAAGTTAGAACGACTGCTGGGTTAGCAATTATATTTTAAACTAAAACAAAATGGACAACCTGACTACCCAAAACTCATTGTAGGAGCACAGAATAATGATTGCTTTATTCAATGAATGCCATTTTTCTCTGTACTATATCAAAGCACCTATTTTATTTACACTTTGGTGACTGGGCTAGTCCTGCTAAGTTAGCAGCTTATTTTCAGTGCAGATCCAAGGCAGTAGTCATACTGACTAGAGGACATTAGGCAAAGACCCACTATGTAATAAGTACCATGGGATCTTTAAGAGTCACCTGAGCTACTACAGACACAAGCAGATGAGGCCATGGTTTAACATTTCATCTGTATGGGGAAACTGACACTAAAGAGGGGTTGTTGCAACTGCAGCTGGGATCAACAGAAAGCAGAGATAAACAGATGGGAAAGGCGTGTCATCTTTTCCTCCTTTCTGGAAAAGACATATTGGCAGAGAAACATGAAGGGGGTTCTTCTTCAGTAGGTCATTCAGCTCATCTTATCTGTTCTGCGACACTGATCTACACATTTACAACCAAGTTATGAGACAAGACCCTGTCTTGGTTACATGACAGAGAACTGTTGTCTAACCCACACTTTTGTGAAGGAACTAAGAACCGTAATGTAATGTTTTGCCTTGTTGCTATCAGGGCCATGGTCAACCATAGAGAAAAGGAGATCCTTTTGCAGTGAAGAGGTTTATCAAGACAAAAAAATAGCTAGGTTTTGCGTGAAGTTGAGTGGACATATGCCTAAAGGGAAACGAGTGTGGATTTGCAAGAAGTCGTGTACATTTTCTGGATTCCAAAGAGAATGGACACAGAGCTCAGAACTGCTTCTCCCATGTTCATCAAGGAAGAAAAGCCATTAACATAATATTCCTACTTAGAAGGATCTGAGGAACTCAGAATAGTGACTAAACCTTAACCCCAACTGTTTCCTACTCAGAACCTTCAGGACCTATTACTCATGTAAGCAATTTTCTGCCTTGTTATTGCTAAACAATGTTTTAATTAATAGGTATTCATTATGTTTCATTAATGTAATGATTCTTCAATAAATCCTATTGTTATACAAACTCAGCCTGGTGCATGTTAGCCGCTTTTATTCCTTTTTTTAAATTCTCCCTTCACTTCAACTTCTGCTACCACCAGCTCTTATCCTCATTCACTAGGTCTACTGGACCCTCCCTTAGCCTCCCCTAGGCTCACCCCCCCCCCACAAATGTTTTAAGGAGGCTGGGGAGAACAAGGATGCTGCAGTGTCATACTCCTGCCACACAGTATGCTGTAACTTCCATTACCTAGTGGCAGTCTTGCCAGCTCCACAGTTACTGCCCTTGGAAGATGTACCCATGTTTCTGCACATGGTTAAGCTGCTAACTTAGTAGGGCATCAGTTATGCAGCACATAGCTTGCTGAGCTGATATGCTGGTTATTTCAGTGATTTTAGGTTACCTTCCTAACCCCAGAATAGGTGAGCTGACATTGGCCTCCCACTCCCATCTTCCTTTTGCAGCTCCTCCAATGCTTGTCCTGCTAAGTGAACATGGGCAAACAGGGACTCAGTAAGGGCTATATCCATTTGTGCTATGGGGCTGTGTGCTGTTTTTAATTCTTAGCTTAATTTAAACCTAGAGCAGTAGGTCTGGAAAATGGAAAGTATATTCTGAGCCAATTGATTTTCCATCTAAGCCTCTGACATTGCATTTTAGAGTTGAAAATATGCAAAAAGTAAATAGTCACATGACATATTGTCAGAGTAAAGATCAGAATGCAAAAATGCAGATGCTTAAAACAAAAGTGTGAATGTGGCTTTTCTTGATTCAGGATATGATGAAAAGCTGAGAATCCCTCCTTTATTCCTAGGTTGTGGGATTATTGGTTAGAATAGTCCCATCTGCTGTGCTGTACTTTATGGCAGACATGTCAGTGTGGCATTATCACACTTCAAGTGTCCGGTGCACAAAAATGAACACCTCACTGTTCCTAGTTAAAACATGGTACAGGGTTAGGCCTGAGGCTCTTGCAAACTTTTTTTTTCTTTTGTCTGCTGAGATTGATGTCTATAATCTCTGCTTGCATAATACATGGTTATTTCAGTGATTTTAGGTTACCTTCCTAACCCCAGAATAGGTGAGCTGACATTGGCCTCCCACTCCCATCTTCCTTTTGCAGCCCCTCCAATGCTTGTCTTGCTAAGTGAACAAGGGCAAACAGGGACTCAGTAAGGGCTTTATCCATTTGTGCTATGGGGCTGTGTGCTGTTTTTAATTCTTAGCTTAATTTAAACCTAGAGCAGTAGGTCTGGAAAATGGAAAGTATATTCTGAGCCAAGTGATTTTCCATCTAAGCCACATTCACACTTTTGTAAATAAATTGTTTGCTTCTGAATTGTAATTACATATACTCCCTATTATATATACTTTGTATTACCTAGTTCACCACCTGTCTTACTGTTCCACTTACTTTTATTAATTAAGCTGATTGGTCTTACATTTACAAGTTTATATCTTTTTCTGTATACTGTGTTATTAAATTGGAGCTTTTCTCCTCGGGTCTCCACTGAAAATGGGCCACAAACCCAGCTGGACTAACCCGGTTAACAAATGTTAATAAATAAATAAATAAAAATACATCACGAGATGTTAGTTTGCTCATCTTCATAGAATTCACAAGTCACCCTTAACATAGACAGCCAAGACCTGTAGACTTTACCCAATTAAAAAAAAAATCAGATAGCTACAGTTTCTTCACAAAAATGGTAACCTGAGTGTTCTAATAGTAAGCCGGGTAAGTGCCATGTCTCCAGCTATCCCATTGGTACAAGATTAGATATGGTGGGGGTGGACTGAACAGGTGGGTAAGCACTTGCCTTTGTTATGGGAGGGATTGTGTTAACCTCATGGTGCCCTACCTGTAATCAGATTACCGCAGGGATGAGGATAATGTATGTATTTGCATAATAGCAGTGTCTTCATGCCACTATACATCACACATAGCACTTGAGGTGGCAGAACCAACAGTATCTCTGCTGCTTACAATGCAGTGCTGTTTCTCCTGCAGACATCAGAGCCCCTCCCACTGTCAATTGCATGCATGCAAAAAAAAAAAAAAAAAAGAATGTTGTTCAGAAAAAGTGCTGCTCCTTACATCATGTACAATTCCATTAGAATTATTTTGTTAAATGGGTGAGACTACTACTCAGTACCTTTTTTCTTGGATGAACTGTGACAGAACTGTTTGGCTAAGTGTCTTCATAGAGTTATATAGTCTGACCTGTGTAGACTGAGAGAATTAAACTTAGGATTGTAGGATGAAGCTCATTCACAACTCATAGCCTTATCCTGTGTTAAATATTCAGTCATCTGTGATTTAGAAGTAATCTAAAGTTAAAGGCGAGCAGTCCAAAGGCATGCTTGCCCCCTTAAGGACAGTATCGATCCTGACTGGGAGCAAATGGACCTCGATTATAAGTACAAATGTGCAACAAGCATAATAACCGTATATCTGATGCATGCAGCATAGAAATGCAATTAGCATAGCTCAACATTCCTGCATTATATTACTATTTTGTGAAGTGTGAACCCAAGAAAAAACAGTCCTCTATGGCATGAGAGGTAAGCACTGCATGTACTATTTGTGACTGCACTGAATTATTAACTTGGGCTACGTTGTCAGCTTGGCGGCAGAGAGGGAAGGAGACATTTACCTCACAGGTCATGCCTTCCAGTAGCAAGTCTGGAACTATCATGGAGAATATTAGGTCGTAATTCTGCCAGCCAGCAGTATAATTAGTAATGTAAAAAAAAGAAAACTCAAATAAGAGCTTCAAACCACCACAGGTTATATTTATTAAAACAAATAAAAATCCAATAAGTAAAGATACATGAGAAAACCCTTTCTCAATGCAGTTACAGGGGAACTATGTTTCATCATTTAAAAACATTTCAGTGCAGACCACATGATAAATTAAATGATCACATACAAATAAAGTACTTATACACTTAAATACACATTTATTTATTTTATTTATTTATTTCCAGTTTAATGACTGGGGAGGTCCACTGGGCTCAAGGAGCCCGTTTTCAGTGGGGGCCTGGGAAGAAAAGCTCCATATTACATAGTAAAACTAAGCAAAGTATAATAGCAAAATTGAAGAACATACATTACATATCAGATTAGAGACAAGTTGTACATTGGTTATATAGCATCTAAAAATTGTATGACGGCAGTAAAGAAAATTCCTATCCTTGCAAACATAATTTATAAATGCAAACATAAACATAAAACACAGCCTTATAACAAATGGATAGTAAAAAAATTCATTTCAGCCTTTGCTGTTTTACTCAAAGTCCAGGTTTAATACTAAGCAAGGCATTTTTTTTATCAGCATTCAGTCATGTAATTTAATTATACTCAGCCACGTCTGTATCTAACATAATGCCACCACCCCTTACACTAGGTAATGTCTTTTGAATAACTTTAAATTTAAACATGATCACGTCCCATTTCTTTAACATTCTGTGCTAAAGTATTTGTTAGTATCCTTCTTTGTATATCGGAGAGATGTTCAGACATAATTTCTTTTAAATTTCTATTACATTTCCATATATAAAAACTGGAACATGCATTACAAACTGTCTGATATACCATTTTTTGTGTAGAACAAATTGCAAAACATTTAAATTCCTATATTTCACATTTGACAGGATCAATAAATACAGTCTCTCTTAGATCATATTTTCAGAATGAGCAATTATTCCAGATTACTGTACCTGTGCCAAATTTTATATTATTAACTTCTTTCCAGTATATGTCTTTAAAACAGTTTCTGTTTTAAATGATTGTACCTTTTTATATGTAAAATCTGGACTATCATTAATTTATTGGTGCATCATATTTCATGTCCTGAATATTGACCAATTTCTGTCTGTAATATTTTAACCAGCTTGCTTCTCTTATATCTTATTACATAATGTGCTATGTTTTGTTTAACCTTATTTTCCTTTTGATGTATCCCAGATGAAAAACAGTCTAGTCTCATCCTCACGAGCACCTTCAGTCTCCTGCCTCACTGTATATAACATTATTAATATCATATACTCTTTCTTTATATTCACTAAGCAGGTTTATCTCATCAGTACAGTCTATGTACCCTTAAAATTAACTTATAACTATCAATTTGAATATATAAATAGGATGCCTACTTTGTCTATAGAGAAATTGACTAGCTTGTACTTCCTTCATATGAATTTTAGTTGAAATATTTCTTTCATTTAAGGACAGTCTTCTACTTCTTCTTTCAGCTTTTCCCAGTTAGGGGTTGCCACAGCGGATCACCTGTCCGCTCATGATTGGCAGTGAAGTTTTACAGTATTGAGTTGCCAGCCCAGCACCCAACCTTCCATAGAAGTCACACACATGCACGCACTCATGCCTAGGGCAAATTTAGAGTGTCCAATCCACCTACAGCATGTCTTTGAGATGTGGGAGGAAACCGGAGCACCCGGAGGAAACCCACGTGACCACAGGGAGGACATGCAGACTCCGCACAGAAGGCACCCCAGCTGAGGATCGAACCAGAGAACTTCTTGCTGTGAGGTGGCAATGCTAACCACTGCACCACCGTGGCTGCCCATCATTTAAGACCAGTCTAATTTTCAAAAAAATTAATCTCTGTAGAACATTAATTTTAAAACTTGTGTCTTTCGGCTTTTTCCCAGTTAGGGGTCGCCACAGCGGAACTCTGGTCCACTAATGATTGGCAGTAGAGTTTTACGTGCTGGCTTGCTGGGCCTAACACACAACCTTCAGCGAAGGAACGCCCGTTCACACATGTCGCCACACAGAAGACGCTCTAACTGAGGATCGAATGGACAACGTCTAACTGTGAGGCGACAACGCTACCGCAGCACCACTACTATTTAAAAAAATCTGTTTATTTTAATAAATATAACATTTGGTGGCTTGAAGCTCTTATCTGAGTTTTTATTCTTAGATTTTGCGTAAAGCTTCTCTTTGCTGATTTGCTTTTTTTTTTAATTTTCTTTTTTATATATTAGTAATGAACTCATTTGCCTTCTTTGATTATGTGCTATTTGCTTGCTCAAAGCTGACGTAGTGTATGGACATAAAGCCATCTCTGCTTTCTTACCCCTTCATATAAGTAGTAAGAAAGTAATAGGGCTGTAATCTTAAACTCTATCTTTCTGTGCTTAGGAAAGGTTTTTATCTTGAAGAATTATTGTAAATGACTTCTAGCGGCTTATGATCTGTTGTGAGAGTAAATGAGAAGGAAACTTTCCCAGCTCTGTACTGCTGTGAGTGCCTCTTTCGCTGTCTGTGAATAGCACTATATTCTGCATGGGTAAGGAGTCTAATTATGTATGCTATGAGCCTTTAATGATTTTGTGGTTTTTGAGTATGTCCCCTAATCCAGCTGTTATAAACAGTAAGCTTAATTTCTTGGTTTGGATCACATTGTGACTTCACTTGTTCTGTCACTACACAGACCAATTGTGGAGCATTGTTATATGTCTGTCTGTACCCATAGTGCATATGTTTCTGTCATGTTTCTGAGATCTCACATGATAGAACTCTGCTGAAGTAATGCAGCATTATCTGCCATACCCAATGGACTTCTAATTGTTCAAGGGCAGTCTTTAGGTGGTCATGAATTTTTAATTGCCTCAATTTTCTTTTAATTAGGATAAATTATTCTGGGAGAAAATACAAACCCTTACTGTTCTAGTTGCATTACTAGAACTCATTTTTTCCTTAATATTAGTCTACTGTTAACATATGAAGTACTTTTCTTAGACTGTGGTTACATTCTTTGTGTGTTTTGCCATACACAATTATGTTACAATTGAAGTTTCTGATATTAGCTATGTCTTCTAGAACTTGTGTTATATCTTGAAGATTTTTGCAGTTGAAGTTACACCAGAATTATACATTTGTATATTCTTAACCCCAAATGGGAGGTAAAGGATTAATTTTTCCTCCTGTCAGATCTAATGTACTGAATAATTTGGCACCCTTCATAATTTAAGATTATTTAATAAACAGGAGGTGTCTTATGTAGTTCTCTGGAGACAGAAGTGATTGCTGTTCTTAGGTCCTCACATACCCTAACTTTTTTAAACTTCTTTTGCTCGGGTGATGTGACAGTTGTTAATCCCTCAGGGTGTCGGCCAACTGACTATCTTGATTATTTAGGTTTTTTTCAAGATGTTTACCAAGGTGTATAATCAGAAAAGATATTATGTTGTACTGCATATAGGGATGGGAATAAGAATTGCTTTTTCCTGTTTTATGGGTAGGTTTGTTGTGAAAGGCTACCTGTCTGATTGATCCTAATTTGTCATCACAAACATACTCTGACATTTTATCGATTATCATACGGGTGCCATAAGGATTCATATTTGGGCCAATATTATTTAAAACCTTTTTTAGTGCCATGCACAGTTCAACTCTGAATGCCAACTTAATTCAGTATGCAGATAGTTAATCTCTTGTATTTTCTGCTAGCTCCGTCAATCAGTTACAACATATTACTTAACTCTCCTTCCAACATGTTAAACAATGGGTATCAGACTCAAACCTCCTCTTTAACATTAATAAAGCAAAGCTAATAATGTTTGGCACAGATAACGTCACCATTCTGTTTAAATCCAAAATAAAGGTAAACAAGTTACCCATACCAAATTGCTTGGCTCTATTACTGATTATATTATATTTTGACAAACAGAGTGTCTTCTCAAAGATACAGAAAAATGAGGGTTTATTCTATAAATCCAAAGCCTGCCTAGCTGAACCAAATAAACTGACTGCATAAACACAACTTCTAGCAATCCTTCATTATTCCTCATACAGCCTCAATAGTGTTCAATAAACCCACCTATAAAAACTCAAGCAAGCTTGCCAATAAATTGCTAAATATGTTCTAATGTTCCTAGTAAAATCTGTCACTGCACAAATCTATGTAACATTAGTTAGAGTTAAAACATTTAACAATAATTTTTCAAGTAAAAACTATGCTTAACCTCTTCCACAAACCAACAAACTGCCCATCATTCTCCAGTACTTCATTAAATATATGACAATGAGATCCCCTCAATCTCAGAATCAAAATCTGACAAAAACAGACAAACTATACAGTCACTATGGTGGTTCTTTCTTTTTCTGTACAAGTGGACAAAATTTGGAACTCTCCAGCTCCAGATCTTAGAAATGAACCTAATCACAACAAGTTTATCCATAATTTAAAGTATTATTTAGCGCCTAGGACTGGATATGCCCTTGTATATATCACTTCCCTTCCTACTGTGCAAGACCTTTCTTTTACCATATCCCTTCCCTTCTGCAAACTCCATTTTCTTATTTTCTCCTATCACTGTCTCACACTTCCTCTCCCATCCATCCACCTTACCTGTTACTGACTCTCTGCCTACTTTTATACCTTGCCTATTCACCCCTTTATTCCAGTCATTCTAACATACTTTCACTCTTCTTCTGTCTTTAATTTCTACCTCCTCTTATTCCTCTATCCTTCCTTTGTCATAAACTCCATGATTCTATACCATCAGCTTGTCTTCTGCATGTTTAATCCACTGTTCTATGTAGTACTTTTTCTTCCTCTGTTTTCCTTATTCATGCCCCACTGCTCTGTTGAACTCTTTTTTTTAACTCTCTTAACTATAAGCATGATTGTTTTATTGACCACTGTGACAAAGGGGGATACTGCCAGCACAGCTGTCTGGAACTTTGTAAATATTTATGTCATATACAACGTGATTTTAATAAGATGCTTGTGTTACAACTGTATTAGAACTGTATGTCATGTGTTTATCAAACAGCTAGTACAGAAGTGTGTGTTGTAAATGTTTTTGCAAAGTGCTGTTTAAAATTTAACCACAGTATGCCCTACTGGAAAAGAACAAAAATATATATGCACTATTGTAACTGTTTAAATGTATATATTTTAACAGTAGAAACTGGAATACAAGAGGTTAACGTCATTCCAGCAAACCTCAGAAAAACAGCTGAAATTAAATTACTTTATGGTAGCTACAGACACAATGTCTGTGCTGAGAAGCTTTCTGTATTGTCCTCAGAGTGAACTAATTACTACAATTGTTTTATGACTTCCAGCATCTACCAAAGATCTGAGGTCTATGTATTTTCACAGGTAGATGCTAAATACTGCTAGCTTCCAGCAGTGGGGGTTTCACCTGGGATAGAGTCAGATGAAAAGAAATAATGTCATTCTGCAAGTTATCCCAGTAGTAATATTTGGGATGTTAATTTAAGAAGTCTCTTAGACACAGCATTCTGTATTCTGTTTTGGTCCTGACAACAACCAAAGAAGATCCATTCACCACATCTGCCTTGTTCTTAAGTAAGTTAACTAGGGTACAGTAATTCTCTTAGATTCAGTCAGGAATATAGCGAAGCATAGTTTAGATGTTTTTCTTTATTTATTTGAGACTGTCTTTCAATGTTGTTTTAAATATTTTTTGTGGTTTTGAACTGTGATGTCACTGTGAGTATATACTGAGTATTTTCTTGTTCTTTTATTATTTATTATTAAATATATAGTATTTGGGTGGCCACAGTGGTGCAGTGGTTAGCATTGTCGCCTCACAGCAAGAGGTTCCCTGGTTCGATCCTTGGTTGGGGTGCCTTCTGTGTGGAGTCTGCATGTCCTCCCTGTGGTCACGTGGGTTTCCTCCAGGTGCTCTGGTTTCCTCCCACATCCCAAAGACATGCTGTAGGTGGATTGGACATTCTAAATTGGCCCTAGGTGTGAGTGCATGTGTGTGTGCCTTCTGTGGAAGGTTGGGTGCCGGGCTAGCAACTTGACACTGTAAAACTCCACTGCCAATCATGAGCGGACAGGTGATCCGCTGTGGCGACCCCTAACCGGGAAAAGCCGAAAGAAGAAGAAGATTAAATATACAGTATTTAAACCTTTCATTGTGGCTGATCTTTGTAGAGATATTTAAGTTTTGAGAGTACTTGCATATTTATTTGGTGACACTGTGGGCCATTCCTAATAGCCTTGCTCTTGGTCAAACTACCATATGTATTAATATTAATATAACACAGTAAGATTGGGCACCCTGTGTTAAGGGCCTGAAAGGAGCCGATAAGGAGTTGGCTGGTGGCAGTGATAACTACCTTATAGTCTGAGTAAAAGGGGGCATAGCTAGTAAACCTGTGACAGCCCTTCCCAGGTGTGTGTGTGTAAATCAAACCTCAAAGAATGTGTCTGTCAGCTACATGGGCAGGGACATGAAGCACTGATTGGACAGAGAGGATGCTGAAGGTCTTGGCTTGGCCACTCAGCTTAGATCTCAACTCTATAACTGTGCCAGTGGGAAGTCTTATTGGGAATCTGGAGAAAGGTAGCGGTACCAGCCCCCGACTGACTATGGTTTCTGTGTGCTCATAAGGGAAATTGCACTTGATGCAGAGAGCTGCATCTGGAAATACTGTGTGTGTACATGTCATCCTCTCAGTGTATGTCCCCCACTGTTGCCAGTGGTGAAGATTGAGGCTCGTTGATTACTGGTCCAGTGGTGGGTTGTCACAACTACAACTGTGTGTGTATGTATGTATGTATATATATATATATATATATATATATATATATATATGTATTTCTTGAATGTGGATTATTTTAATGTGCTTTTATGCCATAACTGCATGATTCTTTTCACCCTGGGCCTCTGTCCACCTGAGCAAAATCCCATTTTCAGAAATCCCAGTAAACAAATTGAATTAGTAAGTAATAAAAATAATTCCTCACAGTGACAACCAGAAGTTGGTATATCTGCATTACTTCAGCATATGCAAAATAACAAAAATAATTAATGTTAAATATTGATTTATGGCAAGAAATACAAGGAATTGTTAAAATGCCTTGAATGACTGTTGTCATTGAAGTGTTATTTACAGTTTAGTACAATGACATCAAAAATACCAGTTGCTGTTTTGTTGAAATCATTCTAACATTCCAAGACTGGAATGCTGCATTCCCCTCTGTTAAAATTACACTTACTCGAGGAAGCTTATGTAGGAGCACTTTTTCTTAGTCATAGCTACCAATGTCAATTTTGTAGTTCTCACCATACGGCCCAGTCATTATTTAAAATATGAGAAGCTAGCCCTCCAGAAAATTCTAACCAGGCATCTCATATCGGCAGTCAAGTATATCAAAGCACTGGCCTGATCTCTGAAATCATCATTATCTTCAGACTGTTCATGGTAGCTTGGCTGCGAGTGCTGCTTTGGGACAGGTTGGTTGGTGATATCAATACATCACAAAGAAATAAGTTGTAAAAACAGGGATATTGGTGATTTGGTTTAGAATGAGATGCTGGGCAGTCAGAGAGAAACTGATGCTTAATACAAACTGAGGACAGCAATTGTTGGGTAGTGGCATTACAGTAGAAGGAAAGTATTTGGAGATTATCTCTGACTCAGTTGTTTGGCTGCATTACACAAACATAGGCTTGTAGTCAAGAGTGCTTGGTTTATGTTGCTACCTGAACCTGTTTGTGTGTATACATTTCTGTTGATTTCACAGTAGATAAAGTAAATCTACCAATATGATGCAAATAGTTCTGCATGAACAGTTACACTATTTATTCCCTGTTTAGTTATCAGATTTTATGTATTATACCTGGGCGCAACACATTCAAGAAGAATGCAAGGCAGTAAGTACAGTTCTGTAAAATTTTACCATGATAGCAGATGTCCCATTTCTCACCGTTGCATATTCTTTACTCTTGGGATATTCTGTCAAGGATATCCCATTGTCTAGCTAACATACCAAAGCGTTTACACCTTCCTGGCATTGTATGTCAGACTTATTCTCCACGTGGAAGGCATAAGGTACATAATGTTACGTATGTAGACCTAATCCTCCGAAATGGTGCCCTGGAAGAACCAGAGCATCTCCTTAGAAACAGTAGCATGACCATCCAGGAAGGGACACAGAAGGAGATAAGGATGCAGGAGGAAACTTCTCAACCATCTGTAGGGCAACAGAAAATAAAGGGGAGCAGGAGGAAGGGACCGAATACTGCAACAGTGAGAATTAGAACAATTGCTGTTATGGTAAGATCTTACATAACTGTACTATGCCCTTCCTTAGCATTGTTGCAGCATTCTTTAGTCTTGATAGAGCACAAAAGCTATTGCAATGTATGATAGGAGGAAGTCAGATAAGAGCCCTCCACAAACCAATGAAGGACGGCTCTGGAAAAATCCTACCCTAGCCCTGGAAATTACATCCAACTTATAATGCTTGGTAAAACTGTGCATAGAAGACCAATTAGCAACTTTCAAGATGGATCTAGTATCCAGACCCTTGAAAAAAGCACTGTAAGAGACGATTGCCCTGTTAGGATGACCACAAACAGAAGAGGAAAGCTGCTTGCCAAGAAAAGAGTAACAACAGGAAATGGCCTTAGAGATCCAGGAGGAGATGGTTTACCTAGACACTACCAAACCCATGATGCATTTTCTCTTATCAAAGTAATATATCAGCTTTCTGTGTAAGGTCAAGGTGTGTAGTATCCACCTACTAGAAGTCTGTGGAGAAGTAAAAGGAGGGAAGATGACTAGACTGATTCAAGGACAAATCATTAACCACACTGAGCACAAAAGAAGGAATGGTAAGAAGAAGCACCCTGTCTTTATGAAAAGTCAAAAAAGGAGGAACTGCCATGAAGACTTGGGAGTTCAGAAAACTTCTTGGCAGAAGTAAGAGCCACTAACAATATAGTCAGTATTTCAGGGAAAAAGAAAAGGCAGGCTCAAAAGATTAAGGTCCCAAGAAGGAAAAATAGGCTTTCTTGGGGGCCTGATATGAAGAGAACATTTAGGAATTGTCTGACTTCAAAACAAGAATCCAAAGGTGGACTCAAAGACAGACAGGCAGAAATGGCTGATGAATGAGCTTTAGTAGAAGAATATGCCAAACAAGTATTGAGCAATTCACACAAATAACAACCATAGGGACCCCCACAGAAAAGGGTCCTGGTCCTGCTTGATACATCACATAGAAAATCTCTTCCATTTAGCCACATAGAATTTTCTAATTGTGGGTTAACTGACCTTCTGCAAAACCCAAATCATGTTCTCAGAAAATTGGTGCCTAAAAGGAATCGAAATCCTATCACCTAAAGTGTCAGTTGAAGTGTTGATACATGAGGGTGAAGGAGAGAACTCTTGTCTTGCATGAGAAGAACCATCCTGTCAGGTAACTTGTGGTGATTGCCCCTGGCTAGGGAATGAGAAGGGGAACCCACTGCTGTCTGTGCCAAAAGGGAGTCACCAGCAAAATTTTGGGTGTGTCCCGCATGATTTTGTGCAAGACCCTGTGAAGTAAAGGAAGAGGAGGACAGGCATACAAGAACATCTCCTTCCAAGAAAAAGATATAGTGTCCACTTTCTAAGCCAGTAGACTTGAAACTCTGAAACAAACTAGAGAAGTTGTCTGTTCAGAGGAGAAGCAAAAAGATCTACTTGAGGAGTACCCCACCGATGTACAATCTCCACAAACACATCTCTGTGAAGCATCCATTTGTGAGAATGTACACTGGACCTGCTCAGAGAGTCTTCCACTAGACTGTACTCTGAAGGAATGTAAACTGCCTGAAGGATCAAGTGATGCCGGTTGCAAAATCCCAAGCCTGAAGAGGCAGCCTGCACAAAAGATAAGTCTCTGTGCTTCCTTGCTTGTTGATGTACCACATGACTGTGGTATTAAATGTAAATACCTTTAGGGGATCTGGAACCCATAGGGACTGAAAAGGCTAAAGATCTGGGATTAGAGCCCTCACCTCTTTGATACCGATGTGGTCTGACATCTGTAGATGAGTCCAAAGACCCTGAACTTTCATATTGTTGGAGGAAGCTCCCCAAGCTTGAATGGAAGCATTTGTGTTTGCATCATGAGTAGTAAAAGGAACCTGAAATGGCAGACCTGGATTTAGGGAGATCTGCTGAATCCACTAATGGAGTTTGAATTTGATACAGGGTCAAAGCAGGACTGAAAACTCCGGGGGGGGGGGTGTTGTAACCAAACAGTCTTGAAATATCACTGGACTTTTTTCATGTGGAATTCAGCAAAATGAACTATGGGAATTGTGGATGCCATGAACCCCAGGGCTCTGAAGGCCTCCCTTGCAGGAAGAACTGGAAGAACTGGAAGAGGAAGAGGAGACTGGAAATAAGCTGTCAAATTGAGGACCTTGGGAGGTGAAAGAGAAGCCAGCATTGGAATGGTATGAATCCTGAAACCTAAAAACACTCGGTCCTGAGAGGGAGTCAATAGTAACTTTTTTGAGATTGAGAATGTATGCAGCAGAAGCATAGTGAAGAGTGGATTCTGAAATGGGAGCTGCCAAGAGGATCTTGAATCAGAAGGTCATTCAGATAAAGGAGTACTTGGATTTCCTAAAGTCTGCATAAAGCTACCATGGGGACCAGACATTTGGTATATACCCTTAGAAAGACCAAAAGGCAAAGCAGCGAACTGATAATAAAAGGAAGATACAGAAAAATGTAAAAAGTTCCTTAAAGGAGAGTGGATATTTAAATCCAGGGAGACTAGAAAAGTCTAGGGAATCAGAAGAAGGAAAAGGGTCTGAAGAGACAGATCCTGAAGGAAGAAACCTTGAGAAACATGTTGAGAAAATACAGGTTCAGAATGGGCCTCTACAACCCCTACTTCTCGGGAACTGGAAACATTCTAGAATACAAAATTGTTCCATGTTGAAAAATAGGATCAGGTTGTATGGTTCCCTGTTCCAGCACATCCTAAAAGACCAAAGGAAAATGAGGAAGTTGGCAAGGAGAAACCTGAGGTAGGCCAGAAAATGGATGAAGAGACTTCCAAGTCCTAAAATAACTGTGTTGGATGATAGAGTACATAGGCATCTGTAGATATCAGTTACCAAACAGGGAAGCAAAGGGTTAGCCTGAGGGACAGAAGAATCTGGCCAAGGGTGAGGGGAGGTAGTATGTCAGCTAGAGGCAGATTTATATGGAAAATAAGATTTTTGTCCTCTAAAATTCTGAGTAGGCTTATCCCAGAAAATCCACCTAGAAACCCTCTTACCCATACTAGGTTGTCTAGGCTGCCTATGGACAAAGGAAGATTTTGAAGGATAGTTTCTTTGGAACTAAGATATTGGAGAA
Source organism: Protopterus annectens (assembly GCF_019279795.1). Taxonomy (NCBI): domain Eukaryota; kingdom Metazoa; phylum Chordata; order Ceratodontiformes; family Protopteridae; genus Protopterus; species Protopterus annectens. Next base: position 218,815,353 of record NC_056737.1, read on the forward strand.
ACAAAATGTATTTAAGGTTCTGCATAACCTTGTCCTTATTCTGGAAGGTTTTAAACAATTCTGCAGCACTAGTGCCAAAAAGTTTCTGATTATCTAAGGGAAAATCTAAAAGTTTGGCTAGAATATCTTCAAGCAAAACCTGCAGGAGCAACGAGTAATAGCTCCATTTGACAAAGGCAAGTGCAGCTCCCCTGCAGGCAACATCAATTACATTGTAACTGCATTTAATGGAATGGCAAACTATCTGAGAGGCAGAACTCGGTAGAGAGAGTGAGAACAGAAGTGTTACTATCTGAATCAGGCATGTCATTGAACTGCTGCCACCCCCTCAAGTTGGGATGGAAGAGCCAGGACATACCTAGTCATGTGGGTCAGGTAGTTAATGCCTCTAAAAGCCAAAGTAGCAGAAGTATACACTTTTTTCCCATAACTCTACATAGTACTGCTGTCCTTGTCAGAATGCAGAAGCTTGGAAGGGGAAAGCAGTTTGGATGGCTTATCTGTGGACATGGAGACAACAACAGGATCAGAAGACAGACTTTATATAAGTATTTATGATCCTCATGTACCTTATAAAATCTGTCTGGTGTCTTAGGGGTCAGAGATTGTGAATCAGCGGTCTGAGAAGCTGCTGTAAATGTGTCCAACAGGGCAGTAAGACTAGATGGACTGCAGAAGGTCGGGGCGAGTCTGTTTGGAAAAGTTAATAATACCTCTTTTGAACCTGTGTTACATGGGAACAGTCCCATTTAAAGTGTTCTCTTATATGGACCACTGTATCCCTAAAGGATAGTTCCTCAAAAGGAGGATCAGGATGGAAAGAATCCTCTTCATCAGATCCCAAGGTCAAGGGAGAGTAAATAATATGTCCTATGCAGACCGCCTCAAGGCTCTATCCCTGTATACTGTCTTCTACAGGCTTTTGAGGGGAGATCTATGCCTGGAATATAGGGCATTGTCAGACCCCACTCTTGTGGACCTCCTGGATATCCACAAAACAAACTGTAGCAGAATTACCCATTCTAAAGCTTAAACCTTGCATGTGATATAAATAGGACCTGCTGGAGAGATAGGTATCTATCCCAGAGACTACCCCATATGTGGAACAGGCTCCCCATCCATGTGAAGCAGAGTCCCTCCCTAACCCAATTCAAGTGCAGTTTGGACAGTTGGATGAGAAACCAGAAATTCATCCCTGGTTTGGCACCTATGTCTCTAATGCAAACAGGTAACCTGTAAATGGTTCATCTCCCAGGCCCATGCTTACACTTATCAATAGTATCAAAACTTGACAGAGATTTGGGATGCATGGCTAGGCTTAAAAAGGCCCTTGTTGTTGTTAGCCTAATAAACACCTATGAACCTATTTGTGAAGAATATGCTAAGGATTTTCAGAGTCCAACTCCCTATCAGAAGAAGCAGAATCCCTATGCCTCTTAGATGGAGGGGGGATGACCAGGGAGCAGCAGCAGTGACAGCCCATGCCATTAGAGCATTAAACAGCCCATGAGTAAAGTCCTACCACTCTTTGTATGGATCCTTAGTCATAATAGCCACGTTTGGCTTGAGTCCCTGTTATTTCATTGAACGGCAATATTGTTGAAAAGGCATTTCTTTGCAAATGCCGTTCGTTGAACTGTTCTGACTGGATCGCGTTACAATATGGATCAGGAAATTTGCCTTTTTCACATTGTAGTGTGATCTCACAGTTGATATATATAATTTGTTTGGGGGACTTGACGAATGGCATTTCCAATGAAATGCCATTCGACAGTGTGGTTGTTCGATGAAATAATATAGACCCTTTTGGCCTTATGTTTCTTTTTTAAAGGAATATCTATGTTGACAAATCTAGGAGGCTGAACTTTGGGGTGGCGGATTCAGCCAAAGTTCCCTGGGTCAGTTACTTCAGATGTTGGTTTCCCAGATAAATAGAAAAGGAAAACAAATGGCTGCATAGTGTCTTAGGGACAAATACCTGACAGATATCACACTTGGGCTTAGCATCCAAACAAAAAAAGGTACTTCTTGTGTCTGTCCTTATGGGGAATCTGCCTCCCACACTCACATTTACTTATCTGTAACAAGCTTGGTATAAAAAACAGCTTACAGTCCAAATTTAGAAGTTGCATTCAGAATGGCAACAAAGAAGCTCTGAGGATTAGGCATCAGTACATCACATATGTACGTTACGTCTTACCATGTAGGACATACAACTGAAGTACGACACCTGGAAAGTGTAAAGGCTTTGGTATGCTGGCTGGATGTTAGGCTATTCTCAGCCAGCAGGATATCCCAAGAGTAAGGAATACTGCAACAGTGATAAGACAGGACATCATTCTTTATGGGAGACAAAGATGGCAGATGTATAAAGCTCACTTTGGGGTGTGTTTCTGTTTATGATTTTTTTTCTTCAAATTCTTTTGCGTAACATTCTCATCTTAGCCAATTAGTGTTTTTAAGGTATTATCCAACATTTTTATTGAATTACCAGCAACTTATTCCATTACATTTTTGTTGGTTTGCTTTCTTGAATTAATTTAATTTTGTTAGATTTAATTTCAAGAAAAAATCTGCATTGGTCATCTCTTTTTCCTGTGTAGATAATTATTTTTCAGCTAGCTGAACAACTTTTGTGGGTGTTATGTTTATCTTCTTTATTTAATATATCTGACATGAGATTGTCTGTTTTGACTTCAGACTCTGTAAATATTAAAATACTTTCTAAGCCTTATATTCTGTATTTTGTACAATTGATAGATTATAAGTATTTTTTTCTGCTTTCATTGCATTCTTGACAGTGAAATATGTTCAGTGTCCTGTTGTTTGAAATAAATTAATTATATTCTTGATATAATTACTGTGCATGCCTCTTTCTTTCCGTCTTTGGTTCCATTCTCTAAGCTTGCAGTATCCATGGTGCATGCAGAAACATTGTGTATGTGAATGCAGTAGCCAAACCTCTGTTTCACATACAGAACATTTTATTAATTATTCCAGCAGTGGTAACATGCAGTAATAATACTAGTAATGAGGTGGATCATGGAACTCATTATGTCATTATTATTTACTCAGTATAACTTTAGTACAGTGGCCATGTCTTCATGAGGGTAATACATTTCATTATGGGGTGTAGGCATGAGACACAAACGAAATATCTGAGAACAACAGGATACAGTTTTAGAATGGAAGGGAATTAATTGGGGAAACTGTGATCAGTATTTTGCCGCAGGAAGAGGGCACATATTGCACAGTATTTCTGAGGATGAAGTAAGGTCAGAAATAAGTATTACATACACCTAGGACATGCCTAAGGAAGACTTTGTGGGGTTATATTTTACAGTATTTCTGAGGATGCAGTCAGGTCAGGAGTACATGAGTATTGCATACACCTAGGACATGTCTAAGGAAGTCTTTGTAGGGATATATTTTACAGTATTTCTGAGGATGCAATGAGGTCAGGAGTACATGAGTATTACATACACCTAGGACACATACACAAGCATATATATCTATCCCTGTATCTATATATTACAGTAATTGTGTTGTATTTTCTTTCACATTCTGTTATATGCTTCTATTCAAGTACAGTTTAACTGAGGTGTGTTACCCCCAATAAGTAACTAAACAGATAAATGGATGGCCTTGTATGAACAGTACCAGGGCAGTAGATCTCATAGAAGTTAGGGTGTCCTAGTTGTCTATGTCAATTCCTCAGCCACTCTGGACACAATATTATAACTACATATATAGCTTCACACTTAAAATCAGTGTCCCAGTAACTGCACCAAGCCCCAGCATTGCAAAGGGTATGGTCTATATTTGTTGCCTACACATGATTTTTTTGCTTAGTCACTGTCCTTCATTTTGATAGCCTGGGAACTCCACAAAGTTCTTGATTCTTTTAGGACCGTGATGCAACACCAAACTAACCTACATTAGCAGCTGTCTTCATGCCGTCTCTGGTTTTTCTATGTCTGGGTGAAGAAGAGATGATATTCTGCAGAGGTTAGACTGCACATGTTTCATAAGGAGGTGGAATGATGTAAACAATTCCTTGGTGTACTGAATAAGGGTACTGTCAGTAGGTTTAAAAAATAATAGATTGACCTAGTAGATATGGTGTGTCCTGCATGAGGCCTGTATTTCAAGTAAGAATTATCTACAAGAACTATATGCTAGAGTCATGCAGATCATTGTAGTTAGCTCATTAACCTTACACTTATATATCCACCGATAACAGACATCTCTTTCAGAAGGTGGCAGGGTTCACAGTGCTTAGGACTTTATTGATCGCCACAAAGTCTTTCTTGTTGGCAGTGTGTGTCCCATTATTTTCAGTATTAAATTATCAGTTGCAGAATTTAACTACTGCACTGCTTTAAAATCCTTAGTTATATTTCTGCTTATTGTGGCACCGTGGTGGCCTTGTGGCTTGGTGAAGCATGAAGCTGTGCTTGTATCTGGACACTTGTTTGTAAAAGGTTATTGTCTCTTTCAAATGCAAGTCTTAAAGCTGCATTTGTGTCACTGACAGCTTCCCAACTTAAATGGGGCTGGGTTATTTGTTGTACATATGCTTATATGTCCTACATGGATTTTTTTTTCTTTTTTAGTTTTTATTCACTATGCATGGTACAAAATATAATTACCCCATTATTAACTCATAGCAGCACTTTGTCTGATTGGTGCCAAACTTTCAGAAGAAATCACAGTATGAAACGTAGCATGGCGCACTATAATACCACAGTAGTTTTCATGGGTGCTTTGCATGTTTTTAACCATTATTCAATATTTTTTAAAACTAAAATCAGCAAATGTTTATCTTGCAGCTGCCCATTTGTATCTACTGTCTATCTCCAGGTGTTTTTAATTAGCACTGCACACTGGCTCGCTACATTATCAGCTACAGGTGTTTTTAATTAGCACTGCACACTGGCTCTCTACATTATCAGCTACAGGTGTTTTTAATTAGCACTGCACACTGGCTCGCTACATTATCAGTTACATGTGTTTTTAATTAGCACTGCACACTGGCTCGCTACATTATCAGCTACATAGGTCTGGAAACTGATCTTGAGCAACAGTTTGAGATGGATCAAGCATCCCATGGACTGCTTGGGTTCCCTGCTGCAAAGTTTTCTTTTTTTTTCCCTTGGCAGCTTTCCACTGGAGAGTGAGAGAAGGACTTGCAGATATACTGAGTCGAGTGCAGTAGGATATCCAAGGGGGTTACACAGATGGGAATACACACCTTCTCCTGGGTAACATTACTTAACAAAGTAACTGGAGGGGCAGCTGTAAGCTTAACAGGTAAACCTGTGAAGACAATGTAGAGTGTTTCTAATGATGAGCTAAGAACAGGGATCTGGGACAGCAGCACTTATTTCCTTTGGGAGAGAATTCATGACAGGACTGATGAGCAACAAAACAGTAACAGACTGCTATTGATAACAGACCTTCCTTAGAGATTCCTGAGCATCTTCCCAGACACATTAGACAAAGTAAGGGAAAAAAATAGTTCATGGATAAAAACAAATGTACACCAGCAGTGTAGCGGAATAAAATCAAGGCTACAGTTCAGGCAAGCCAGGTTCAATTAACAGCTCAGGCAGGATAAGAGTGTGCATCCTAGTGGGAAAGCATGCTCTAGTATGCACCATCCAAGATCCCTGGTGTAGTGTAGGAACTTCTGAGAAGTTTTGTATTGTAGGCTGGCCAGACTTATTCCAGAGGTGCATGTGAAAGTGTGGCCAATACTCTGAATAAACCAACTGTATGCCCACCCCTGAGTAAGAGACATGAGCTCAGTGCAGCAAAGAATTAACAGCAAAAACACTCCCCAGCAGCAGTTGGATGCTACCTCCGGTTCCTCAATCTCCTCACCAGCCCCAGACATGGGCTGAGATTAGCCTGGGGGTGGGTGAGGCAGGTTCAACAGAACCACTGGATGTCACGAGGACTTGGAGGCAGCTGATGGACAGCTGCAGGGAGCCAAAAAAAAAAGTAAAAAGGAAAATAATGGAAAAGTAAAATTCATCTTTTGTTACCCCCAGTTTGTGCATGTTTTCAGTTCACTTATGACCTACTGTGTAGGCAGCTTCATTTGTGGCTCAGATTGTTTTTACTGTGCAGCATTATTTTTGTGCCTTACATCATGTTAAGTGTCAGGTTAGGGTTGAAGGGTGCCTCATGTTTTGGAGGTCAGAAGATGGATGGCTGTGCAATGAAATGATATTTGAGTGGAGGCTGTTTCCTTGGTGTCTTTTTGGGAAGTAGCATTGCTGCATTCATTTTGGGCTGTATGTTTTGTATTCTTGGAGAACTGATCAGAAAACTAAAAGATTTATGTAGCCGGCTTTTATCACTTACTCTGACAATAAGAATGTAACACTAGATCACGCAGTCTCCCATGTTGTGGATGTTGTAAGCAGTAGGGAACAGAGTTGTGTAACAGCAGCATGTGCACGGCTGATTCAGAGGATCAATTTAATGTGAAAAGATGACGTTTATTATACTCAGACTGATTAATAGTGAATCAGAAATCTAAAGTTACGTATAAGACCTATTGTTGGAACTTAGCTGATTTGAACTAAACTGTCTTAATAAAACACTTTCTGTCTTTAGGTAGAATTCTGGTTTTGCAGTTAGTGTTGACTCACAGCATTTGGACCAGTTTTTTTTTTTTTTTTGGAAGGGGAAGCCTTCTGTGCTGCTTTCTTTTTCTTGTTCCCACCATGAAAGTATGGGTACGCGCAGTGGTGGTGCTGCGCTAACGTTGTCGCCTCACAGTAAGACGCTGTCCGGTTCGATTCTCAGCTAGAGCGTCTTCTGCATGGAGACATGCGTGAATGGGCATACCTTCGTTGAAGGTTGTGCGAAGGGGGCTGGTAACTCGGCACGTAAAAATCAACTACCAATCATTAGCGGACCGGAGTTCCACTGTGGCGACCCCTAACCGGGAAAAGCCGAAAGACACAACAACAACAACAACAACCACCATGAAAGTGTGGGTGATCCTATTTCTTCTACCTCCATTTGCCTACTGTGCAACTCTAAGCAAGTCACTTAACGAGACAGTACTCTAAGGTCACTGCTGGAAATGGACAGTGGTACCCAATGGGCTTACCCAGTCAGTTGTGTTAAGGTACCCGATCATTTTCATACTAGACATTTCAGCAGAGAATAACAATCACCTTTATTGCACTGAAAGATGTGTATGAGGGAGACTAGGAAATCAAGATCCTGTGTCCTCGAGCTAAAAGAATTACAGTACTTTATATCTTTTTTCGTTAAAAACAACATTATTGTTGTTGTTGTTGCTGTTGTGTCTTTCGGCTTTTCCCAGTTAGGGGTTGCCACAGCGGAACTCCGGTCCGCTAATGATTGGCAGTAGATTTTTACATGCTGGCTTGCCGGGGCTAACGCACAACCTTCAATGAAGGAACGCCCATTCACGCATGTCGCCACACAGAAGACGCTCTAAGAATCGAACGGGCAATGGCTAACTGTGAGGCGACAACACTACCGCAGCACCACCACCGCAGTACAACAATCATAAAACTGTCACTGCACAATTAGAAACGAAAACCGCTGCATTAATTTGCTAAGATTTCTTAACTACTTGTATATGACTTTCCATGTTAGGCACAAGTTCGCACCGTTTACTCAGAACAAATCTTATACTTTTCTAGCGCTGTCAGAACTTTAGACAGCAGGCAAGCTAAAAGATACATACTGAAGGAGACTTGAGATTTCATTCTGCAATGAAAACATGTTACAAATGAAGTGCACAGACTAACATTTTCCCTTTCTGTACGTCTCACCCTTCATATTAGTATGTAAAATAAAAAAATAATTTCCAGGCTTCTCTTACACTGCGGACACATGCTAATAGGTTGAGTGATGATGTTACACTGACTGTAGGTGTGCAGGTGACTGTGTTTAGTCTTGTTATGGACTAGGGCAGCCATGGTGGTGCAGTGGTTAGCTTTGTCACCTCACAGCAAGAGGTTCTCTGGTTCGATTCTCGGCTGGGGTGCCTTCTGTGCGGAGTCTGCATGTCCTCCCTGTGGTCGCGTGGGTTTCTTCTGGGTGCTCCGGTTTCCTCCCACATCCCAAAGACATGCAGTAGGTGGATTGGACACTCTAAATTGGCCCTAGGTGTGAGTGTGTGCGTGTGTATGCCTTCTGTGGAAGGTTGGGTGCTGGGCTGGCAACCCGACACTGTAAAACTCCACTGCCAGTCATGAGCGGACAGATGATCCGCTGTGGCGACCCCTAACCGGGAAAAGCTGAAAGAAGAAGAAGAAGATGGACTGCATGTCCACAAGGGGGTTGCTTTCTGTCTTGTAGTCATCTCTCAACATAGGCTTGGGTCTCATGACCCGTTAAAGGAAGAAAAATGGGTATAGAGAATGGAAGGCATCCTCTTATATTACATTACACTTTTTTGATGACAGAAGGAAACAGTATTCCTATGTAGCCTACCTTTAATTACATTTAACATTCTGTCTCTCCTGCATTCCTAACATTTCTCTTTAACCTTTCTCTACCTCTTGAATACCCTTGCCATTCCTTCTTCACTGTCCATCCCAGTAGCTCTTTCCATGGGTTTTTCAACTCTCTATGTGAATAATTATTTTTGGAAATCATGGAAATAGTCTGTACAGCCTGCTGCCTTTACCCATCTCTTTTCCCTTCTGGTTTTCATGTTCAGGATAACCCCTTTACATCTCCATGCCATAAGCTTGTGCACACACATCATTTCCATCCTGCTCCTTGAGAGAGTTGCGGATCCTCTAGTCTCTGGACATATCCTTTTCAATTCACCCCACACAACTTTCTGATGGCTTTTCTCTGAATGCCTTCAAGCAGCCTGATGTTTTTCTTTTCCTTGTACAGCCTCCAGACATGCACACAGCACTCAGATGTCTGGTCTAACCTAGGCTCTGTAGACTAGAAGCATTGCCTAAGGCTTGTACCCCTGTGTATATACCCCAGCATTCTACTTACTACTGCCACCACTCTTAATATTTTGCCCTTGATGATAAAGTCCAGGTGTAACAAATACCCCCAAATAATTTTCTTAATCTTTTATCATCAGTTCTACTCCACCTCCCACTTCATATCTGGGTTATCAGAGCTTAAGTTTGGTATTTTTAAGCAGTAGTTAACAGAGATGTGTAACAGCAACATGTGCACGGCTGGTTCACTGGACAAGTACTTTGAACCAATACTACCACCTGTCTACCTATTTGTTCAGCGTTTTCACATCCTCTTCCAGACCATTTTCCCTTCAGTTCTCCAACACTGCACCTGTCTTTGTTGCGTCGCCAGTCAGGAGGTCAGTCACATTCTTTATTCCCTTTGGTACATCTGAGGAAAGCATACAATAGTACTAAGCCAAGGATAGACCCCTGTGGTATCCAGCTGTCATTTTCCAAATTCCTGGCACTGTCCCATTCTCCATCTCCACATTCTACTGATCTCATGTGTGACTGAGTCAAATACCATGCAGAAGTCCAGTTGTACTTTTAAATGTCACTGAGACGATTTCCAATAATTATGTCAAAGAATCCATCTTCAGCTTTGGTACTAAAATACGGTCTGGCCACACTGGCTAGTCTGCACACCTGCATTATAGAAAATAGCAAAGTAATATCTGAAGCCATATTCTTTCTTTGACTGTGACAGTTCTTTATGTTTTATGACACCAGTGGAAAGCAATCAACTGTCTGCCTAAGAAGGCTTACCTTATGTCACAAAGGCCTTTGTGAGATTCCTTTTCAGAGTTAAAGCAAGCTGCACATCAACTGTTAGATACAGATTATACTGCTGGTCCCTGAAAACACACCCAGTATTTTAAGTAGCTAAAAGCTTGACTTTCTGTTAATGAAGCAATGCATTAATAGTGTTTACAAGAGTTGCCATCTTTCCAGATGACCAAAGTGGAACAATGCTTACTGAAGCAAATGCTTTGCAGCACAAGGCATAAAACATTTAACAAATGAAAAAAACACACTTTCACTGTATCAAATGAATGGGTCAGTGTTGTAAAAATTTAGTTCTTTATATTGTTTATATCATACCAAGGTGAGCAGAAATAGTATGATAGTTTTCAGCAGTATTTAGAGGAAAACAAAAATAATTCTGTTTTACCAAAATATCAGGACATTTGCCATTTTTTCATGTCCTTATCAATATTGGTTCTGCAAAAAGAGAGACAATTTGTTCACTATGGAAAAATCTAAATCTTTTTATGCATAAAACATGCATACCATATAGTTACTGGTGATAAGCAGGAGGCTTCAATGGGATAATTTTCTTTGGGTTCTGTATAACCACAAGAAACAGTGTATTTTGCTTTCTACATATTGTTTTATGCTGGACTTGTCTAGATTTATTGTGTAAGGCTAATCTCAGCCCAGCTGCATAAAATGTAAGTTCCTTACATGCTGATTGATGAAGATACAATAGACTTAGAGATGATGTTGGAATTCTGTGGTTTGTTAATCTGGCAGTGATATTGACATAAAAATCAATGGAAATTGTACTGGATCTTTCCTCGAATTTCCTTTTTTTTTATATACAAAAATTTGTTGGAACATGTTACTAGTATTTGTATAAGGCTGTGAAAAAATTAGTTACTTGCATTTCAAGTGATGCTGTCAAAAGTCATGTTTTGTCTTACCTGCATCCACAGAAAATAACATTCTTGTTTCACTGAGGCAATTAGCCATTTTGCTGTTTCATCTAAAAGCACGGGGACTTTTCAGGATGGAAGCTGGGAGATGATTCATTATGAGAGCTGTTGTTAGTCAAGCCTAGATATACTTTCATGTTAAAAGCAGTGCAAGCAGAGCAGAATGTTGGGGTCGGGAGGTCACATTTGAACATGAAACATTTATAAATGATGTAATCATGTCTTTTTTCATGTTTTGAGCTGGAAGCAGCACTTTAGTTATGCAGCATGTAGAGAATGTGTGTTTATGATATACACAGTATGTGTTTAGATGCCTTTTTTGTGTTATCAGTTACCAATGACTGTGCATTTTTACATGGGGCACAGCTAAGATTGCTCTTCTCACTCGTGAGTGTGCAAGTACACACACTTGTGTGGCTGAGTATGATATGCATTTTATGTGGTACAAACTCCATATATGTTCTTATGTGGGGAATGGTTCATTGGAGCATGATACCCACATGATGTCTGTAACCTGCACACTCCATACGTTAATGTACAGTGTTTCCAGTAGTGTCTCACACACACGCACACACACACCACCTAAGTCTACCCATTCTGAATTTAGAGGACAAATGAAAACAAAGCGGTTGGAGTTGAGTGGCTAAATCATTACCTTAACACTGCAGAGGTTTACACACATAGGAACAAACATCACTATTGGTTTTAATGGTAAGTACAGCCCACCTAGTCTTCGCATTTCCGTAACTGTGTGATAAGCTCCAGATTCTACTTGTCCAGTTGATTCTTTTTCTCCATCAGGCCACTCTGTCCATCTACCAGTAAAATGAAGCTCTCTTCCTCCCCCTGCTTGAGAATGTCCAGCCTGCTCTGCAGCTGGGAGGGTGGTCAGCAAAGAGTGGGATGGTCCAATTGCCGCAGAATAGGGAAGTACACATTTTGCTCTAGCAGAGTTGTCATCCTTGGTGTAATTTCCATTGTTGCACGGTAGCTTGGGGAAGTGAGAATCCCACATTACCAGCAACTGACAGTGTCGGTGGCACAACAGATAGTACACTTCCCTTTGTTTCAGAAGGCTGTGGGTTCTATTCCCACACTAGGTAGATGAATTGCTGACACCTCAGTGTAGCATGGGGGCTACACTCCTGTGCGTGCATTGCCCTTCAGATGAGACAGTAAACTGAGGTCATGTGTACTTGAGTTGATGGTAGCTCAGCTAGATGTAAGAGATCCCACATCACCTAATGCAGGAGAAGTTCCTGATGGCCTTGCCAAATTTCCCCTTGTAGCATAAATACCACCTCAGTCCTCCCTGAAGAGAGGCTACTAGACTAAGGGGACTAACCCAGGCAACAAGCAATAAATAAATACAAATAAATAAACCCTAGCTGCATCAAGTGAGTATGCTGACTAAGGGGAGATTATCCTTTGCCCCTCTTGCTGCCAACACCTGAACTTCACAAGGTGAGAGTATTGTAGCATATGCCACTCCATTCCTCAGCTGCTCATTCACACCCTCCTTGTCCAGATTCTGTAGTGCCGTGCTTGTACTTGGACTTGGGTCATATGGATCACTGTAATTTACTTCTTCACAACCCTCACAGAAATTCTCTAGTGTCTGTTCCATTCATTCTTGTCACAATTTTTCACCCTTCTGCATCTTCAGGAAGGCACTCCAATTTTCTTCCACTCTTTTATGTGAAATAATACTTCCTTACAGCTCCAAAACCGACAAGACAAACTACTGCAGAAAGCTTGCCAATGTTCACACCACGGTTTCAGTCGACTGACTGAAACTGTGGTGTGAGCATTGGCAAGCTTTCTGAAATAATACTTCCTTACCTGACATCTAGATATCACGTATTATATATTTAGACAGTGTCCTCTTGGTGTTATACATTTTCTTAAATGTAGTATCAGTTTGAATTTTCCAGATCCCTTTGAGACACTCAGAGTATGTAAAGTACATATTGTCTATAAATTCCTCCTTGACTGTTCGCTTAAAGCAGAATAGGCCATAGGAATTAGTGGGACCAGCTGGCCAGAACGCAGCAAATAAATATATCCCTCCTCTGCTTTGCTTTTATGAGAAAGTACAGTTGTGTAAAATCTTACCATAGAAGTAGATGTCCTTCTCTTCACTGTTGCAGTATTCTTCACTAAAGGGATTCCCTGCCAAGGGCAGCCTGACGTCTGGCCAGTATACCAAAGCCTTAGATTGTTATAGGGGCACTGTATGTGACACACATGCTCCCTGCTCACAGTGTAGGACATAAAGGTGATGTACAGATGTCTAAACCTCAGAACTGAAGTGCCCCAAGAGGAACGGCAGTCTATGAAAAATAGGAACATGCGAATCTAGAAAGGAAAAAAGGGAGAAAAGAAAAAGGGGGGGGGGGAGAAAATACTGCAACAGTAAAGAGAAGGGCCTCTATTGGTATGGTAAGATGTTACACAACTGTACTACATCACTCCTTATCACTGTGCCAGTATTCTTTACTAAAGAGAGAGTACCAAAGCTTAAGAGGAAAGTTGGGAGGAAGAAAGCCCAGTAGAACCCTCCAGAAAACCAAGCAGGATAGCTCTGGCAAAGTCAGCCCTTGACCTGGAAACAATGTCCAATTTGTAATGCTTAGTGAAAGTATGGACAGAGGACCAAGTAGCAAACTTAAGGATGAAATTGGTATCCAATCCTTTGAATAAAGAACCAGAAGAAGCCACAGCCCTGGTAGAATGAGACTTAATTGAAGAAGAGAGGCTTTTCCCATGAAAAGAGTAACAAAAAAAAATGGCCTTAGAGATTCAGGAAGAAATGGTTTGCTAAGAAACAACCAAATATAAAGACTTAGGATAAAAAGAAACAAAAAGTGGCTCAGATTTATGAATGGCTTTAGTCTTATCCATATAATATCTGAATTATCTATGCAAATCCAAGGTATAAAGTACCTTCTCACTAGCAGACTGCAGAGAAGGGGAAAAAAATTGGACAAATGAATAGACTGATTAAGAGACCACTTATTAACCACCTTGGGTATAAAGTTTCTAGAAGTTTCTAGAAGGCCAGTGCTTGCTTGGACTAAAGGGAAGTCTCTGTGTTCACCAGTGGGAGTGGTTAACACTGAACAGCCTGCCTGTCCCTGGAGGAGTGGTTACTACCTAGAAACTGTAGTTTTATTGGCCATTTTGGGTCAATTCTAAACTCCTTGATCTCTCCCTGTTAAAACCCTGCACCTCTCTTTTTGCGTGGTTTTGCGCACTGAGCAGCATCGGGCAGCGCCGCCTAAACAGGTTTAAACTATTCCAGGCTCCACAAAGTCTGCTCTTCACTTTTTCCCTTACAGCTGTTCAAACTCTCAAAGTAATCACTCTATTCTCTTTCTAAAGCCCTGCACTTGCTCAGCTCTTATAAGGAAACACTAACTAACTAAAGCACTGCACCCTCCTTGACTTCTCATAAGTATTAGGCTCCCGATTGGTCCTTCCTGATCAAATGAAAAATCAGTTCCCTTCCCTCCTGATCAAGTGAAAAATCAGTTCCCTTCCCTAATCTGATCAGTAAAAAACCAGTTACCTATACTAATCTGGTATGTCCAAGGGTCAGTTTCAAGGTTACTCTCCAGTCCAGCTGGTGAATCTGGGAATTTTGAGGCAGTGTTACAATTGCCTTATGTACACAGACAACCCTATCCTCCTTCCAACAAACTCAAATACATGTGAGAGATGCAGTTACACAGCCAAACTGGAGGCAGAGCTCTCTCAACCCAAGACTGGCACAGTCAGTCAGGAGGAAAAGGTAACCACCCACACCACAAATCCAGTCTCACACAGACCTATTGCATCTGCATACCCAACACATAAACACACAAAAACATACTCGGAGGCTCTAAATAAAAATCTGCCTAAACAGCAAAGACCTCCTAAGCAGATATCCAAGCAACAGCCACCCCTCAATACCCACGAATCACATATCTCACAAAATCAGTGTGCCTCACAGTCACAGCCCTTAAGGCCAAACAACACACCAAATACACTTGTTATAGGGGACTCTATTGTCTGGCACACTGGCGTCCCACTCACCAGACTGAACAAGGAGAAAGTCACTGTAAGCTGCCTGTCGGGTGCCGGCATCCGCCACATAACGCAAGCACTCAGGTCACTCCAAAGCAAGTACAAGTATGACTCCGCCATTGTCCATGCTGGTGTGAATGACCTGAGACGTACCTCCCTGGACTACATGAAAAGAGACATAGAGGAGCTCTCTGACCATGTAACCTAGGCTGGTATGACCCTGACCTTGAGTAGCATCTTGCCCTCACCAAGAATAATGCCACAGTATAAAGACAAAATTATCAGTTTCAACTATTGGCTAAAGTATTGGTGTCATTCAAAGGGGATCCAGTGTCTGTCAGCCTGGGATGACATGCTCGACAAGCCACATTGGGACATCTTGCACCTGTCACCCTTAGGCTTTCGTATACTGGCCAAGGCTCTTGCCACCCCCATAGTGCCTTTTTTAGGCAAGGCTCAAAGGACAAACCCACCTCCATAGACAACCCAAGGATAAAAAAACTAAAGGTAATGCTACTCAATGCCAGAAGTCTAAACCTCAAGATGCACGCACTCGAGGCTCTCCTCAGTATGGAGAAAATCGATGTCTGTGCAGTAACAGAAACCTGGTTCAAGGCTCCTGAGAGCACCCCAGCACTACGAGGTTATAACTCATACCATGCGTTTCGGCCCAAAAACGCGGACCGAAGCACAAAAGGAGGGGGAGTATCTATATTCATCAAAGATACCAACACCTCCAGGTTAGTGGCACTGCACGAAGCATCAGAAACCATCCATGTGCAACTAACAGCGGGCAAAACTGCCTTTCAGTTTGTAGCCTGCTACAGAATACCCTCCCTATTACAGGAACCCCACTTAGCATTCCTGAGAACTCTGGAGAATATGAAGGTCTCTCCAAACACTATGTTATTGAGTGACTTCAACTACCCAAACATTGACTGGGAAAACTACTCAAGCCCAAACACCCTCGCCCAATGGTTCCTTGAATTTATAAATTCTAATGCAATGGAACAACTGGTCACCACTCCCACAAGAGGGAACAACATATTGGACCTGATCATCACCAACATGGGGACTCTATGTTCCACACCAGAGGTAAACCCCTCATTGGTAAGATCAGACCATAAACAAATTTCCCTGGACATCCATATCCCATCCCCACCCCCAGCCAGGGAAATCACTGTAAAGAATTTCTCAAAAGCCAACTTTGCACTTCTCAAGACTGAGGTGGAATCCTTCAAAGCCCCTGGGCCAGAGGATAATACAGCCCAATCCGCAGAATCCTTTACAAATGCTTTCTATGAGCACCTGCAGGAATGCATGGATCGTGCTATCCCAAATAAAACCAAGACTCACTCCTCCAAAAACAGGAGACCAGTCTGGTGGACCCTGGCTATAAATAAGCTATACAACAGAAGGAGGAAGCCACTACATGACAGAGCAAAATCCCAAAAAGGGAAGGCATCTCTGATCAGTATTAGCAAGAAACTTCGATCCCTCATAAAATCATCAAAGGCCAGTTTTGAAAGAAAAATTGCCCTAGACACTAAAGATAATCACAAGGCCTTCTTTAGTTATATCAGGAACATGGGCGGAAACTCCCAGATATGCTCTGAATTGTTTCAAAACGGTAAAAAATATACCGAACCTACAGACATAGCCAACATCCTGGCAGACAGATTCAGTGCAAACTTCTCCCCCCCTTCACCCCCAAAGGAGCAAATGCCTATCCCAACTGAATGTAACCTCCCTGACATTACAGATGCACAGGTGAAAGCTGCCCTCTCCAAAGCAAAAAACACAGCATCTATGGGACCGGACGGTGTCCCAGGCTGTGTCTTACACGAGCTCCAAGAAGAACTGAACCCTCACATTAAGTCACTGTTCAAACTTAGCCTTACTACAGGATATGTACCCAAAAAATGGCGTACAGCTACAGTGGTCCCACTCCACAAAGGTGGTGCCACAACGGACCCCATAAGGTTGACTAGTCTGGTCTGTAAAGCCATGGAGCGTATTATCATGGAACTCATAAACAAAGACATTGGGAGCCTCCAGACACTGGACCCTACCCAATTCGGCTTTGTTAAGGGCAGATCTTGCCTCTTAAACCTAGTTGATTTCTTTGAAACAGTTACCAAAGCCATAGATGAGGGCAAGGTAGTCCACACATCCTACCTGGACCTCGCAAAAGCCTTCGACACAATACCCCACTTGGGCATCATAAATAAGCTTACCAGCTTAAATATCAACCCCTATATCACAAGATGGGTTGCAAACTGGCTCAGAGATAGAACCCACATGGTCAGAATCGCAGGTGCCATGTCCGAATCCAAACCAGTTACAAGTGGCATCCCACAGGGCTCAGTTCTGGGACCTCTCTTGTTCGGTATATACTTCTCTGAGGTTCAGACTAACACGGGGGGATTATGGCTGACAAAGTTCGCAGATGACCGCAAACTGGGGGCCATAATCGAATCTCCAGCTCACACAAGCATCCTCCAAAAGGGTCTCACAGAGACGGATGCTAGGTGCCAGAGCCACGGCCTCAAGCTAAATGCTAAAAAGTGCATAGCCACCCCCTTTGGGAAAAACAAGGTGCCCACAAATTACCACATAGGTGGTAATCCATTAAGTACGGAAGAAGTAATTAGAGATTTGGGGACCAACGTAGATAGTAATCTCTCCTTTGATAATCACGTTGCCAAAGTGGTTAGAAAGACCTTCTATATAGCCCACCTTATCATGAAAGGGTTCGCATCTAGGTCAAAAGAGGTCATTGTGCCCCTCTACTCGTCACTCATCAGGCCCATAATTGAATACAATGCCCCTTTTGGGATGTACCTTACCCGACACCTGCAGCAACTGGAGAGACCCCAAAAGTACCTCACCAAGAGGATCATGGGCTACAAACAGATGTCCTATGCAGCTCGACTAAAGAAACTCCAGCTCTACTCATTTGCTTACCGCCTACTCAGAGGTGATCTATGCCTGACGTACAAAGCCATGTCAAACCCAGAATTAATGGACATGCTCCACTTCAAAAAAATCCAAGTCCCTTAGAGCTACACGCTCCAGGGACCTAAACCTCAGCACAAAGATAAATAGGACATGCTGGAGGGACAGATTCATTTCCCAGAGGCTCCCCTCACTCTGGAATAGAATCCCAATTCATGTTAGACATAGCCCCTCGCTGACCCTCTTCAAGCGAAATCTGGACGTGTGGATGGGAAATCGCAAATTCACCCCTGGGATCTCTTCTGTGCCCCTGCTAGACAGAGGCACAGTAAACTAATCTTAAAAGTGTACCTTCTGTGACCTACTTTACAGAGGCACAGTAGGCTAATCTAATAGGGAGGTGGAAGCCAAATACACTCTGGCTAGGCTTATAAATGCCTTAGGGCAGATAGCCTAGTATCTACCTATGAACCTATGAAGGATTAGTACAAAGAGATACCCTGTCCCTATGAAATACTAAAAAAAAGGAACAGCCATAAGGGCCAGAAGCTCAGACATACTTCTATCAGAAGTAAGGGCCAAAAGAAGAACAGTCTTCCAAGTATGATGCTGTAAAAAAGCTGAAGCTGCAGGCTCAAAAGTAGCCTGAGTTCATTTTTCAAGAGCAAAATTAAGGTCCCAGGAAGGAGGAATAGGCTTCCTGGAAGGTTTAATATGAAGGATCCCTTTAAGGAATTGTTTAACCTAAAATCTAGAAGCCAAAGGGGGGAGTCAAAGGCAGACAAGCAGAAATAGCTGACAGGTGGGCTTTAACTGAAGAGTATGCCAAGCCAGCACTGAGAAATTCACACAAATAAGAGAGACCCAAAGGAATTTCCACAGAAAGTGGATCGAGATTATGTGCAAAACACCAACTAAAAAATCTCTCCCATTTGGATAAATACAATTTCCTTGTAGTCAGTTTTCTGGCCTCCTGCATAACCAGAAGCATGCCCTCTAAAAAAAGGTTCCTAAAAGGGATCAAAACTCTATCACCCACAGTGTCAGTTGAAGAGTAGACAAATGGGGATGGAAGAGAGACCCCTTGCCTTGTGTGAGTAGGTCCACCCTCTGAGGTAATTTGTGATGATTGCCCTTGGCTAAGTGCAGAAGAAGAGGGAATCAATACTAAGAGTAGGCCAAATGAAAGTCACTGACAAGATTTTGGGAGAATCTATCTTGAACAGGCCCTCAGAATGAGAGGAGGGGGAAGGAAGGCATAAAGAAACATCCCCTTCCAAGCGAAAGATAGGACATCCACCTTTCAAGCCAGAGGACATGGGACTATAGTGCAAAAGAGAGGAAATTGTCTGGTCAGAAGAGATTCAAAAAGATCTACCTGAGGAGTACCCCACTGGTGGACAATGTCCAGAAATACATCTTTGTAAAGCATCCACTCGTGAGTCTGTGTTATGGACCTGCTCAGAGACTCTACCACAATGTTTTGTTTTGAAGGAAAATAACCAGCCTGAAGAGTCACCTGATACTGGACAGTCAGATCCCAAAGCTGAAGACCTAGTCTGCACAAAGGGTAGGACCATGTCTCCCCTTGCTCATTGATATATCACATCACTGTGGTATTGTCTGCAAAGATTTTGAGGGGCCTTGGAAGGAATAGAGAATGGAAGGCCAGAAGGGCCAGAAGAAGAACTCTCATCTCTTTTCTTTTGATATGGTCCTTCTTTTGGTGAACAGACTAGAGGCCCAGAACCTTCAGGGGGGCAAGGGAAGCTCTTTGCCCTGTATCTTAGGCATCCAAGAAGAATTCCCGAGCTGGAGTGGAGGCTAAAAATGAAGCTCTGGGTTGAGGGACAGTTGATGAACGCAACACTGAAGCTCTAACTTGAGGCATGGTGGAAGAGGAATTGGAAAGTCCAAAGGATGAGAAAGTTAAAGCCAGACTTTATTATCCACTGTAGCTTTCTGATATGAAGCCTGGTAGGATGAAGCCTAGGAATGGTGGAAGCCATGAATCCCAGAGCCCTCAGAAACTCCCTGGCAGTAATCAAGACCAGAGAGAGAAGGGAGTGAAAGAAAGCAATCAGAGTCAAAGCATTGGGAGAGGGCAGAGAAACCAGCATAGGAATGGCCTGGAGCCTGCACCCAAGAAAAGCATGATTCTGAAAAACTAGGAAAGCCTGAGGCAGAAGAAGAGAAAACAAGGTTTGAAGGGATAGCATTCAAAAGGAAGGAACCTTCAAAAATGTGTTGAGCTGAGAAAGATCCAGAGTGGATCTCCATGTGCCTTCTTTCCTAAGAAACAAAACATTCTGGAATAAAACCCCTTCCCTTTTTGAGGTTGCAGAAACTGCTCTGAGGAATATTTGGTAAAAAAGGCAGCTGTTCCTGAGGAAGATGAGAAATGCACAAAAAAGGAGAAGAGATTTTCAAACCATGTAAAACTCCTGATGAATGATGGATAGAAACCAAGAATCCTGAGTGATCTCTAACCAATTGGGAAGGGACAAGGAAAGAAAAAGAGATACAGGAACTTGGTTTAAAAGGGAGGGAAGAAGACAGTCAGACAGTACCAGGATTGTCAGGAAATGGAGGCTTCTGAGCTGTAGGAGTCTGAGTAGACGTAGCAGGAGGAGCCCTTCTAGCACCCTTTTTACCTTTGGGAGGAGGGCGAGACTGTCTGTGAACAAAGGCAGACTTGGTGTGATAATTCCTCTGAAATTTGGGAACAGGGGAAACAAAAATATGTTTTAATGCCTGCATAGCCTTACCCTTTTCCTGAAGAGATTTAAAAAGCTCAGCAGCTGTAGAACCAAAGAAATTTTTATGTCAAGAGGAGCATCCATCAGCTTGGCCTTAATATCATCAGGCAGAGGCTGAAGGCAGAACCAGGAATACCTCCTTAACACAGAACCAATGACAGCAGCTCTAGAAGGGGCATCACCTGCATCATAACTACATTTAATGGAATGTAGAGCCACTTGAGAGGAGGGCCCCAACAGAGAGGGGATCAAAGCCTTCCCATCAGAATCAGGAAGACCTGAAACAACTTGAAAAGCTTGAAAGAAAAGGGACAAAACATACCTGGTCATATAGGCCTGGTAATTCACATCCCTAGATACCAGAGTAGCAGCAGTGTGCACCTTCTTACCCACGCTTTCCATGGCTCTGCTGTCCTTGTCAGATGGAAGCAGCTTTGTAGAAAATTAAAGCTCGGAGGGCTTGTCAGGAGAAACAAAAATAACAGAGGGGTCATCAAAGAGACACTTGTAAAGAAATTTACAATCATCAGGCACCTTATAAAACCTGTCAGTTTTTTTAGGAGGAGGGTGCTGGGAATCAGGAGCCTGAGAAGCTGCAGAAAGTGTCTAACAAGGCAACAATAACACCAGTAACAGTAGAGGGCTTAGGAGACTCCATTTGAAGGAGATCATAATACCTCTTCTGAACATCAGAAGTCTGAGTACAGTCCCATTTGAAAAACTCCATTATACGGGAAACAGTATCTGCAAAGGAAATATCCTGAAATAGAAAATCTGGACTAATAGAGTACTCTTCCTCAGAATCATAGTCCAAAGGAGAGGGGATCAGGGAGGAATAGGCCAAAGATTCTTCATCAGAATCTACTTCTTCATCAGAAGAACCCTGCTCCCTAGGCCTCTTAATGGAAGTAGAAGACCAAGGGGGGCAGGAACAAAACTCTTTTAGGGGTCTTCAAAATCATAAGATCATTAAAAGAGACCCTGTGTGAAATACTGCCATTCACGCTTAGGATCCTCAGGAGCAGGAGAAATATTTTTACTGTAATGATTTTTTTCAAGGGGATGTTAGCCCTAAGCATCTTAGGTGGTTTGGACCCCTGCCAACACTCAGTGCAATGGGAATCTGTTCGCTAACAAGAATCTGTGGGACACCCCTAGGTCCTTCAGATATAATCAGCCTTGGTATGCCCTGAACATTCGAAACAGACGTCTGCAGAACCTCACAGAATGAAAGAGCATTCAAACCAACTATCAAAGATGGCATTCAGACTGGCTGCAAAGAAGTTCTGAGGTTTGGACATCTGTAAGTCACCTTTATGCTCTATGTACTGAGCAGGAAGCATGCGTGTGATATACAATGTCCCTGTAACAACCTAAGGCTTTGGTATACTGGCTGGATGTTGGGTAGTCCTTGGCAGGGGATCCCTTTAATAAAGAATACTGCAACAGTGATATGGAAGGTCATCTGCCGATATTAAGTTGTAGTCTGTCTGTCTGTCTGTCTTCACGTAGTTTGTGATACAGGTGATTCAAGAGTTAACTTGCTGTCCTCTGAACTGTTTCTGTCCACATGTAGCTGTTAAAAGGTGAGCTTTCCACAAATGCACTCAGTTCTGAGCCTGAGATCTTTCAAACTGTCTGCAAATAGGCCTTGTAGTTTATTTGGTAAATAATGCTAATAAGTCACTTTTGCAGTCATAACTTAAGAGATCTCTGCTATTTCTCCAGATGAAACAGTATGCTCCAGAGCAGTGCACATATTTCTCAACATGTAGACATTGAAAATAACAAAGGACCTCAAAACGTAGAACATACAGCTAGAAATCTGAGCATCTAATTAACTTAAAATTTGAGTGTCAAAAGTATATAACAGCTTCTAGAAAGAATGTGTGATACTAGTCAGAAACACATGCTTAAAAAACACTATGCCAAAAATGATGGAAAAATCTAAGCACATTATCAAAGGAACAGTGTAAAATCTATAGACTTTAATGAACTGTATTGTAAATTTTTTCCACACAAGGTCATTCATTTTTGCTTAAAAAAAAACACAAGATATATAACACAAGATATGTAAGATATGTGTCCTATTCCTTTAAATTATTGTTAACCATGTAGTATTTTTGTGTGTGCGAGTGTGTGACTGTGTGTGTATGCGCACACATGTGCATGAAGATGTGTGCTAGATATCTTCAAAAAATCAGACGTGGATTCAAAAAATTGTGCGAAAGGATAAATCAAGCTTGAAAACAAGGATACACCACCAAAAATAGGAACATCATATGCATGGGGTAAATCAGGTCTAAAAATAGGAACATTCTTCCAAAATTAGGGAAATTGAGAGGTCTGGCAGTATATTCTCCATAGCACTAAAATAAGGTTTCAGGAATCTTTAGTTGCAGGTTTATTTTCTACCTATTATAATTCAGCGCCATATTGGTTTGTCTGGGCATAGCCCTTTCACAGACAAGAGAGAAAAGTTCCTTCAGCAATAAAAGCATTAGACAACAGTAAAAATGTACAGATAAGCACTGTACATTAAAGAGAGAATAAAACGGTCAGATTTCTTTTAATTGCAGTCATATGCTAGAAAAGAAGTTCACACTCTTGCTAGAAGATACCTCTCACTCAGTAACGCTGCATTCCAGTTAAAACAAAAAGCCATTTCTGAGATACTGTTATTAAATAGTCTTTTGATATTCCATTGTGTGAACAGAGAGGAGTTGCTTTCCACTAATATGAAGTTGTCTCCTTAGAGTCTCTCTCTCTCTCTCTCTCTCTCTCTCTTTCGGCTTTTCCTGGTTAGGGGTCGCCACAGCAGATCACCTTGTCCACTCATGATTGGCAGTGGAGTTTTTACGGTGTCGAGTTGCCAGCCCGGTGCCCAACCTTCTACAGAAGGCACACACGCGCACTCATGCCTAAGGCCAATTTTAGCATGTCCAATCCACTTGCAGCATGTCTTTGGGGATGTGGGAGGAAACTGGAGCACCCGGAGGAAACCCACATGACCACAGGGAGGACATGTAGACTCTGCACAGAAGACACCCCAGCCGAAGATTGAACTGGAGAGCCTCTTGCTGTGAGACGACAATGCTAACCGCTGCACCACCATGGCCATCCAAGTTGTCTCCTTAGAGTGATGGAACAAAATCTTGAGACTATGAAAGCTGTCCATCATCCATCCCTTGTTCTCCCTTTCCAGCAGATAGAGGTGTGTTCCTAGTATCTCTATTTTGACTTAGTACACATTGTATGTTGTTAAACGCTAACTGATGGTTTTTGGGAATTGAATGCACAAAATATATAGCAAAATGAGTGACAGTGGAGTGGTTGAGAGGCTTCCATTTCCCTACTGTCTGTCATGTCAAGCTTTTGTAATGTACGACATAAGTTTATACCTATCAACCTCAAGAAGTTTGGACAACCCTAAAATAATGGATGAAAAAGTACCCAAAAATAGGTTTCAGATTTTAAATATTGCTCTTATAAAACTAGAAAGTTGCTACATAACAAGATTTGTGTTAACACACATTTTCTGAAAGATATGAAGTCTGAAACTCAAATGTATGTCATTATTTAGTGACTTCATTAAGACATATAGCTGAGTAACATTAGCTACATTTGAAATGTTTTTTGAGAAATTGTTTGTCATAGATTTTTTTTTGTTAACCTTTATTCCTTCTGTGCCATTTGTATGTTGACTACATACAGAGTTGAATCTGTTTGGAACTCAATAATGTTTCTGAAATGTGATGAAATGTAATGCCATTTTATTTGGCTCCTTGGCTGTTGCCTGCAATCAAGGTACTCTCTAACAAATTTGCAGGTGTCTGCAAAGTAGGAGCAGTGATCAAATCCCCAAAAGAATCAGCCATTCTACAAGAAGGCTTCTTCCAAACAAATAACTGGTACCAGCCTCATGGACTAAGACTTAATGCCAAAAAGTGCGTTATCATCTCCTTTAGAAAGTTGATTCCACAGAGGAACTACTACATTGACAACACACCCTTACGAGCTGACTCAGTAGTTTAGGATTTGGGAATGTACGTGGGCAGTGACCTATCTTTTAAACATCATGTGTCTGTTGTGCAATTGATAAACAAGATGATTGCTTCTAGATCAAGAGATGATGATGTTCCCCTTTACTCAGCCCTCATTAGGACAATCATTGAGTATAATGCCCCTTTTGGCATGTATCTATCCAGGGACATGCAACAACTGGAATGCCTCCAGAGATAATGTATGCTTTGGTTACTGTCAGGATGTCTAATTATGGTGACGAAAGAACAGAGCACTGCTGTAAAATACTACTCCCTTTTCTTATAAAGAGTGCATCTATATGGTTATGCTGCAACTGTGCCACCTTGCATTTTTTAGATATATTGATAGTCCCAGAATTAAGGGTGGCTAATGCTATTGGGCTTTTCGGCTGCTGAGCCAGTGTTTGCAAAAAAATGACAATTATTGATTTATTAATTATAAAGCTGGTTCCGTGAGCTATTCACTCCAAGATCGTTAATGAGTGGGAGGAGAAGCTAAAAGATGAGAGACAAAGGTTATTGTCATTATTGGTGGTTTGGGCTGCAGCCCAGCAGATACGATAATCCTCAGATTCAGTTTCACACTGTTTCACCTGCTGTTACCTCCCCCACTCAATAACTACATTAAAGCTGCTGTTATCAGGGCCAGTTGTACTGCAAGGAGCAGCAGCAGCCACAAGCAGAATGAATATACACTGAAAGAGTCAGATTACTGCAACCCCCTGCCCCATTTGCTGCTGTAATTTTGCTTGATTGGTTGCCTCATTCATAATTGTTTTTTTTTTTTTTGGGGGGGGGGGCTATAAAATGTTTTGTGTTTATATCTGATCAGAGGTTCAGGATGAGGTTGGTACCTATTTTTCCTATGGATGAGCTATTTATCTTATTGATGCTGGCCAGTCAGCAGCCAGAGGGAAGGTCTGGGTGAGCGAATGAGCTTTTCAAACAGAATGATTGTGCCTTCCTAGGCAGGAAACAATCCGAATAGTCAAAGGCTGCTGCAGCAGTGTGGAATTCAAACATCTGCTGTTATGGTAAGTTCTTACACAACTGTACTTTCTGCATCTATTCAGTGATTTGTTCCTCTGGTATTCGTACTTTGTGAAAAATGTTAGAAATTTGTCATATGAAAAATAAACTGTGTCAGATTTGCTACTGATTGGGAAGCACCAGCCAGTTGTGGAAAACCTGTCTCTTGTTGATCAACAAAATCAGTTGAACAACTGTATATAGGAAGAGTACTTATTTTGTACAAATGCTCTCACAGTACCCTGCTGTCTTGTTCTTTTTGTTGTTATTCAGCGTTTTCTCTCTCTGCTGAAATTTCTCATAATCACATATCAAATGTGGCACATGTATTTTTTTGTGCTAATAAAATGACATTTGCAGTACAAATACATCTCCTTTAATTTTGATGTCTGACTTGGAATTTGGTGAATTCTGTTACTTCTTTGTGAGATGGTCAGATTCATAGATTTTCCAAGGCCACTGAGTCTCATGACCTTGCCAGTACCCTCCCTAAGACAGCACCTCTTTTCTCCAGGAGGGCCATACTAGTCAATCCTGGAGTAAATTTGTGGATACCCAGCTAGTCATCTTGTTTAAGTTACAGGAAGATAATGAGTCTCACTGCTTAACATGCAGGTGAAGTTTATTCCACAGGTTTGGGAAGTGCTGGGTTATAAACTTAACCCCAGTGTGTGTGTGTGTGTGTGTGTGTGTGTGTGTGTGTGTGTGTGTGTGTGTGTGTGTGTGTGTGTGTCGATACTGGTGAAGATTTATGTCCCTGCATATAGCATTGGTGGAGGTATTGGACTTGCCGAAAAAAGGACATCCAGGAAATTTGTTTTTCTAATTGCACTGTAAGAAAGACAGAAATCTCCCTTCAAAAGTCTATACAAAATGTAGGCTACCAGTTGAGGAGTAGTCTCCTTAAAGACTGTCCAAACCTGTTAGAGTAGCTAGTTCTCCCTGGGACCAACAAGTAAAAATAAAAGAAAAAGCATCTTTGTTAGAAGTACTCCACTGTTGTCTTCCTGTAGTTATTTTCCAGGCAGACAGTTAACCAGAGTAGAATGTACACATATACAGAATCGGGTAATGAAAACACAAAGAAATCCTTCTTTGAGCCTTAAGTTGTCCAGTTTATTCAAACAAATGAGAGCTTTCATCTATCAGACTTGATCAGATGCAATGATTCTTCCTTAAAAAAACATTATAATTCTAGCTGCTTAAATAACCCGAAAATAAGGGTGTTTGGTGAAAACAGCCCTTATGATTGGGAGCAAGGCTGTGGTTCCTGATTGACTTATATTTGGCTTATATTTGAGCCTGCTGGTTGGAGCTGAGGTCAAGCCCCTTATTAGAATAAGAGTCATGGATTGACTAATATACAGGCCAGCTGATTGGAGGGGAGACCAAGTCCGTAATTAGCAGACGAGTCAGACTGGTTAGACTGTAATTTACCTCCATCTCCTTGTTTAGGAAAAAATTTCATTCACAATGTTATAAAAATGAAAACAAAACTGTGTAAGACACTGAATAAAGGGACTAGAGTTTCCAACTTCTCTTGGTAACTCGTACTTTAGACCATTGATCATTTTAGTTAGGAACCTTTAGGGTCATCTAATTGTTATAAGTTTAGTGAGATACATACTAAAGGGGGTGTTATACTCAGTGCTTGGCCAATAAATGCTAAATATAAAGTAGTGATTATCTTCTTTAGATTTTGATGGCATTCCTTTGACAATTAGTTGGGCAAAATAATAGGATTTTTTGACGACCGTTGTTACATTATTGTCAAAGGAGAGGGAGCTATCAACCCAAACATGTAGGTTCATAACTACAGTTTTGCTTCATAGATGTGTGTTAACTAGACAGTATGATGAGAGGGTTATATTTTATTTGATCTGAAGTTGATTTGACTGGGGGGAATACCAGTACCACATTTGAGCAAAAACTCTTGATCTAAACCACAAGTGACAGAATCACGTCTGACTGTAAAACCCATAGAAAGTGATAGTTGGTGTGATTTTGTAGAATAACAATTACAAAGCTAATTAGTATTGATAGTGGTAGTTCCTTGCTAATGCCCACTGATATGTTGTACCTCCATGTCGAGAAGTTTGTGTCTGTGCATCCTCTATGTTGTATCTCCACGTTGAGAAGTTTTTGTCTGTGCATTAGCAGTGCTTTAGTGTGCGAGGAGTATGCTCTTTTCTCTACAGATTTGTGACTGTGGAGTTATTTTAGTTATTAAGTTAGGGGGTGTGAAACCCCAACAAGGAGGTTCACAGGGGCTTGCCCCCTTAAAAAGGCTTGGGAAATATGTTTAGCATATGAGACTTTTGCAGTGAAATGTATTTTAGTGTTTTGGTGTTTTGATGAAATGTGTTTTATAACAGATGAACAAGAATTGATGAGAAGATGGGGTTGTGTACCAAAAGTTATGATGATGCACTTCTTAGCATTTAGTTAGAGCCCATTTTTAATACACTAAGAGTTTACCAGGGGGCATTTATTCTCAAGTGTTTGGGTATCAAAGAGTGACTGAACAACCCCCCCCCCCAGTTTATAATGGTCTACAGGCTTTGTTAGTCAGAGATCTTAGCACTCTGTGTGGAGATCTGGGAAGTAAATGTCAAAAAGGAGATGTTCCAGCACAGAACCCTGACGGACCCTGCTAGTCACTTTGACACTGACTGAAGAGGCACTTGCAACTCACAGTGGGTCGATTTGTATAGCAGTTCGCTTTTGTGTGTTGCCAGCATGGTGAATGGTGTGAAAGTCCTTAGTCAGGTGATGATATGCAACATGCCCGTCATGGTTACCCTCTACAGCGTCTGTAAACTTTTCAAAGGAATTTACCAAATTAAACAGACAGGATCTGTACTTCACAAAACCAAACTGTTAGGGGTCAAGTCTAACAAGGTTCTTAATATCACAGTTTATGAGATCAGTTATAATATGTTCCATGGCTTTGCAGATGAGGTTTCTATGGTTGACAGGTCTGTAATTACCTGGGTCAGTTGTAAGGCCAACTTTAAGGAAGGGCAACACCACAGTTGTTCACCACTCATCAGGGACAAAATTATTAGCTAAACTTAAAAATTCAAGGAGTGTCTTGATTAGCACTTTCAGTAAATGATCTTTAGAGATGATTGGAGGTGTGAGAGATTTAAATATTTCAAGGCTTGAAATAGGACGCCTCACTAATAATAAGATCTGTGCTGTGTGTTGTTTTAGTTTTTCTAACACAGCTAAAGAAGGATTTATAATTATCTTTGGCTTCAGTGGCCAACCAAAGTTCACAGGCTCCTTTAGTGGACCTGTTAGTGCTCTTCATTTTTTTTTCTTTTTTGTGTGTGTGTGTGTGTGTGTGTGTGTGTGTGTGTGTGTGTGTGTGTGCGCGTGCGCACGCACGCCTGTGCTTGTCCATATGCTTTTGTGATGCTTTTGATATTACCTTGAGAAGATGGGTTTTGGATCTGCTTGAGTTTCATTCTTTTGCTGCTTATTTTATTTATTTATTTATTTATTTTATCTCATTTATTGGCATTTGTTTACCGGGAAAGTACACTGGGCCAGAGTAAGCTCATTTTCAGTGGAGGCCCGGGGAGAAAAGCTCCAAGGTAACAGTAAGACTTACATAAAGTTTCGAAAAAGTTTCAATAAAAATTTCAAAAAAAAGATCAAGAACATTTCAATAAAGGAAATTACCAAAACATTTACACAAAATTATAGAAAGTAGATAAAGCTGATATAATATTTTACTAACAGCAAAATGAAACATGTTCATAGTTTAGACAATAATAACATGACACAATACTTGGCAAAACAAAAATAGTTGAATAGTATACAGTTATAAGCACCAAGAAATGCATGTAAATCCAGGTGTTACATAGAATAAACAATAAAACATATATATATATAGAGAGAGAGAGGTGTAAGAGGAAAACGTTGTAATACATGGAGTCGAAGGAAGGAGGAAAGAATAGAGGACAAGACAAAGAAGAGAGAATGAGGGAGGGATAGTAAGTAGTATGGACAACAGGAAGGAAAAGATATGAGAGAAGGAAGAAGAATGAGGTAGAAGGAAAGAAGAAGGGGAAAGTGATTAGGGAGTTAAGAGAAAGCAAGAGGAGGACTTAGGTAGTTGAAAGTTCGTTAGGAATTATCAAGAGAACAAAATGTTGGCGCGGGAGCTAGATAAGAACAGATTTAGGTTCAGGTGGTAAATTAAGTTATGGCAGAGGAAGGAATTGCACAGTCACATGTCCAGTTGGACAGGAGCTGATTGTACAGTGCAGTTCTGAAGTTAGAAGGGCTTTGTTGTATGTGGATAAATGTAGGTAGGTTATTCCATATTCTGGCCATGTTACAAGAGTATAATAACTGTTTTGCAGGTAGTTTTGGTTTATGAATTTGAGGCAGATATTGGTGTTTAGATTGTAGAGTCTTAATGGGGTTGTAAAATGTAAGTAGAGAGGTAAGGGCAGGGCAGTCTTATGGTTTATTAATGAGTTTATGTATAGTTTTGAGCTGAAGGAGTAATAGGTAGTGGGGGAATTCTAGCCATTGTAATTTTTTTAGGGTAATACAGTGATGAGTAGAATGGCAACTGTTTGTAGCAAATTTAGCAATCTTGTTATAGCAAGTTTCTAGTTTTGTTTTCAAGGAAGACTGCAGGTTGGTTAGTAAAGATGTGCTAGTGAGGGTAACAGGTAAGATAGTACTAATACTTGTTTAGTCAGGAGGGAAGGAACTTACTGTACCTATAGAGTAATCCAAGATGTTCTTCGTGTTTCACTGCTGCAGTCCTAACCTTTGGGTTATCCATGCTGCGTTAGCCCTCGGTCCGAATACCAGAATCAAGGTTTTGTGCATCGCTGCTTTCGCTTGCTGGGTGATGTCAGATCGTCCGAGCTATAAAGGAGAACAGGTGACAACATTACCTCAGTCTTTCTTGCCATGGACTCTGTAGCAGAAGCAATTTGCAACAGTGCCGGTTGGCTATTTCCAGATTTCGAACTTCAGTTGAAAACGTCGAAAGCTAAGTACCCCATTGGGGATCCTTCCTTTTTCTTGCACTAACCACTGTCCGAAAAAGTCAGTAGCTGTCTCACCTGAGGAAAGCAAATACCACACCGAGACTTCCATTCTTACTGCATCACTTGCTTATGCCCAGATCGCAACATACCCCTCTCTCGGCTCTGTGCCCTCTTTAATGCTAGAACTATTTGTTGAAGAGCTCTGTTTGTAGCCAGTTATTTTCGTCTTCCCTCTCTGATTACCGATATGGTATCCATCAGTCAGCAAACTGCAGATCTTCTGAAAAAATGTAAATATAAGGATAGAAATAGACCGCAAAAAGCCAAGCCTTCTGACGACACGACTGCTAAATGGGTCATCAGTTCTTTGGAATTCAGTGAGGCGCTTTTGCAGCCCCTGATGCCCGACTCGATTACTTCGTAGGTCACTACTGAGACCCATTCATAGTCATGTATGCCGCAGATGTTTGCATCATCTAACGAGCCTTCGGCTGTCTCTGCCTTTGGTTGGGTCCAAAGCCACTATGCAGGCACCAGCTTCTGAGGATACCGCTCGTACTTTGGATTTCACTTCAAGCCCTTTGGCCTCTCTTCTGACTAACACACCGACAGCACTGAGTGATACTCTTCAGGCCAGACTTAGAGCTGCTCCAAAGAAAACAGCAAAAAGTCTCCATTCCGCTACTGCTCCCCTTCCTCAAACTAGAATCCTTAAAATGTCAGAGAATCTCATCACTTTCATCCAGGGTAATCAGGCCACTCCAGCCAAAAGGAGATGGGAACCTTCTCTAGACATCCAATCGGATTTAGACTCAGAGGGATCTGACTCCTCTGTTTTTGAAGAGGAAAATCCTCTTATTGCCTATGAAGACTCAGATGCAGAAGAATCTATTCCTTTTGCATCACCTCCGGAGGACTTTTCCTTTGGGTAAACCCTCCACACCCTCATGGAACACTTCTAGTGGGAATCAACGGATTTCCCTCAATCCAAGAAAAGACTAAGAGAGTTTCTGGACCAACCCCAGCATAGGCCTCTGGCCATCCCACCCATCTTGGAGGTGGTAGATGATGTTTACCAAGAATCCAGCCTTAACTCTGACACCCTTCCATCTGCCCATAGAAAACCTGACAGGTACTACAGGGTACCTGACTCATACAAATTCCTCTACAGAAATTTTATAGCAGATCCAGAGGTGAGTACTCTGGGACCTGAGGGAGTTAAGGCTAAATCTGTAAAGAATCCTACTCCCTCAGACAAAGAATCCAGGGCCCAGGACAGATGGGGTAAAAAAGTATATACCTCTACAACTTTAAATATAAGGGCTCTCAAATGTCAGTTCCATATGTTAAAATATCAACAGCAACCTTTGGAACCTTTGAAACAGAAAAGTTCTGCTTTACCATATTTTGCCAGCAATAGAGAGATAGCAGAATTACTGCACTCTTCATCTCACCTGGTAAAGCACTCATTGCACTGTGGATTTGATACCCTAAAAGCTTCTAGCAGGGCAGCAGTGACAGGATCTGTTATCAGAAGACATGCATGGTTGAAGGAACAACCTCTCCCTGATCATGTCAAATATAAAATCATGGACGCACCTCTTGACAAAGACCGCTTGTTCGAACAGAAAACTGAAGAGATACTTAAAAAGATGGAAAACAAAACAAAATCGAAGCAGACTGTTAAAGATTTTGTTCAGGTACAACCTCCTAGGTTCAGCAGAAATTTTCCTTCTAAACACTCGTCCTTTCCTGCACCAAACAGGCAGGCACAAGGCAAAACCCATAGGGACTGACCCACCAGGACTCAAACTCAGGGCCAGCAAAGAACTAAAGAGTGGCCCCCCTCAAATACTAGAGCGGGAGTTCAAAAACAACCCTGTATGGAAAAAACTCTCAATGACTACCTTTTCCATCTCTGCCTGCCTCCACCACACCAAAAACTAGGAGGAAGGCTATCTCTTGTTTGTTTGTTTCTTTTGGCTTTTCCCAGTTAGGGGTCGCCACAGCAGAACTCCGGTCCGCTAATGATTGGCAGTAGAGTTTTACGTGCTGGCTTGCTGGGCCTAATGCACAACCTTCAATGAAGGAACGCCCATTCACACAGAAGACGCTCTAACTGAGAATCGAATGGGCAACATCTAACTGTGAGGCGACAATGCTACCACAGCACCACCACCGCAGGAGGAAGGCTATCTCTATGCAGAGAAAATTGGAACTCTATAACAAAAGATCAATGGGTTTTAAAAATCATTGCTCAGGGGTACAAATTCATTTTCCAAGAACTACCACCTCTAAGAGAGTACCCAGACCTACCAGTGGGCAGAAGCATTAAAACAAGTGCAAAACCTAATATCCTTAGGAGCAGTAGAACCTGTACCTCCAGAACAAGTTGCAAAAGGATTCTATTCCAGACTATTCTTTGTTCCCAGGAAAGAGGTGACTTGGCATCCCATCCTGGACCTATCCTTTCTCACTACCTTCCTGGTAATCCCAAAATTCAAAATGCTTACCTTACAACAGCATCTACCAATGCTGCCAAACAAA
This sequence comes from Protopterus annectens, assembly GCF_019279795.1. Taxonomy (NCBI): domain Eukaryota; kingdom Metazoa; phylum Chordata; order Ceratodontiformes; family Protopteridae; genus Protopterus; species Protopterus annectens. The sequence continues at coordinate 218,848,483 of NC_056737.1, forward strand.
GCTTGGATGGTCACCTTAGATCTAAAGGATGCTTACCTGCACATCCCAGTAAGGGAGTCATGCAAAAAATTCTTGCACTTCAGAACAGGATCACTACACTTTCAGTTCTCTGCTTTGCCCTTTGGCTTATCTACTGCTCCCAGGGTATTCACCAAATGTATAGCTCCTGCCATTGCCTTTTGCAGGCAAAACAATGTACAGATTTACCCTTACCTGGATGACTGTCTCATCCAGCCAGACTGCAAGGAACTGCTCCAGATGCACCTCTCTTTTGTAAAAACCCTACTCACCTCTCTGGGGTTCACTGTCAAAGAAAGGAAATCAAAACAGACACCTACCAGGAAAATCATATTTCTGGGAGCCTTACTGAACACAGAACAGCAAACGGCTTTTCTGTTCCCAGAAATGCAAAGTTTCCTACCAAAATACTTCACTACTCTGGCCTCCCAAACTCAGCTTTCTGCCAGGAAGTTCCTACAAGCTCTAGGGTACATGGCCTCATGCATCCTCCTGGTACCTCTTGCCAGACTACACATGAGGAAACGTCAGTAGTACCTAAAGAACCTAAGGTGTCAACACTCACAGCCTCTGGACACCTCCCTCCTGTGATCCCTTGCATAAGATCCAAGTTACTCTGGTGGGCCCAGGCTTGTGCTCTGAACAAGGGGCTTCCATTCACCCTCTGTCCATGAGACCAGACCATAACTACAGATGCTTCGGACATAGCCTGGGGCGCCCACAAAGAAGGCACATGCGCCCAAGGTCTCTGGGACACGCAAATGCTACCCTTGCACATCAACCAAAAGGAAATGATAGCAGTACAAAACGCTCTGGCATCCTTCAAAAACCCTACCTCAAACCAGGGGTTCTTCCCATAAAAACAGACAACACCACAGTCATGTGGTACATCAATAAACAGGGAGGGACTCAATCTTAACCCCTGTGCAGACTAGACTTGACCCTGTTGCTTGCAGCCTCATCCATGGGACTACATCTTATACCCTAATACTTACCGGGCATCAACAACACCCTGGTAGACCACCTAAGCAGAAACCTACTGAACCCACATGAATGGCAAATCCACAGAGACATTTTTCTGCAAATTACCCACACATGGGGACCCCCCAGGTGGACCTATTTGCCTCTCATTTAAATCACCAAGTACAGAAATTCTGCACCAGGGAGTACCATCACCTGGCCTGGAAGGTCGATGCCCTGACCTTCCCTTGGAATACTCACTTTTTGTATGCATTCACACCTCTACCTCTCATTCCAAAAGTATTAATCAAGATAAGGGAGGAAAAACCAAGAGCAATACTCATTGCCCCAGATTGGCCCAGACAGCATTGTTACCCACTGCTGCACAGCCTATCTCACCAGCCCCCCTGGCAGCTACCTCTGATACCTCACCTGCTATCCCGGGAGGGGGGGAGGCAATGCTGCGCCCAGACCTTCAGACACGCAAGCTTTCAGCGTGGCTTATTGTACCAAAACTAACAAAGAATCTATGCTAAGCAAGTAAGTCCTTGACATAATCACAGAAGCCAGAAGGCCCAGCACCAGAAAATCTTACACTGGAAAATGGAAAAGATTCTGCTCCTGGAGCCAGTCCAAGGGGCAGACATACATCTGCCCTCCATTCCTCTTATTCTAGATTATCTTGCTGAACTTCTTAATTAGGGTCTCTCCTTCTCCTCCATAAAGATCCATGCCTCTGCCATCTCGGCACACTTTGATATGGAACAGCCATTGTTTTCCCACCCTCTTATCAAACAATTCCTTAGAGGAGTCTCTAATATCAGGCCTCCCAGAAGACAGCCCACCCCCCAGCCTGGGACCTGAACTATGTTTTAGAAAAACTTACTCTGCTTCCCTTCGAGCCTGCAGCATCCTCAGAACTAAAGTACCTCTCTTGGAATACTGCCTTTCTCCTGGCTATTACTTCAGCCAGGAGAGTGTCAGAGCTTCAGGCTTTAATGGCTACTGAACCATTTATCATCTTCCATGCAGACAGGGTCTTCATGAGAACCAATCTCTCCTTCATGCCAAAGGTGGCTTCAGATGTTACCCTCAACCAGGCCATCCACCTGCCCACCTTCTTCCCTAACCCTCAGAACAAGGGGGAAATGATACTGCACTCTTTGGATGTGCACAGGCAACTCAGATTTTATCTGGATCATACAAAGACATTCAGGAAAACTGACCAGCTCTTGGTCAGCTTAAAAACAGGGGCACAGGGGAAACCAATATCCAAACAGACCATTTCCAAATGGAAAGCACACTGCATCCAATTTTGTTACTCCTTACATGGAAAACCCCTCCCTAGGACCATCAAAACCCATTCCACTAGGGCAACCTCTACTTCCACAGCATTCCTGAGAGGGGTACCCAACAAGGACATCCTGGAAGCTGCCACATGGACTTTAGTTCACAACGTCACCAAACATTACCATCTGAATCTATTCTCATATAAAGGGCTGTGTTTGCCTCTGCAATTCTGCAGGGCATGCTCTCACAATCTTAAGTTTCTGTTAACCTTCCACCCTTCTCCTCAGCTTTGGGAATCTTCTCAATGGTTAGGACTGCAGCAGTGAAACATGAAGAACATAGTACAGTTGTGTACACTTACCATAAATGTAGATGTTCGAGTGTGTTCACTGCTGCAGTCATGCTTTCCCTCCCTCCTTCCCCCTGATGTCTGCTTTCCTTAGAGAGACACATATTTCTCTGGGGGTCTCTAACCTCAGGACTACTAATAATTATTAAAATTGGACTTCTTTGGTTGGTAAAGGCAAGAAAAACTGAATCAATGGTGTCGCCTGCTCTCCTTTATAGCTCGGATGACCTGACGTCACCCAGTAAGCGCCAGCAGCCGACGCATAAAACCTTGGCTCTGGTATTCGGACCGACTGAGGGCTACCACAGCATGGATAACCCAATGGTTAGGACTGCAGCAGTGAACACACTCGAACATCTACATTTATGGTGAGTGTACACAACTGTACTTTTTTGTGGGTCTTACTTATATTATTTTGAATGTGCAGATCGAATTTAAGGTTATTGCTCCTAACAAGTTAGTGCGGGTTGCTAGTTCAATTTTTGTAAAGTTAAGAGAGAATATATTAAGGTCAGCTTTATTGATAGGTGTATTTCTCTTGGGAGTGAATATCATAAGTTTAGTTTTTGGGTGGATTTAAAGAAAGGTGATTTTTGTGAAGCAAAGTTTCTACAGGGGAAAGTGCTGCTTGGGTGGTTTGCTGTAATATATTTGTGTTGGGAGCAGAGCAGACTATAGTGGAGACATCTGCATACTGGACTAGGGAGCCATGTGGGATAGCTTGGTGAAGATTGCTAATAAAAATGTTAAACGCAGGAGGGTCTAAAATTGGGCCTTGGGGTACACCTGTAGGGTTGTGAAGGTAAGGGGAAATGGAATGCTGCCATTTAACAGCACGCTGCCTGTTGGACAGATAGCGTCTGAACCAATTAAGTGATTGTGGAGTTAGTCCTATACTTGAGAACTGGGAGAGGAAGATACAGTGAGAAATGGTATCAAATGCTCTCGATAGGTCCAGAAAAAGGGCTAATATAATGTGTCCTGAGTTTTAGGCTTTGTTGACCAAGTCTAAGAAGGATATTAATGCGGTAGATGTGCTATGACCTGGACGGAACCCATGCTGTGTTGGGGAGAGGCTGTTGTTGTTTAGAAGGTAGTCTAAGAGTTGTTTTTGCTTACATTTTTTAAGGCTTTAACCGATGCAGGAAAGCATAGCAATGAGTCGGAAATTAGAGATATGGGTTGATGGTCCACCTTTATGAAGTGGTAGGATGATTGTTTTTTTCCAGAGGCAAGGGGCATAGGATTCTTAGATCCACTGCATCAGCAGCAATTTTAAGGAATTTGGCAGGAATTCTATCGGCTGAGTTTGAGCAGGGCTTCACTTTCAGAAGGAGTTTTTTGACATAGGAGGTAGGAATGAGAGAGAGATTAAATTCTGTCTGGGAAGATTGTTGTGTGCAGTTTGGAGGGGGGTGATGATGCTTGGAGAGAGATGATGTAAAGTAGCTGAGGTATTGGGGAATTTTTGAGGTGAAGTGTGTTGCAGGGGTGAAGGAGGAGAGGAGGGTGTAAGAATAGTGTTATTTGGGAGAGGTGAAGAAAAAGTAGCAGTAATATTAGCAATAGTGCCAATAAAGTAGGAGTTAAAGATGCTAGCTATTTGTTCAGGGGGCATGTCGGGATGTGGGCTGGGATTGGGTTTGGTTCGTTTTTGAATTTCCCGTGATACTTCGTTCTGTTAGGGACTGCTAGCTCTATTGCTTTTGTTAAATGTGTGTAGAATTCCGTAGTGAATTCTGCTGCTGTATTAAGGTCTAGGCAGGTCCAGCCATAAATGAGTTTTGATATTTTAGCATGTTAATCATGAGGTTGGCATGTTTATAGTTTTTAAATTCAGTGGAGTTTGCTGTTGAAGCTTTTGGGAGTTTAAAGGAGAAGATCTCAAATTTATGATCAGACTTCAATGAGGAAGGAGCTATCAGATATTAAACATTTGTTAAATTATTTCCTTGCTGGATTGATGTCTGTTTCCAGTGTATTTTTAAAGTGAATGTTGAGTTCTGTAAACACAAAGTTTTATTTCTGAGAGTTCAACTATGACTTAGAACAGTTTGTAGACCTCCTTAGCTTGCATTTTATTTTACTTATGTTCTTTATTTGTCTCAGTGAAATGTCTATTGATTCAACATTTTCTTGTGAAATCAATGTTGGAAGTACCTTCACATTTGGGGGGTTATTTCTGGACAGAGATGAGTTTTCACAATAGGATGTGAGATCATTTGCAAAGCTGCAAGTGACACAATGGGCTATCTTGCTATGCTTTTGCCATTTCATGGCTTAACTATAAAATGAGCATTTTGTTTATATTATCTGAAAGAATCAATGGAAAAAGGATGGCAAACCATATTTTAAATCTATTATGCATTACTGCTCTGCAGCAAATTTCAGGATTTGAAAAACAAACTTTTATTTATTTTTCTATAATTGTGTCTTTTACCCCTACTTTAAATTTATTTTATTTTGTATGAAAATCCATGATTTCGTACCTTTAGCCATTGCTTGTGATTCCATGGTATTCTGGTACTGTGTATTCCAGTTTATTCAAGTCAGTTAGTAAGCTATGTATTCAATGTAGGAACTTTCTTGCTACTGTAACGTGACACAGAAAACATTGTTGCTTCTGGGTCAGTGTTTGACACTTTCTAAGTACACAGGAAGCACAGTCACATTCTGGGTCAACGTTTCTAATTCTTCCTAGTGCACAGGAAATATTGCTGCTTTCTGGATCAGCGTTTCCATATTCTTTAAGTTCAGAGAACAGATACATTTCGGGTAGTTAAATTTCAGATTTCTGCATTTAGAAGGCGTTGGAATATTGAATGCATCAGTGTTTTTCTACTCTGATATATTTCCTTGCTGTTAAATCTGGCTTGCCTTGTATGGCAAGAGACGCAAACCAAACCTTATGGGTTCTGGTGTAGCTTTAATGCAAAAATAGCATGGTCATTTAATGGACACATAGATTCCAATGTCAATCAAGGCTGAATTTGCAAGTTAATGTTTTGAAAACATGTACAGCAGTACAGCAGATTATTTCCAAACGTCATTTTTATTACTGTTTATTTGTATTTTTAACCTGCTTTTATTCAGGCTCCTTGCACTGATATAATTCACATTTATAAAGATAACAAGTCTGATTGGTTAAGCTGACCACACTGTTTGGGAAAGTGCACTCTTAAAAAATGTGTTGATTTCTGGAACAAGTCTGCCAGCAATATAAGGCATCTTAAACGAAAGTGACCTAGTGAAAACATAGTTTGCTCCAAGTTAATTTCTTCCTAATGTAATCCCAGGATGCAAAAAACTCCCTTACCAGCCTCAGTAAGAAGCTGAGATCCCTCTTAAAATCCTCCAAAGCTAGTTACGAAAATAAAATTGCCAAAGATTCCAAAGGTAACCACAAGGCATTCTATAGTTATGTCAAGAATCTAAATGGCAATGCTCAGATATGCTCTGAGCTACAACAGAATGGCATTAAATGTACTGATCCCAAGGATATTGCCAATATCCTGGCAGATCGATTTAATGCCAACTTCACCCACTCTCACCCCCCTAAAGGGGCCCATCTCAATACCAAAAGATTGCCAAATTCCAGTAATCACGGCCACACAGGTAGAAACCGCACTTTCCAAAGCTAAGAATACGGCATCCATGGGACCAGATGACATTCCAGACTGTGTACTACATGAACTACAAAATGAACTGGCACCTCACCTAAGTGGCATGTTTAATCATAGCCTCGCCTCAGGCTTTGTGCCCACTGAGTGGCGCACAGATACAGTTATTCCACTCCACAAGAGGGGATCCACCTTGGATCCCAGGAAATACTGTCCCATCAGTCTGATGAGCCTGATCTGCAAGGGCATGGAACGCATTATCATGGAACATATAAACAAAGACATTGGCAACCTTCAAACACTGGACCCCACCCAGTTTGGGTTTGTGAAGGGCCGATTTTGTCTACTGGACCTGATTGACTTCTTTGAATCAGTCTCCAGAGCTGTGGATGAGGGTAAGGTGGTCCACACAGCCTATCTGGACCTCGCCAAGGCCTTCAACACCATCCCCACTCTGGAATCATAGATAAACGTAAGCTGGGCATAAATCCCTACGTCACTCGATGGGTTGCCAACTGGCTTACTGACAGAACTCAGACTGTAAAAGTAGCCGACTCCAAATCAAGCTCCAGACAAGTGACAAGTGGAGTACCTCAGGGTTCAGTCCTGAGACCGTTCTTGTTTGGCATCTACTTCTCTGAAGTACAGGCCAACACTAAGGGACTCTGGCTAACAAAGATTGCAGATGACTGCAAACTGGGAGCCATTATTGAATCCCCAAATGATGTGGATATTCTACAAAAGGGCCTTACAGAAACAGATGCTTGGTGCCAGAGCCATGGGCTCAAGTTTAATGCCAAGAAATGTATAGTTATCCCCTTTGGGAAAAAACATGTATCCATGAATTACCACATAGGTGGAAGTACACTAAACACCAAAAGTGTGATGAGAGACTTAGGGACACAGGTGGACAGTGGTCTCTCCTTCGATAACCACATTGCCACAACAGTCAGGAAATGCTTCTATGTGGCACACCTCACCACTAAGGGCTTTTCATCCAGAAAAAAGGAGGTCATTGTCCCACTGTACTCATTCCTCATTAGACCCATTATAGCGTACAACGCCCTGTTTGGTATGTACATCACAAGACATCTGCAACAGCTGGAAAGGCCGCAGAAATACCTCACTAAAAGAATCACAGGCCTAAAGCAGATGCCCTATGCTGACTGTCTAACAAAAACTCCAGCTATACTCTGTGGCATATCGTCTACGCAGAGGCAATTTCTGCTTAACATACAAGTCCATGTCAAACCCTGAGCTGTTGGACATGCTCCACTTAAAGAAATCACAATCCCTCAGAGCCACACACTCCAGGGATCTAAAGCTTGTCGTCACAGTGAACAAAACATGCTGGAGGGATAGGTTCCTGACAGCATCCCTACTCTCCCCATACTCTGGAATAGACTGCCCATACATGTCAAGCAGAGCGCCTCCTTGGCACTCTTCAAAAGGGACCTTGACAATTGGATGGGAGATAGGAAATTCACCCCGGGGATCACATCAGTCACCCTGCTAGACAGGGGTCCAGGGAAGTAAATACTGTGGGAAGAAATATCCAGGGAATAGTTATGCCTAAGCTTGTATAGGCCCTAGGGCCGATAGCCTAGTACCAACCTATGAACCTTTGAACCTATGTCAGATAACCCTTATAGTACTCTGAAGACCAAAACCTCTTAGCCAGTTTTTAAGTGTCTAGCCTTGGTTTATTGATAGCATGTCAAATATTATATTCAAAATACACATGGAAAATATCCTTTGCTGGTTTCTTTATATGAGATAACTGTACAATGTATAAATCATTGACCTTGTCGTGAATTGTAATTTATTTGTAATTGTATGGCTTCTTAAAGTCTTGAAAATAAACTGCTAATATCAGAAATTTTCAAGCCAGCAAAAAGAATACTGACACTTCCTTTCTGCAGACATGTTAAGTCTCACAATTTTACTAAGCATCAAGTCCCCCAATATCAAAATGTGATCTGCTATGGGGACACTTTCTAGAACTGAAACAAGGGAAATACTATTCTTAGTTAATGCAATAGTTAGTACTATATTCCATATAATTCTCTTCTGTTCTATCCCCCACACACCGAGGTATTAGTTTGTATGTAGAGGCAAACAGTAACAGTAATAACCTTTAACAAACACTTGGAATTAAGGATGCAGTTAGAATTCCCACTTTTTAACTCACCAAGTCGAGTGAGTAGTCTGAGTAGTTAATATCTAACAAGAAATAAGGACAGTGATAAAACTACACCTAGAAGAGATAACAAAACCATCTTTCCTGCTGCCAAACACTAGGCATGTTGGTAGCTACTGCATACACTTAGCTGGGATAAATCCATGCTACATGTCTTATTTAAGCAACAACCCACGATGTGGTGTGTTATATTGGCATGGTTTAATCATGAGGGCGAAGCCCGAATGATTAAATAAAGCCAACCATGGGTAAATTTCAATATACCACAACCATGGAGTTGGTTATTGCTATTATACAATTACATTATTTAAGAAAAAAATACTTAACTGTCTTAAATAATGTCTTTGTATAACGATGCATTACTGTTCTTCCGCCGGTGGTGGTATACTGCTTCCTTGTGTTGATGTACTGCGCATGCGTATGGGACTTGCGTTCCTATGTATACCCAGTACATCAGTGCTTTGAAATGGAAGCAATGGAGAAAAGAAAGTCTCCGTTGCTCTGTTTTTTTTTTTTTTTTTTTTATTTATTAATAAAAAAAAAAGGTTTTGGACACTTTATACCAACGGAAAAAAGTCTGGGCGACCGGATCTTTTTCCGTTGGTATATTGTGGGATTACAATGGGCACGCTGGCCAATCAGTGTGCACATTTTGGAATATTAATGGGGGGTCATTGTATAATTCACCAGCTTGCATGAGTGAAACTACATTTATTAAAACTGTTACTCAATGAAAAATATTTTGCATCTCATACGACAGGACTGTTAGGATTTGAAGTCACTGTAATTAATTGGGGGGTACTTAATATTATTTAACGTAGGTAACAGCTGTTTTGATGTCACTGCAAATCATTAGAAAATGGCTCATTGACTTCCATTATTGATGGGTGTAGTTTTATTTAGTACAAATTTGTAAAACTAGAGCTAACCAGTCTAGGGCAAAACTAAATGTCTGTACTGTTTCAATGCTAGCATTCCTTCATAACTAGTATAAAAATGAGTAGCTGTTTGGACCAGCTAGTGTTTAGAAGGAATAATATAGTTTTGTCAAGGATTCCTCATTAGTAAATTGGGATTGCTGATATCCTATTTCATTAAATTTTATGTTTTAGAACCGTTTTGTAGCTTTGATAAAAGCGACTGACGCTACTGCAGTGTTTATTTATTCATTTATGTATTTATTTTTCGTTTTTGCTTATAGTTACTTTATTTTGGTTTGTATTTGATACACATTTTCCTTTTGCAGCTCAGAGTTGTGAAATTTGAAACAGGAAATATATTATTCTTATTTGCCCACCCTTACTTTAAATATGCTAAGTCCTTGAAAGCACCACTATAACTAATGGGAATGTAAGGGGGAGCAAAGTCCCTACATGAGTAGTGCTGGGAGTGGTGGGTGCTGCCTGGCAAAAAATGCTTTGCTTTATGTTACAGCATTTCATTACTTGTGGTTTCAACATTTAAATCTTTATTACAGTGATTTCTGACTTTATGACATTTATTAAGTGACAAATATGTGTTGATTCCTTAGAATACATCATTTAACAGTTCTGTGAACTTGTTGCATACCTTTTAGACTGATGCTTTAGAAAATTAAGCTCACGTGAGAGAAAGTTCAGGATTTACACTGAAGAAAGGTATCTTTCATATAAATTATTTTAAATGCAGGAACCACTGCAAGGTGATAAAATTCAGGATTTTCATCTAAAGAATGTCTCTCTCTTCAAAACTAAGGTAGACTTAGCAACACAGTACCTGCACCTCAGAATTCCTCTAGCAGAAAGCAGTGCCTTTCAAGGAGCTACTGTGATGTAGCAATGTAAAATGGAATTAAGCCTCAGTCATGACTAGAGATGATTATGAGGATGCAAGTAACAAGTGCCACACTGAAAGGTGCTGGCCAGCCCTGAACACAGTTTAGAATAATTTGTGTCTCTACTCTTAAAGTGAAGGTGGTTTAAAGATGCCCATACAGACGAGAACACTGGAGCTGTGGGAAGTTAGTGGAATTAATCTAAACAGGATGCACATTTATATTACCAAACAGCAGCGTTCAGTATTTTAGGGGTCTGTTTTGCCTCATTTTCATTATACTCAGTCTGTAATGGTAATTGTAATGTAATGGCGATTTGTCTGTATACAGACAGGAGATTGAGCAGGTGGCCCTTTGGTGTAGTCAGAATAATCTGGAACTGAACACTCTTAAAACTGTGGAGATGACAGTGGACTTTAGGAATGGTACTGCAATATTATCCCCCCTCTTTATATTTACTACTGCTGTGTCGGTTGTGGAATCCTTCAAGTTTTGGGGAACTATAATCTCACGGGACTTGAAGTGGGAGACCAATGTAGGATCCATCATAAAAAAGGCACAACAATGAATGTACTTTCTGTGACAGCTGAGGAAATTCAACCTCCCACAGGAACTGTTGATTCAGTTCTATACAGCAGTCATTGAGTCTGTTCTCAGCCCATCCATAACAGTGTAGTTTGGATCTCTGGCTAATCATGACAAAAACAGGTTATATCAAATAGTCAGGTCTGCTGAAAATATCATTGGTGTTAATTTGCCCTCCTTGCAGGACCTGTACTATTGCAGAGTTGTGAAAAGAGCAGAGAAAATCATCACCGACCCTTCACATCCAGGCCACTATCTTTTTAAACTATTACCATCAGCCAGATGTTATAGATTAATACGCAGCAAAACAAGCAGATATAAAAACAGTTTTCCACAGGCCATAAAGTTCATAAACAGTTAACTCAGCTTGTTAGGTTGGAGTATTCTTTTTCCCAAGCCTCCGAGGATTCTGCAGTATTGTTTATGTATTGTTAATACTTTTTTCTTTCAGAGTTTATTTCAATATTTCTTGCAGAGTTGCACTTTGCACCTTGTATGTATATGTAGATTTACTTTTTTTTTGTCTTGTTCATAATAGTTGTGTGTATGTCATTTGTCTTGTTCTTAATAGCTGTATGTATGTCGTTTATGTAATTCATACTTGCAAAGTCACTGAAACCAGAGTCAAATTCCTTGTATGCATGTATACTTGGCCAGTAAATGTGATCCTGATTATCATTCTGATACCAATGGTTAAGGTCCTCATCTCCCATGCACAAAAGTACAAGGTTTGATCCTGACCTCTAGCCAGTGCCTGTATGGAGTTTGCATGTTCTCCCTGGTTCTCTGTGGTGTTCCTCCCAAAAACATGGCAAGTGTTTGCACCTGAAACACACCCAGGAATGGAGCTTTGGGCAGCAGCACACACTCTAGATGGTTCCCTATAGGGGGGAGAGTTGTATAGACCAACCACTGTGGGCATCAACTATGATACCGATTCTCAAGGTAAGAGAACATAGATCCTAGACAGCATGCTGTGTCAGAGCTAGATATTCGATGGTGAAAAAAATGGCTGCAGGTAATTCGGTTATGTCACCATATGGGATGGGTATTTGCTGGTGATAAGTGGGTTGAGGACCCAGCCTACTCGGACATATGTCAGAGACCACTGTTAATGGTGAGAAGGGTGTATGTGCCCCTGTTGGCCAGTGTATGCCTGCCATAAAGCCCAGCAGCCCTCGGCTGGCTTGTGTTCAGGCTTGCAACATGGGCTACCTGCATATCTCTGTTGAGTGAAAGCTGGACATCAAACCAAACAACCTGCCAAACATGAACTAAGAATTACTGCACTTGTTGTAGGGTCACTGACAGAATGCAGCTTGGAAGTGGATGACATGATGGTAAGGAGGCTGAACATCCTATATATTCAGGAGATATGATAAAAGGGCAGTGCAGCAAAATCACTCGGCTTGGAGTATACTGCTACTCAGAAGGAGGGCAAACTAGAAATGGTGTGAGAATTGTGGTGATGGAGAAACTTCAGAAGACAGTGAGGGATGTCGTCAGAAATAGTGACCTACTCCAGTGTAAAGATTGGGCATTATTCATAATCTCAGCCAATGCCTCACAGCAGGGTTATGATAGTAGAGAAATCAGTGTATTCAAACAGCAGTTGCAGTACCTACTAGAAAAAAAGCAGGACAACATTGCATTAGTGTTAATAATGGGTGAATTGAATGTACATATTAGGACAGACAGAAAAAGATATGAGGACTGCCTTGGCCCACATGGGTAGGCTTGATGGTGGCCAACACATGGTGCAGCAAGACAGACAGTCACAGGAACACATACAAGAGTGGCCAACATGCAATTCAGGTAGACTTCCTCCTTGTAATGAAAGGGCACTGGGGTAAAATTAGCAGTTGCAAAGTCATATCCAGTGAAACAGTTGTCCATCAGTATAAACTACTTGCTGACACAATCAGCTGCAAACAGTTGTCAGAGAAGGCTCTAAGGTAAACAGAGACTATGCTGAAGATCTGGAAGTAAACTGGAGAGAAAACACAAGAGTTCAAGGAATTACTTGGGGATCTAGCATATTAAGAAGAGGAGGAAACAGATGGAGCTGAAGATGAATGGCAGCACTTCAAAACAGCATGTGTGTGGACTAAAGAACACGTATGTAGCATGTATGGAAATAAGGTACATAAGAAAAGTTGGAGGTGCAATGCAGAAGTCCAGGAAATCATCAAAAGTAAGGCATGCAGGAAAAAGTGGGAGATAGAAAAGATGGACCAGGATAAGAAGAAAAAGTGATTAGCTAACAAAGAGGTTAAGAGAGGAGTTGCAATAGCAAAGACAAGGCATCAGAGGCACTCTACCATTTTCTGGAAAGTGACTCAATAGATGACACAATGAAACTACCAGGTGGCAAAGCAAAGACAGAAAGATGCAGAAAATAGTCAGATACCCTTCTTATGGGATGCTAGCAACAACCTACTCACCAGCCCGCAGGAAATCAAAGGCAGATGGAAGGAGTATTTCAGCAGCTTCTGAATGAAGAAAACCCAACCTATGCAGCCTATAATGAAAGAATTGGAGGAGCCCACCTTTGAAGTAATAAGAATAGCACTAAGGAAAATGAAGTCAGGGAAAGCAGCAGGCTTAGATGAGGTCACAGCAGACTATGATAAAGATGCTGGGTGAGATAGGGGACAAATGGCTCCTGAGGGTACTCCTAGTAGTATGGAGAGAAAGGTGTATCCTAGATGATTGGACGATAAGGAATCTAGTGCCAGTGTTCAATAAGAAAGGGGACATCCACAACTGTGGGCAAAATGAAGAGGATATCCACAACTATGGGCAGTCCAAAGGTATCAAACTCCTGTTACAGTACATAAAAGTTCTGAAGAGGGTGGTTGATAAATGAATATATGGAGTAGTAGAAAGTAAGACTGGAGGTGAGCCATTTGGATTCAGGTAAAGATGCAGACCCAATGTTTGCAGTGAAACAGATAGTTGCAAGGAAGCTAGAGATAAGGAAAGAGTCCAACTGGGCATTCCTACACTTGGAGAAAGTATATGACAAGGTCTCAAGAAAGCTGATTTGGACAGTCCTGCAGTGATTCAAAGTCCAAAAACACTGGTAGAACAGTACAAACTGTACAAGTACCCAGCAACTCAAGCACAGACAGTGTTCGGCATTACAGAGGGGTTCCTAGTGTGAGTGGGTGCGCACCGGGTTCAGCTTTGAGCCGACTGCTGCTCATAGTGGTAATGGACTACATTAGTAAACAGGTCAGGGGGGGACAAATCAACAAAGTTGTTGCATGCAGATGATGTGGCATTACAGGTAGAATCTGAGCAAGAACTTCAGCAAAGGCTAGAGGCTAGAGGAATTGAATGCAAAATTGAAGGCACATAAGATTAAACCGAGTACAGATAAGATGGTTGTAATCACAGCAAATGAGGGAAATTAGAAAAAGCTGAAAACAGAGATAAAAGGTAAGATAGTGAAACAGGTTAACAGCTTCAAGTATCTGGGAAGGATGGTTGAAGAGAAGAAGTCAGAATGAGGAGCTGAAAGCTAGAATCAGATGGGATGCAGCCAACTGGCACAGAGTGTCAGGGGTAATGCAAGACAGAAAAATGCCAAAGAAGCAGAAAAGGAAGGTCATGAAAACAGTGGTGTGACTAGTACTACTGTATAGTACAGAAACCTTGGCATTAAAGGCAGAGCAGTTAAAGGTATAGGTGATGGAGATTACGTGCCTGAGACAGCCAGTAGGATGCACACTGTGGGTCAGATGAACAACTAAGGACATCAGAACAGAAACCAAAGTAGCTCCACTTGTAGAGTAGGGCAAAGCTGTTTTTCATCATTGCAGTTGGTATATGTGTGTGAATAAAAAAAAATATATATATATATGTGTGTGTGTGTGTGTGTGTGTGTGTGTGTGTGTGTGTGTGTATGTATATATATATATATATATATATATATATATATATATATATATATATGTGTGTGTGTGTGTACATATATATATATATATATATATATACACACACACACACACACACACACACACACACACACACACACACACACACACACACTCTCTAGCTATATAGATGCAAGT